>NC_140173.1:131666566-131707053 GCF_963971535.1 Notolepis coatsorum
TGATATACCATTAGGAGACTGTGGTCTGTTCTCTATGTGTGTGTATTATGTGTGTGTGTGTGTGTGTGTGTGTGTGTGTGTGTGTGTGTGTGTGTGTGTGTGTGTGTGTGTGTGTGTGTGTGTGTGTGTGTGTGTGTGTGTGTGTGTGTGTGTGTGTGTGTGTGTGTGTGTAGAGAGAGAGAAACAGAGAAACAGAGTGTGCATCTGTGCGTGTATGCTTGCATTGTTTTAGTGTGTGTGTCTGTGTGCGTGCGTGTGTGTATGTGTGTGTGTGTGTGTGTGTGTGTGTGTGAGTGTGTGTGATTATGCTAATCTAAGACTATAATAACCTTTCCATACGACTAAATGAAAACAAGCCACGGAAGTTTCCTAACAGAAGCAGACCAGGCTCTGCTTTAATTGTCCGACTGTGAAACAGAGATGACCTTGTATAATCAATACGGTGCGATAAAAAAAAAACGCCCAAACAAATGAGCCAGATTGAGCTATTGCTGAAGGGGAAATTGGTTCCATTGGAACACTGATGTGAGCGCAATTAAAGACAAAAGGCTTGGTCAGGCAGAAAGATAGAGTCAAACTGTCCATTGACCGGAATCTCAGCAGCCTGCCTATAGCGTACTAGCTTCACACTCATTACAGACATTAAACCTATGCAATATATATTTTAGTACATTTATTCATGATCCTTACGGTAATTATAGTTCATACCTTTCTTGTTTTCTTAATTCTTTCACACTATCCCCATTTTGGAGAGGCATACTCGACTAAACAGGAAGCGGTGGAATCCCAAAAAAGGCAAATCGATTTCCATGGAGGCCTTACAAAGTACTGGCAATATTATAAAACTGTAGGTGAATTACTTTTCAAATTCAAAAGACTGACTCACTTTCCCTGTGCTTTCTCTGTGCTCGGGTAATGCCCGAGTAATGAAGTGTGAATGTGGAAGACACATCCAGAGAGGTGCTTTCACCGTTCGCTTTTTTCCCATTCAGTCAACTGGCCAAGTTAACGAGGCCAAGATTAAAAACGCATTTCTCAATACATGGGCGTCGGGGCGTTCGCGTCGTAATGGGTATCGGAATCGAAAGTACATTAGTCCTAAATGTGGCGCAAAGCTCTTGCCCACGCTTTCAATTCATGAAATGTGTGCACTGAAATTACCCCAAACGAATATCACCCTCTAATGGATTAATAGCAAGATTTGATAAAAAGCCGCTATGAAGAATAAACCAACAACAAAGAAAGATTGGGATGGCAAAGAGAAAGAGTGGGGGAACAAAATAGATTAGAGCACCACGCTTAATGGTTTGCCACATAAGGACAAGTATATTGTGCTCATATTGAGCACATTCTGTCTCGCTCACCACATAAAATGGCTCCGACCTTCCCTTTTTTCATACCTAAAAAAAGCCACCGCACAAAAGAAGAGAAATGTATTAAAGCCTGGACCTGGCATCATGTCTACAAAAGCCAGCATGAGCCCCATGCCCCCCCCCCCCCCCCCCCCCCTCTTCACTCGCTAACCCTCCTTGTTATATAATTAGAGAAATGAAATGCATTATGTAGTTAATGCAACTGTTGTACTATAGAAGCCCGCCGGGTTCAGACCAAACTTACCCAATGTCATTGGTAAGTGACATTAACAAGCTTAATCTGAATGCAAACCTCTGGAGATGGCTATGAAATTGCATCTTCAATGATGAGAGGCTGATAATGTATCTCTCTCTCCCTGCCATGTCCTCTTCCCTTTCTCCCTCTTCTTTTGTGTCTCCCCTCTCTTTTCATTCTCCCTAATAGATCTTCCGATAAATTAACTGCTTTTTAGTTTGCAGCTCCGGTCCCCATTAATCCATACGGGGGAGAAGTGTAGTCGAGTTACTCCAGAGAGAAGTGAACTGGGGCGTTTTAGCGATGCAATTAGGGCCCATTAGTCTTGGCTTTAATTAGAAGGCTGGGATGTTGATATTTCAAGTGCTGGTTTGTGGTGGTGTTGTGTTTCCCCTGCAGCGTCCCCCGTCTGTGTGCCGGGGTGGGAGTCTGTCTGGCGCGCACGTCCTTTCTGTTCTGTTCTTCTGCTTCATTCTTCTCTCTTCTGTCCTGATCTGCTCTGTCTGTTCGGCTGTGTTTTTATTTAATTTAATTTCATCTGACTCTCACTGCTTTTGTTGAATTACAGTTTATGTTACGTAGCGGCTACAATGAAGAAAAACGACATGATAAGAAAAATACCAATCAAGTCACTGATAAGGCAAACCACAGTAGAGCATTAGGGAGTCAGAGAGAAAGAGAGAGAGGGATAGAGAGAGAGAGACAAATGGGGAATGAACGAGAGATGAGTGAGAGGAGTAAAAATAAAAAAATAAATAAAAAAAAACCGAAGCCTCAAAGTCAAATTGATCTGCTTGAGGTGCCACATTTAATTGTTAGCCAACAGACGGACATGACATCTTAGCTCCGCTGCTCTCTCCCCGGCCACATTAGCCGACCGCACCGCTTCATGTTCACAGAGTGGAGGCAGACTGTCTGGAAGACGCCAGCCAGGCAGGACTGGCACTCAGCAGCATCCCGCCTCTCTCCTTCCTGAGTCATCACCGCTCCTCTGAACCCCAGCCCCACTGAGAGGAACAACAGGGAAGGTCAAAGCCAGCCAAAATGACGGGAAGGGTTGATATCTCTGTGCCTGGTTTGTATTGTCAAAAGCTGTTACAAGGTTGTGAAATAACGGGTCACGTGTGGATTTTGGTTTGATTGTTTAAAAGAAGGAAAATGGTAACTGGTAGCTTATCCATTAAAGTGTAAAAAAAAAACTTTCTCAATGTGTGTTTCAGAGCTCACATAATCTTTTCATTATTTCATACTTTTTATTCTTAAAAAAAATGAAATCTATCTTTGGTATATATGTAACGTTCTGGGTTTCTATCCTCTCTCAGGAGTGGAAACCCTACTGCCATTCTGGAGTACTTCACCCTGTTCTCTGCAATTAGCTCTGATTGACTGTCACCTGTGGGTTGTTGTCACTAATTACTGCGTGTGGTTTGCTGGGATTTTGCCTTTATAGTAATCCCTTGTTTCTCTGTCTGTTGTCGGATCTTCAACAGAACTACTGCGAGCAGTCAGCCACGGACAAGAAGTGGGACCTCTTGTCTTTGTTGTTATTATTTAGTGTTCTTATTTTTCCATCATGTGTACGGTTCTCTTTCCCTTATATACCTCTCAGTTGGTTGTAGCCTGGCTACTTATTCTTTATCGTAACATTATGTTGCTCTAGTGATTTCTGATAATAAAAGAAACACATATTTTGAGAAGAGCAACCCCATCTCCGACCTCTTTATTACCTTCTACTATTGGACTCAATTTCCTACCTTGACTCGTAACAGTATAAGGTCACATATTATACTCCTTTTCAGTCTCTGAGGTCTCCAAAACATGTCTTTGAAGTATTTTGCCCAAAATACCACTCATATTATGCATTATAGCATGTCTCTATACCCCTCTGTTTCAGTCCTGTTCTTGACAGGCTGTTTCTGTGTCTGTAGCTTTAATATAAGCCTACAACTGCGGTCATTCATTACGCACGTAGACTATACAGTACTGCAAGTGTGTGTGTGTGTGTGTGTGTGTGTGTGCACGTACTGCGGCAGGTGGCCATGAGCTGTAGTAGCCTGTATATATGATGACAATACTAATCTAATCTAATTTTGATCTGTCGTAAAGCGATTCCGCCACCATTTTTACACGGCTGCATCGCAGATCAGTTGCATTTAATGACTCTTGACCTTTTTTTCTTCTTTTTTTTAAGATTTTATTAAAGTAGGACCTTTTGGCCACGCAGGACCGACAGAGGAGAGAGGGTGAAGGGAGGAGAAGAGGGGAAGACATGCGGCATATGGCCACCGGGTCGGGGAATCGAACCCGGGGCGAACGCTTCGCAACTCAGCACGCTATGTGGTGTGCTACTGGAGCGCCCCTAAACTCTTGACCTTTTGCGATTTCATTTGCACATGGCACAGAGCCTGACTTATAAGGAGCTCTCGGAGGCGTGTCTTGTATGCAAATGACGTAGATGGGAACGCGCGTTCATAGTGACATACCTCATCGCCGGCATCCCAGCTGGGATTAAGACATCTTCCCCACGCGTTGGTGAATCAGGCTTTTCTTGTCGGCGAGATGGTTGCCCTAAGAGAAGTCTTTGGGAAATGTTGGAGAATGAGACCCATTGTGTTAGCTATAGCTTTTACACTGCATGATATGAAGATATAAACATTTGATATCACTGGTATATGATGATATATGAAATATATTGTTGTGCAGGTGGGAAAAGTGATTGTATTTTAATTAGTGCTGTCAATAGATAATTTTATTTTTACTAATTAATCTCACAATTTTCTGTAATTAATCTAGATTAAAAATAGCATTTTTCTACTTAAGACCGAAGCTTGTAACAGATATTTACTTGAGTAAAATCATGGAATTAATGTAAAATCAACACAAAGAAAGTATATTTAGATTCAAATACTATTTTAATAGCTTTCTTTGAATACAGTTTCTCTCCTGTGAAATACAAATGTTCAACAAAACCATCAACATTGACTCAGCTAGACCGCTTTCTTATATTATATTGAAAATGTTTCACTACAAAGATTAATCTAGATCATTTTTTTTAACGCTTTAAAGAATTCTCCAGAGTTAAAGCATTCATTTTGACAGCCCTAATTTTAATATAACATTATTAAAATAAACTTTTGTGATTTATTTTTTTGTGAGTTCTTGTTAAATAGGTGCACAACATGACCGGGAATAGTGAAAAAGTCTTTTTTTTCACTTTATTGTGTCTTTAAAGCACATGGGATGACATGACATCACCGCTCTAGGGTGATGTTTCAGGAAACTGATAATGGAATGCCTAATTTTTCGGTTGAAATATCAACAGAAGGTGCATTTTTCAAGCCTGACAACTATGCCCCCATCCCCCCCTCTTCCTGTTGGATTGGCAGGAGTAGTTTATTAAAAACAATTACATCCAATTATATTGTGATTCATCTGTCTAGATAAACAAGCTGTGGCATGGAACTAATTTGAAGGAGCGTCTGATTTACAGTACACTGCCACGTGCACACATAGCACGTGCACACCTACAGGCAGACACACCCACCCACCCACACACACACACACACACACACACATGCACACACACACACACACACACACACACACACACGCACACACGCACACACACACACACACACACACACGCACACACACACACACACACACACACACACACACACACACACACACACACACACACACACACACACACACACACACACACACACACACACACACACACACACACACACACACGTTTATATTTCACATTCAGAAATGTGGGGTATATTCATACACATTTTTGAAGAGTTTGCTTGACATGGAAAATAAGTTATTTGTAACTTTCTTGAAGGAGAATGCCAACCATTTTAATAATTGTGTTCCTCCAGTGACCCTGAACAGTCAGTATTTGTGAACATGCACCACACTCTCCTAAAGGTAGAAGCCTCCAGAATCCTCCAAATGGTGATGGAACTGGGGACCTCTTGCACCCAAATGAGGTTCTAATTCTGGTTCAGACCTTATATAAACCTTAAAACCTTAAAACCAGAGGCACCCTATTGGTCCCCCACCCCCTACAGACGGGTGTCCCCCGGGCTCGGTCCTTGGACCCCTCCTCTTCTCTCTCTACACCAAATCTCTGGGTAACATTATGACTTTGCATGCTTTCTTATACCACTGCAATGCTGATGAAACTCAACTCGACCTCAAGTGTGTTTTAGCCAGATACTCTGACTTTCACTTGAGCACGATTTTGAGACGGTACCCATACTTTCACACGTACACAATTTGTAAGTTGCTTTGAATAAAAGCGTCAGCTAAATGACCAAACGTATTTAAATATGTAACTCACAAAACATTCCATGGCCTCACAAAGTCAAGGACCCATTCATCCCAGTTACAATAATTAAAGGATAAGGCCATTCATATCAACAAAAAGACCAGATTCTAATCTATTTCTTCTCTCAATACACTTCCTACTCTGGGCGGCTGATTGGCGCAGTGGGCAAGGCGCTCGCCTCTAACGCAGGGGACGCTGGGTTCGAGCCAGGCTCTCGGCGTTGCTACCGGCTGGCCGGCCATCATACTAACACAATTGGCAAGTGTTAGAGGGTGGGAAAAGCCGGTGGGTGGGTATTTGACGTTGGTATTTGACAGGTCGGTTTGGTGACGCCGGTGCGACGGAAGCAGGAAGTGACGGGGGCAGCGTGAGCCTCTCACGCGTTACTCCTCGCCACTGAGAGTTCGAGCTGCTGCGGTGAAAAGATGCGACAGGCTGCCTCCTCGTGTACCGGAGGGGACACGTGATGCAAGGCTTCTGTCCTCACTACAACCGACCTGTGGGAGGCATAGTCTAGCAACGATCAAGACAGGGGAGGGAAGAATTGGATATACGAAATTGGGATGGGAGAAAAATAGAAAAATGGGGAGAAAAAGTGGATACAAAAAAAAATATACACTTCCTACTCTGTCCTACCCTTAGCAGCTCTCAGCCAGGACGTAATGTTCCCATTATATGCTACAATAACCTAATACAGCTCACAAACACATTATTTCTCCCGCTATGGGTGTAGCAGAAGCTACTGTAGGTCATCTTGTCAGAGAAGGGAACTGTCACCTAGTTAGTCAATGACATTCCAGTCATGGACTTTGTGAGAAGAATATACTGGACCTTATGCACCACCACTTCGTCAGGTGGTGGGGCACTGAACTCCAGTTCCGTTTGCATTCATTTTTGTTGATTGAGGCCAGTGGCCGTTTCTAAGGGTGGCCCGTCATAATTTGCAGGCCGGGCTGTCGCAGTGAATCATTCACTGCAAGCTAATGTTATCTCTAAAAGTTTGTAATATTGAGACACACCTTGATCACTCATTTAATTGAACTCAGAATTAAACCCTGAATTATTTGACACCAAACACGACTGGGTTCCGACCTCCTGCTGTGATCGCAAGTGCTCTAAGAGGATAGGGGTGATAAAACTGATTTGATCATCGGGTGTGGAGAGGCTAAAGAGCTCTGGTTTCCCATATACTTTGTGGCATTTCTGTCACCCCCACTGAAGTGATTTCAGAATGCTGTCTCCAACATCCCCCCACTTCCAGGCTAGTTTCAAGTTTCAAGTTTCTTTAATAGTTGTCATACAGAAGTACAGAATACTTTTATACAAAATGCTTCTTTCTGTTACGCTCCAGAGACTATGCTAGACAAAAGATAAGTATGAAATAAAATAAGTATAGCAAGTAAAAAAGTAAAAAATAGAAGACACAAGTGTTCAGTATGTACATATGTACAATGTTCAATGCAGAATAGAAGTAACTGAGTTACCATACAATATACTATGCAATATACTAATATACAATATAGTATATAGTGCAAAGCAGACATGGGATGAGGTACAATTTAGGTAAAATTTACAGTAAGGTGTCCTGAGGTATGGTTTGTAGTGCAAATTATTTGCCAATAAATATAAAGTGTGTCTAGGTGTTCTAAAGTGTGTAGGGTGGGTGCTGCATTGAGTTGTTTGTTTAAAGTGAGTGTGTGCGTGTGGATGTGTGTGCTGTGTGTGCATTTGATGGTTGTTGCATAGTGTTATTGTTCGTTGAGCAACCTGATGGCCTGGGGATAGAAGCTTCTTCTGAGTCTTTCTGTGCTTGCCATGAGACTCCGGTATCGCTTGCCTGACCGCAGCAGTTCAAAGAGGCAGTTGTTTGGGTGGCTGGAGTCCTTGATAATTATCTTAGCCTTACCCCTGCACCGCTTGTTGTAAATGTTCTGGAGAGTGGGAAGCCCCCCACCAATTGTGCGCTCGGCTGAACGGGCCACTCTCTGTAGTCTGCTACGGTCTTGTGCGGTGCTATTCCCAAACCAGGAGGTGATATTGCCAGTCAGGATGCTCTCTATCGTACATGAGTAGAAGTTCTTAAGGATCTTCTGACTGACTTGGAACTTCCTTAGGCGCCTGAGGAAGTAGAGGCGTTGTCGTGCCTTCTTCACAACACTGTCAATGTGTGTGGTCCATGTCAAGTCCTCGGATATGTGGGCTCCAAGGTACTTAAAACTGTTCACTCTCTCAACCGGTGCCCCGTCGATGCTGAGGGGGCTGTAGTCCCTGACCCCCGACCTCCTAAAGTCCACAATCATCTCCTTTGTTTTGCTGACGTTCAGGGAGAGGCTGTTCTCTTGGCAACATCCCGCCAGGACCTTGACCTCTTCCAGGTAGGCCCTCTCGTCGTTTGCAGAGATCAGGCCCACCACTACTGTGTCGTCAGCAAATTTGATGATTGTGTTGTTGTTCCGCTGAGCCACACAGTCATGTGTGTACAGGGAGTAGAGGAGGGGACTCAGAACACAGCCCTGGGGGGCCCCTATGTTGAGGGTGATGGATGAGTGACATCTGGAACCACAACGTGGACAGAAGCAACACAGTAGTCTACCATTCTGAAACATTGACAATGTGGTGCATTCTATCATTCAAAGGCGAATAGTCTCTAAGAAAATCTAAGAAAACAAAGATAACTTATAAGAAAAATAAACAAAGAGCTAGCAATACTTGTACCTATAGTACAGACTAGTTCAAGAGATGATTGGAGCTAACAATTATGTGTACGTTTAAAAGCTAGACAGGTGATCAATCCCCCTATGATACAGATTCAGCTACTGACCAGCCTTTTTCTTTACAAGGAGTGATCTGCAATGTAAAAACGAGTAAGGTCATTCCAAAAAATGTGGTCGGGTTTGTGTCATCTTGCCAAGAATCTACATTCACAAGTGGGCTCATTAGTGGCTGCTTTGAGAATGCTTTGGGCTTGTCACGGTTTGACGTATTGAACCCAATGTGCAGATAATGAGACTCGGCAGACAGATCTTGTTAAAACCCAGTATTGGGTATATTTAATAAATAAAGAATGGTCGGGTATACAGGCAGGGGGTCGATACGCGGAGAGAGCACTCGTACAGTCCAGGGGCGTGCGCGGGACAGGAGGGTCAGACAAGCAGGGTCGATACACGGGAATGGAGTAGTCAGCCAGGCAGGGGTCAAAACACGGGTACGGAGTAGTCAGCCAGGCAGGGGTCGAAGCGGGTACAGGGGAGTTAGCCAGGCAGGGGTCGATACAGGTGCAGGTCCTCATACGTTCCGGGCAAGGCAAGGAGAGTTAGTCAGGCAGGCAGGGGTCAGAGCAGGTCCTTGTTGGGAGCCAGAGAACAGGGTGAAAAGCCAGGTAGGACTGCGAGTAAGGATGAGAACAAGGGGTTATATTACTGATGTAATTGGTCCACAGACATCAATCAGCTGCTTCGCTGACAGCATCACACCTGCATTCTGCACCTGACTTGACGAGGGAATGAGAGAGAGAGAGAGAGAGATAGAGAGAGAGAGATAGAGAGAGAGAGAGAGAGAGAGAGAGAGAGAGAGAGAGAGAGAGAGAGAGAGAGAGAGAGATAGAGAGAGAGAGAGAGACAGGGGGGGGGGGGGCACTTTGGGCTTACATTCTGCCAGGCAGGGACTGTGACAGGACTAGGTCTTGTGATACGTAAGGAGCAATCCTGCCCATGGAAAAGCTATCAATGTAGGAGCTAGCCTCATCAATTCAAATCAAATCAAATGTATTTCTAAAGCCCGAAATCACAAGGTAATGTCCCCATCGGCTGGACAAGTCTTCTTTAAAAAAATCAAGAAGAAACATCACAATGAATCAAGAACAAAAAACACCATAAAATCCCAAATAAATGCAACACTCCCAGATAGGGATGTCCTGATCAAATCTTTTTGATCCCGATCCGATCCCGATCATGTGATTTTGAGTATCTACCGATACCGATCCAACCTGCTGCTTCATGAGAGCAATGGCGCCATCGTCTGTAAAAATCAGGTGACTGCAAGTTCTGCAACTAGTGGATGTCCCTCATCCTTGACATAAATCATTTGATGTATAATTAAATCAAAGGAAATGCGTTTGTTTTGGCAAAATTCTTCTGCTCTGAGCGACAATAAATAAATGAATGATGATATGCAATTTAAAACCAAAACTAAGGCCTCAGTATGAGTTTAAGATGTGAACATGGTCATGTTTGTTGAATAAGAAAAAATAAAAAAATAAAAAATAAAAATAAAATCCCAATATTTTTTTTATTTATTTTTATCCCGATCTTCTGAAAATCACGTGATCGGCCCCCGATCCCGATCACGTGATCGGATCGGGACATCCCTACTCCCAGACATACCCCAGTTAAGGCAAGGAAAAACTCACTAAAAACCTAGCAGGAAAAAAGCACACAGGCGACCTTAGAAGGGCCGTTCAAAGGGGGATCCCCCAACTTGGATGTCGGTGATAATATAGTGTTGCTATGGATGGTCGATGGATGGAGAATAAAACCAGTTGGTATGTACAGTATGTACATATACATGTAATATGCATTGCAATGCCTGAAGTTGGTACTAGGGAGTAGGGATGCATTCTCAGCTTGCAGCAGTGGGGCTGTGGTGACAAGGAACAAGATCGTCAGCAGTTGTAGCATCTTGGACATGACACAGAAAATGTGGTCAGGGTATTCACTTCAGTTAATTACACAGAAAACTTAAGAGGCTTCCCTATCACTTAGCTGAGCACTGGATTGGAGCACTACTAATGTTTAATCTATACTTGAAAACACACAAAGCTTATTACAATTTATTAGTAGTTTGTGTTACAAGGTGTGGTACAATATATATCATCTGACGATATGGTGGGGATGAATACACAAACTGTTTCCTTTCAGAGTGTGAAGAATAGAGTTCTCGAGTGGATTAATTAATCAAAGGCTTTAATTGAAAACATAATGATTCAGATAATACAGACATGTTTAAGATTCACAGAACGATCCGGTCCTTGCATATAGCTGGTACTCTGACTCCCATTGCATAATATCATCAAGGCCTCCTGCCTGTACACACAGTGGAACATCACGTCATCTCTGTCTGGGAAAAGAGAGCTCGAGCTAGCAAGTACTTCCTCTAAGTGCCTTCTTATATCAAAACATATCATGCAAAAACCTCCTTCTTTTCCTGTTGGTTACTGATAGGCTAATGTTGTCCTGTCCAATAAAAACCCTTGCTTGTCACTCCAAATTAGGACTTACAGAGACGTAACCCCGCCTCTGGAGCCCCATCCATAGATGTGGCGGTTTTTGCTGAACGCTGACTTTGACCACACCTATTTTCAGCTTCCCTTTTTTTGGCCCAACTGTCGTTGTAGTTCTGACCTGTAGTAGTAGTTTTCTCACAGGACTTCTTAAAAAGGGCTTCTTTGAACATAGTCTGGGCTTTAATATAACAAGGTATTTGACTGTATACTTGTATTCTGATAAGAAAGGATGATATGTCTACTATGTTTACTCTAATGTTATTGACCAATAGTGTTACGAAGGATCAGATTAAACCGAATATATATATTTATTGATTGATATATATTGCATAATATTTGTATATCGTTTGATATCCCTTGTGTATTCCTTGTACATATACACGGAATATCCCTTTAACCTAGTACAGACCATAATATTTCGTTCTCCTATTGGACAGCGGTCCCTTAGGCGCCATTGCCATACCCCCAGGGTCTAGTTCAAAGTCACCGTCAAAGACATGCCTGGGCATGGACGGCTCTGCGCAAGGATACGAGACAGGAATAGGGCTGGTACTAGTTTGTTCACCTAACGTATAAATACGGCGCAGGTGAATACAGAAGTATGTTACCCAATAAGTTGAAGCCTCACCCACGATACAACGTGCGGTGAAGTATGGCCTGTTTGGCCCCAAATAGAGCATTGAGACCGCGTGCGAATTGATAGCTGAAGTATCAGAGTTAACGCTGTACCGTCGAGTTCGACCTATTCTATTAATTCAGTAATAGTCTATTTATGTATAGTGTATCGTGCGGCTACCGTTCTACAGTGACCAGCATCACCAACGTTTCCTCGCACCAGCTAGTGTGCTTATCCAGGCTGGGCAGCTTAACCTGGCGCCTTCATCCGAGGAGCCCTAGACGAGGACCGTGTGGATTATGTACACTGGATAACCTACCCGACGACTACATAGCCCTTTTCGGCTGGATTATATTTGCTTTGGTCCTGTAATTGATGGAGCGGAGAATCGTCTACACCCACAATTGTGTGGGATTTACCCTGTGAGGAGCAACGTCGAGCCTGCCTCTCAGAAGCCTGAGGCTGGCTAGCTTTCTTCCATGCGGAGCTGCATGCCACGGAGAACAGCTGTTATTCGTCTGCGGATCAAGAGATTATTGCACCGTCTCCTGTACTTGGAGTCTCTCTATTCTTCGTTGACCCAGACTCTACTACCGACAAATCCTCTCCCCTTGCTGGCCTACAACCGGAGGGACCCTACCAGTATCTCCCGCTGCCTTACTAGTGTACCATAGATATAATTCCTAAGATTCAGGTTGTATTCATTATCTCCTGCGTAATATGAGAATGGACTTACGCTATTGATTTGCTCACGCACATTCTTTCGCCTTATAAGCGCAACCCTACGTAAAGTATTGTTATATACTATCATTGCTGCTAATAAATATTCTTAAACCCAGTTTTGTGTGGAACCGTGTCATTGTGGAGGTGTTCATATCATATACCTGTGTACTGTATGGCCAGTAGTAATGTACATAAGACAGTAGTGGTTTAATGATACCATACTTATATAATACAGTCAGGGAATTGTACCCCTCAGTTACAAATAGGGATAAGAGAAACTAAAGGTTATATTACATCTGACATCGCGTCCCGCTCTGCCATATTGAGATATCATCTCCATGCACATATTGTGCACGTGAAAAAGTTGACACATGCACGTCACTTGCATGTGACCACGCCTACTCCCGTGTGTTCCTACAAAACACAGGAAGTGGTCACGCTTACACCCTTCCTTGTCTTTTTCCAAGCGTGAGATTGTTCATATGCACTTTCAACCAGTGGAACGTTATTATGAAGCGAAGGGAGAAATTGAAGAATGTTGGACTGTCGCCAGAGTTTCCCCAGCCCCCGGATCCTCTTCGGCGCGTCCAAGACGGAACGACGACCCTATACTGCCTCGGTTCCTGATAGTGAACCGACGGACTTCGCGCGGCGGTCGGCGGTCGAGCCACGCCGCGCACAGGTAGGGCCGTCATCGGCAATTCATAGTACTAGCGTTTTCACTACTGCTCGTTGTCTCGTGAGACGACCGGGCGGTGTGATGGCGCGGGGGGCTGTGTATTTGGATGAATATGGTCAACATGAAACGTTGGTAAATGTTTTTCCAATTATCATGGCGCGCGCACTCCGTGCAGTTACTGCTAATTCTATTGCCTTCGGGACGCTGCTCCCATGTGTACCACCGGGATTGTATCCAGTTTCCCCCCCGCTTAACCATTACATTACTGAAGGTAAAACGGTGTCTAATGTTGCGGGTTTGGCTGAGGCTTATTTACCCTTTACACGGGTAGACGGTCTGAGGATGGGGCTCAGGACAGGTGTGCCGTGCTTAGAGAAGCAGGTGGCATCGGTCCTTTGCCCTGACATGGTAGAGCGGTATCCCGCCCGGAAGCCGAAGCCAAGGGGCGAGTCGGCCCGACAGGTGGCTGAGTGGGCTGATGAGGCTATATCGCCGCAGTACAGAATTGAGCAGCGACTAATAACATTGCTCAATTGGCTGCTTTTCTGTCGAAAATGGTGTCGGGTGATGGGGTCTTAGGGCCAGCCGAATTCAAAACCATCGCGCAGGGTTTTAAGGTTATTCAGCTTTTGACCCAGCCGCAAGCTATAACCGCAGGGGGGGCTAGAATGCTGTTGACTCTTATTCACAGACATCTGTGGTTGGAGCAGTCTCCCCTGGAGGAGGAGAGGAGAATTCTCCTCCTCAGGGCCCCCCTCTCCGTGGATGGACTTTTTGGTTTGTCGACGGAGGCGCGGGCGGCTTTTGACGCGCAGTCAGAGGTGAGAGCACGGTCTCGCCAGCGGCTGCTGCGAGACCCCTGACCGGTGGCCAGGTGTCCCCCGCCTGAGATAACCTGGAAACAAAGAGAACAGGCTATCACGGTGCCGACAGCCTCGGCGGCCGAGGGATCGGCTGAATTAGATGGGCACGCCTCTGCGAGGTGTAACCGTCGCCATCTAGCTGTGTCTAGCACGCTCTCCGTTCATTCCCCCCCGCTACACTACGGGATTCAGGCCTATGTTGTGTCCCCTCTGGCTGCGGGCCGAGTTCTTCCAGTGAAGCGCAAGTGGCCCCACATATCGCTTCTCATGAAGACAGGGGCTGACATCCAGCTGCTAGCTAGGCCTGGGTCTGTCTATGAGAATGCTGTACTGTCAGGAGGCTCCCGCACCACACGTCCTGCGTCTGTGTTTGGTGAGCCTGGTGTTGTATGTGACGACGGAGCAGGGTTCCCTGTATCTAATCTTTTTTGTCATAGTGGGAACCCCAGGGCCAGGAGGTCGCAGCGCGGGTTTCCCCAGCCCCGCCCTCGCCATGCCGGGTATTACGTTAGTGCCTCCCCCGTCCGGACTTCCAATCCTAGCAGTGGTAGTGAGTCAGGCACACGTAATTTGGGTGGTAGTAATATCACTATAGGGCTACTGTGTGTAGAGACCCACCCTATCGGGCAGCGTGAGGACCACACACCATGCATGTCCAACCGCAGAGCAGGCCATCCCCAGCAAGTTAATTTCTGTGCTAAAACGGGACAATGCTCAGCGGGGGAACTACCTCATTCACCAGGAGTGTTGACTGTCGTTCCCCCCGTGTCAGACCGCCCCTTTCTGTCGGGGTCCCCCCTTGGGTGCAATTGCCTCGTTGGTAGAGTCAGGGTGCGAAATCCCAACTCCGCGAGATACCTTGCTCGCGCGGTTGGCGAAACCGGGGTTTGCAATGCACAGCGGGAGGGACGGGCCGCCTATCTACGATTATTAGCGGACCAGCACCAGTTGGCAGCGGGGGCGCTTTGGGATTTTTACCGCATATGGCTACAGAAGTGCCATATGTCGGTGTGGATGGAGAGAACGCTGAGGGCGGGGCTTGTGTTACAGTTTGCACACCCCCACCGTCCGTTTTTGGGTTTGGTACAGACTCTATTGTCAGAGTCCACGGCAGTGACAGTTCTGGCCGACGAGATCCGTTCTCTGTTGGCGAAGCAGGCCATCGTCGTGGTCCCAAGGGAGGACGCGATGAGTGGCGTTTACTCCCGATATTTTCTGGTGCCAAAGAAATTGGAGGGTGTTATACCCATACTGGACCTGTCCGCGTTCAATCGGTTGATTGTGGCGAGAAGGTTCAGAATGTTGACCGTCAAACACCTGTTATGCGCTGTCAGAGTGGGAGACTGGTTCACCTCCATAGACCTGAAGGATGCGTATTTTCACATCCCGATCTTCCCTCCTCACAGGAAATACCTACGCTTCCTGTTTCAGGGCATAGCTTATGAGTACCAGAGGCTGCCGTTCGGCTACTCTCTGGGTCCTCGCACCTTCACTAAGTGCGTGGAGACCGCGCTGGGACCTCTGCGTCGTCGGGGGATACGAATTGTATTCTACCTAGACGACATTCTGGTCCTCAGCCGGTCAGAGGAGATCGCCAGGTCTCATACCAGGCAGGTGGTGGAATTCCTCACCAGCCTGGGTTTTGCTGTGAACTGGAAGAAGAGTACCCCTCTTCCCAGTCAACAGGTGGAGTACTTGGGCTTAATTCTAAGCTCAAGGTCTATGAGGGCAACCCTCTCAGAGCGGCGGCGAGAGGATATTCTCTGCACGCTCAGGAGGTTCCGTCCTGGCAGGACGGTTACGGCGCTGTCCGTGATGCGCCTGCTCGGTATGATGGCATCTGCTCAAACTGTGGTCCCTCTTGGCCTTCTCTTCATGAGGAGGATACAGAGGTGTATGAAAATAGACCCTGTGAGAGGCAAGTGGAAGCAGCTGAAGGTTCCCATGTCAGTACTGGGGGACCTCGCCCACTGGGGGGGGCCTGGGGCCCTCACCAGCGGGGTCCCCATGAGCAGCAGGCTATCACACGTCACGGTCTTCACCGACGCCTCCCTCACGGGATGGGGGGGACGTGTTGGACCGACGCAGTAGGGGGCAGCTGGCAAGACCATGCTGCCCGGTCTGCACTACATATCAATGTGTTGGAATTGAAGGCAGTGCTTCTAGTCCTCAAGCAGCTCGGCCATCGTGTGGTGGGCAAACACGTTCTGATCAGGATGGACAGCATGACGTCGGCATTATATATCAACAGACAGGGAGGAGTACGCTCCCCCCGTCTCCACCGGGCGGCGGTCGAACTCTGGCTATGGGCGTCTCTCAATCTGCGCAGCCTGAGGGCTCTCCACATCCCCGGCAGGGAGAATGTGGGTGCAGATGTGATGTCGCGGGGCGGTCCCCACCCAGACGAGTGGGGACTACGTCCAGACATACTCAGACAGGTCTGGGACCGATTCGGGGAGGCCGCATGGACCTGTTTGCAAGCAGTCAGTCCTACCAGTCGGAAGGACAACCCCTCTCTGGGAGTGGATGCCTTCTCGATCTATCCATGGCCGCCCGGGATTCTGTACGCGTTCCCCCCCATACACCTGATAGCTCAGCTGTTGGAGCGGGTACGTCAGGAGCACAGGACTTTGATCCTGGTCGCGCCGGACCGGGGCACAGCTGTGTGGTTCCCGGCCCTGATTCAGCTCTTGGTTCCTTGGCTCCTGTTCCGTGGTCATAGCGGGCCCTCTCTCAGGCACGCGGAACACTGTTTCTGCCTCCTGTTCTGGGGCAGCCTCTAATGGCTTGGCTGCTGAAAGGGTGAATCTGGAGAGGATGCGTCTTAACTCTACTGTGGTTAACACCATCCAGAACGTGCACTCTCTGTCCACTACTGCGGTTTACGCAGGGAAGTGGCGTATGTTTCAAGAGTGGTGTGAGGTTGGGGGCCTGGACCCGGTGTCGTGCCCCCTGGACTCGGTTCTGTCCTTCCTCCAGTCTATCCTGGATAGGGTGTCGGCCTCGACAGTGAAGGTATATGCCGCAGCTATATCATCTTGTCATGTGGGCTTTGAGGGCAGAACGCTGTTCAGCCACCCTCTCGTGAGACGTTTCCTGCTTGGCGCACGGCGTCTCAAGCCTGTGGAACGTGCTCTGTCTCCGAGCTGGGACCTCCAACTGGTCCTGGAAAAGCTGTTGGGGCCCCGTTTGAGCCTCTTGAGCAGGCGCCATTGGATCGACTGTCTTTCAAGACCACGTTCCTTCTGGCCATCACCTCCGCTAAACGCGTGGGTGAGCTGTGTGCTCTCTCGGTGCGGTCAGAGTGCCTGTCTATTCAGGCCGATAACAGTGCGACTCTGAGGCCTAATCCGGCCTTTGTGCCAAAGAATATCCGGAGCTCTTATCGCTCCAGGGATATTGTGCTCCAGGCGTTTCACCCTCCTCCTCACGCTAGTGAGTTGGAGGCGAGCCTTCACCTGTTGTGTCCTGTCCGTGCGCTGATGGTTTACCTTAGTCGCACGCAGGATCTCAGGGCTACCGATTAACTGTTTGTTTGTTACGGTGGCTCTCACGCGGGTAAGTCGCTGTCCAAGCAACGCCTGTCACGTTGGTTGTGCGAGGGCATTGCCCTCTGCTACACTTTGGCCAGACAGGTTCCCCCCGCAGGCGTCAGGGCACACTCCACTTGTGGAGTGGCGGCCTCCGCTGCCCTGTTTGGGGGGGCCTCAGTGGAGGACATCTGCACTGCGGCCTCCTGGTCCTCCCGGGGTCCTTTTGTTAGGTTTTACCTCATGGACATGACTGGGGGCTCTGTCTCCCAGGCAGTCCTGAGGGCCGGGACCACTCCTGCACCTCGCCATCAGGTGGGCTAGCAGGTGTGTGTGGGTGTGGACTGCGGAGTGCTCTGTCGCATGCGGTCCCGCTTGCACTGTGCGTTCTAGGGTGACTGGTCCCTTTTTCGCATGTTGTTTGTAGTTGACTGCCTCCCCCCCCTCGTTAGGACGGGCGGGTGGATGGGACTCCCCTCCCCCCCTGATCAGGGGCGTATGGGCCCTCAGGGGGTGCATTTGACGTGGCCACACGTCCACTCTGCCCCTTTTGATCTCAATATGGCAGAGCGGGACGCGATGTCAGATGTAATATAACGAAGGTTATCCTATAACCCTAGTTATATGAATACTGAGTGACAGAGCGTCCCGCTCTTCAGCGCCCTGAGGACCCTTGGATGTTTTTCACGCATGGAATTCAGACTTGGAAGGGTGTAAGAGTGACCACTTCCTGTGTTTTGTAGGAACACACGGAAGTAGGCGTGGTCACGTGCAAGTGACGTGCATGTGTCAACTTTTTCACATGTACAATATGTGCATGGAGATGATATCTCAATATGGCAGAGTGGGACGCTCTGTCAGTATTCATATAACTAGGGTTATAGGATAACCTTCGTTTCATCTTCCCCTGCATCTCACATTTTGTATTCCAGTGCTCAAGTCACCTTTTACCTTCTTTACATTTTATATCTAAAGTATTTATTCAATGTTTTATTTAATCCAGTTCTATATTACAGTTACTTGACATATATACTTAAGTAGATTTATAGTATTTTACAGAGAAGTTCTCTTCCTTACTTCCCTAACCAACCAGCTCTGAACAGCTGCTTACTGACTAGTTTGCAGGGTGTCGTCTCAGCTGAAAATGCTGAGTTTAGCTTCTTTACTTGCTGACTCACCACGATAGTAGTCAATGTTTTCTATCAAACCAAGCATTCTATTCTAATTCAAACATAGAGATTCAATCCATTTATACCTCAACGGCCTTAAGTATCACTTACTCAAAGACAACACAAACAATGGGGCACCTTGTGGTGCTGGGGGAAAAATCTGTAAAGTTGTCTCTACCTGAGGGATTGGTTGTAGCCTATACCCTACAATTCCCATGGGGATTTAATGCAGATTAATCTGGTTTCTGTGAACCTACTTGAAAGTCGGGTCTTTGTGTTTCTCAATTATGTCATAGGGCTCTGGCCAATGAGGTAGGAACCTTTTAGAGCCCCCTGCCGGTTGGCTGAAGGTGTAGTACCAGACTTTGTCCCCCACTTGGAGTTCTTGGGGTGAGGCTCTCTCGTCAAAGTAGGTCTTCTTGATCACTCTCTTCCCGGTGTTTCTGGGCAAATGCAAAGGTTGCCTGCAGGTGGGCTCGCAAGTCTGTTCTGTGCTGGTGAGTAGCATATGCGGTGGCACACCTGGCATATCCTGGTTGGTACATGAGTTGACGCAGGGGTGTCATTTGTCTGTCTGTCATCACTTTGCAGGATACAAAGTGGCTGTAATGGTCATCGAGCCCAAAGGTAGTCTGACACCCAAGTCCAGGAACTGGTGGCAGGTCAAACAGCCTTTGATATATGAACATGAACATGAAGACATGTTTGAAGTTCAAGGCTGTTTTTGACATTGTATGAGATGAGCAGAGTAACGTATGGCTTGGGCCATGGCAAGAATGGCAGGTGGTTTTGCAAGGAAGTCAAATCATAGTCAGAGGATGTTGTGGTGATAGAGATCACTTGGCTGTCACAAGTAGGGAGTTGTGCAGGTGACAACAAGGACTGAGGGCATTTGATCTGTCAGGACGCAAGTAGTTGTTGGACATCCATGTACCTTCATCAAGGTAGGTATACGCTGATGGTTCAAGAAGAGTGGGTTTGGGTGGGGAAAGGTTCAGAGCAGTATTCCCTTCTCACAGAGAAGAGAGCCTCTTGGGGGTCTCTGGCATTCGCCCGGAGCAGGCGACACTTAGGAGTCATCGCTGCTTATCGTTAAGGTGGGCTAGATGACATTTAGCTTCGTCCTGAAGTCCAAGTCAGATTCCAGGTTGGCAGCTTCTGTTTCCAACCTGTTGTTCTCCCTTTCTTGTCTATCAGGGATGTCCAGGGCAGTTAGTAACCATGCCTGTTTGTCTTTCAGTCGGCCCGAGAGCTACGTTACCAAGGAATTTGATTTGTTGGTTGTCTTTTGAAGGCTGAGGGAGACCTTAGCCATTAGTTTCTCTGTAATACTGGAGATTTTGGCTATATTAAAGGACCACTTCGTAGATTTTCAACCTTATCTCTATCTATCCAACGTATGGATATAATGTGAAAAATTCATGTCTGTATACTATTGAAATCTTCTATTCCTTTCTGATGGCGTTTTGAAAATGTATCGCCAACAGAATCATCATGGTTTGACCACCCCTTCACTTATTGCAAAATTGCAGTAACATTTGAGCTAATCACAATATAACTGCTAACATAACAGTATGTGTTCAGTAGCTTTCTGATGAAGAACCACCTTATTTTCTGTCCTGACGATATTGTCTGGCTGCTATCGTTGTTGTTGTTGTTGAGTAAGTGCTACAGGGATAAAGACTTGGCGAGGAGAACCGCATCATCTTGTCTGCCTGTGTCCTACATCGCCTCAGAGCTAGATTTCTTTACCCCATTGAATGGTCCTATACCAAGGGCATGTTCAAGTGGGTGGATGCAGGGGCGTAGCTGGGGGGGTAGCTTAGTATGATGGGGGGGGGGGGGCAATTTTTTTTTTTTTTTTTACTAGACATCACTCAGGTGTATTATTGATGCTCTCATTGATACTATGTTTGTTTCTGAAGTGTGTGTGTGTGTGTGTGTGTGTGTGTGTGTGTGTGTGTGTGTGTGTGTGTGTGTGTGTGTGTGTGTGTGTGTGTGTGTGTGTGTGTGTGTGTGTGTGTGTGTGTGTGTGTGTGTGTGTGTGTGTGTGAGATATATAGAGAGAGGGGGGGGGCTTTGGTAGACTATTGCATTTGTCCATTCATTGAAGATGAACGCAATGCGACATCCTTTACTAGGCTCACCCACCAACAGTGCAGGTGCTGAACTGCTGATCCGAATGTATAGGTAAAAACAATATTATGCGTTTTCATCAAATAAAAAAATGGCCCAAAAAAAATCCTCTCACGCGCTTACATGCGCGCTCGCATTCTCTGGGGGCCTACAAATACATTCTTTCATGGGGCCCAGAATCTGGAGCTACACCCCAGAGTGGATGACACAATAGGTGAGCTCTGACCATGTGAAATACAAGCCCGTGCAATAATGCTGCTCAATGGTGGTAACAATTTTCAGTGAACAATTTTACCTTGAAGCTGATTTTGTTTGGACTGATCTGATCTGGTCTGGACTGATCCAACTATGTCAATGTGTGATGTGCAATATGTAATATGTAGCGTACAGAAAGTAGAGTACAGTTAGTTTTAATGAACATTTTTAAACCGAACCTGCAGAACTCTATGGGGGGGGGGGGGGGGGGGTATCTGGTAAAAATAGATTTGTTTATTATCCTAGTGTATTCATACTCATACCACTGTATATAATACTGTACATACATTTGCTTAGCATATTTACTCTATGTAATCCATATACACATGCTACACTGTACACTACAATGCACTTTACTGCTCCTTTGCACGCTGGTTAGATGTCAACTTAATTTAGTTGTACTTTTTGAATTTAATTTAATCTAATAAATGGCAAAAAAGGAATTGTGGCAGGATGGTAAAGTAGTTGCCTCTGCGCTGAATTTCCTAAGTGAGAAGGAATATACAAGTGCTTGATAAACCTATTTCACTCTGTTATGGAAACAACACAATTTAACAGAACCTTTTATACACTTAGTCCTATATTACAATTTTAATCAACATTTCACTTTTAGAAGGACAAATGATCAATGATGATCTAATCAAATTCCATTGACTGAATCATGTGGGGAAGAGTTCCATGTAGGGATGTCCCGATCACATTTTTTTGCTCCCGATCCGATCCCGATCCGATCCCGATCATGTGATTTTGAGTATCTACCGATACCGATCTTTCCCGATCCGATCAACATTTTTTTTATTTTATTTTTTAAATATATATATATATTTTTTAATCCCAATTTCTCACATTACATTCACCCTGAATGTTGACGTTATCCAGGTGAAAAGTTAACTTCATTCAAGCAAGGCATTGCAATCCTTAACATAAATCATTTGATGTATAATTAAATCAAAGGGAATGCATTTGGGTCTGAGAGTGTATCTGGTCTGCCGTTCTGCAGCTGGATACTATTGGTTTGTTTTGGCAAAATTCTTCTGCTCTGTGTAACAATAAATAAATGAATGATGATATGCAATTTAAAACCAAAACTAAGGCCTCAGTATGAGTTTAAGACGTGAACGTGGTCATGTTTGTTGAATAAAAATCCCGATCTTCGGAAAATCACGTGATCGGCCCCGATCCCGATCACGTGATCGGATCGGGACATCCCTAGTTCCATGTATCCGAAAATAACAATGACATTCATCTGTGCACCAAACAAATTAAATGTTGGTTCTGCTTATAGGTGATCCACAGGTCTAGCACATCTTGAGTTCCAATACACAAGACTGGATCTTGTCAGCCTGTCCTCACAACTGATTGCTATTTGCAGTCCCATAGCCACCTGTAATGAAGTGATGGAAATGGGAAATGGACTGAATTTATATAGTGCTTTTATCCAAAGTGCTTTACAACTTATGCCTCACATTCATCCATTCACTCACACATTCACACACCGACAGCGGAGGCAACCATGCAAGGCGCCAGCCTGCTCATCGGGAGCAGTTAGGGTTAAGTGTCTTGCTCAAGGATACATCGGCACGCTACCGGGAGGAACCGGAATCAAAGCGGGAACCTTCAGATTACCAAACAACCGTTCTACCTCCTGAGCCATTGTGTCATATAGTCAGTGATATAATCTCAGCTCAGCCTGAAAAGATATATTTGTCCATTGGATGCCAGCCCAGATTGCTTTACTTTCAGGCAGTTGTTGAACCCCCTGAGAGGAGAGGGGTGATATAACTTCATCATTGGAGTGTCTAAATTTTTGCCTGGATTATGGTATTATTTTGTGTGTCATTGTCACTACCAGGATGAAGCGTGTAGAAGGTGTTATGTGTTGTCAAAAAAATGAAATCTGCAGACACAATCTCTGGATAGGCTTCATATGTCTGGTCGCAAAGCATCATTCCGTGTTTCAAATAGGGCTCAACATTGCAAGACAAGTTGCAATTTAATTGCTGAAGTAAAAGTATCCTGTCTGTCTCCGACTGGATTACTTTACCTGATCAAGAAATGTATTATTTTTTATTTGTTTTACTGAAAGGAAAATCGTGTGAAGGCATGAGATGGGCTGACAACAAGTGATGTGATGAATGATTACAGGATTAAATTTTGGATTAGCTAGATGTGATGTTATTATGTTATGTGACATAACAAAACATTACGTTATAGCTTATGGTTGTGTGACCCCTCGGGTAATGTTAGGTTGGTTGATTTGTGTTCCGTAGTCCCTGCCAAGGATGTGGCTGATGTTAGCATTGACTTGCCTGGGTTTCACTTTCTGTGTCGACGGTAACATAGCAGACTTAGCTGGATTTGTCTTGAGATATTATGAGATGGGATTTATGAATGAAGGCACTTCTCCTTGTCATTAACATCAATTATGTTTACTTTACACTTGATTGGAAACATCAGGGTATTAATAACTGTGTTATCACGTTACTAAATGTTACATTTGAGCTCTGATTAAAACAATGTTTGCTGGTTATACTTTGTTTAGCTAACAGACCAATTTTGGGCCCCCAAAAAATGTAAAGGCTAAAGGCCTCTGCCTCACGTACCCCAGCTGATAAGCATCCAGAAGATACAAGATACAAGAGTTTTATTTGTCACGGCATCAGGCCATGTGAGCGGATCGGAGCGTGAGCAGCGCGGGGCGCGGAGCGGCAGGTTTTGACGTGAGCGAGGAGTGGGTTTTAAAATGAGTCGGCGCGACGTCCGGAGCGAGAGTTCTCCTCCGCTCCAATCCACTCCAGGCCGCTCACAGTGGTTTAACACTGTTGATGTAATATATACATGCAGTACAATGCCAAAGCAACAGATGGCGATGTACAAACATGAAGGCCATTTTCAACCAATGAGAAGGGTTCAGGCTTCGTCACTGTAGAGACGCCCACCATAGATATATATGACGCCCACACTCACCACTGTTAGAAAAAGTATCGACGCCATTGTTGTTGACGTTAGCTTACATGCTAACGTTAATGGCAGCGACCATAGCATTGTGGCTCGGCTAGCCTATCATCGCTTAGTAGAGCTAGTGAATGGATAAACAACGTTATTTAACATTGCAGAATGGCTACAATTACAATGCGGCTCAATACAAACAATTGTTAAGGGGCCCAGGGGGTGTAGACTGTTGTAGTTTGAGCTCATTTACACCATGCTCCAAAAAAGAAAAAGAAAAACTGCTGAGCGATCTGGCGCGGGGAGCGGGGAGCGCTCGATTCAAGGTGAGTGGGGAGCGAGCGGAGAACGACTTGGGGGCGGGGTCAACATGAGCGATTAGCGGAGCGGACCAAGCTTTAAAGAGCGAAGAGCGGATTTCTCGGCCGCGCCGATCCGCTCACGTGGCCTGCACGGCATACAGGTATACAGTGAAATGCGGGGGGTCTTGCCCGCAACGATGTGCATAATACAATAGTAATAATATATAATAAGAATCCAACCAATAGAGCGACATTGTGCAATAAACAAGTAAACAAAGTAGGGCATATCGGTATCTGTACATGAGTTATTTACAGAGCATGGTAGGACATGCTAGGCATGCTTTATGTACATTGCTATACAATGCTATATTATACAATCTCAAGCTCTACTATACTATTCTTAAAGTGACCTTTCCTTCTGTAAAGTGTCCATAAGTGTGAGCGTGTGCAGCATGAGTGTGTGTGTGTGTCGCGGGTGGGGGTATAGGCAGGGTGCCAATCATGGGGGAGCTGGGGCAGCCATGGCTCCCCTAGATCAGACATCAGCTCCCCTGAAAACATGATTTGTGAATTTTTGCCATGCAGGACCTAAAAGGCTTACCTGGCTGATAGAACAGGCAAGTGAATATCAGCTGATGATGATATGTGAAGTGCCGTCACTGTACTGCACCATGCTGTCCCTGTTGTTTGTTTAGACGGAGTCCAGGAAGTCCTGACGGGAGCGGAGAGAGCCATCTTGGGAGGATGGTGATTTTGTGCAGAGGACAGCTACAACAGGCGAGTGCAGGACCACCAGGGGGGGGGTAGCGTATGTAAACGTCATACAGGCTACACATGTGTGCCCTCTTCTTCTTACGCAGCTGGGGAGCGTCGTTGGAGGGAGCGCGAGGTGATTGGCTGGCTGGCGTGACGGAGGCGGTGCCCGGAAGTGCTGGCGCTGCTGAAAGGAGAATCAATGACGGACAGTAGCAGAATGAAAACGGGAGTCGAGAGGACGGTAACAGAGGATGCGGGGCTGTAGGACTACGAGGACATGCGACTATTTTGTGTTTGTACTTTTCCTCCAGTGGAACCAGTTCATATCGGCGACTGCGGTGTTTCCCCCCCGCAGTGTAAACGGGTGGAGCTTCAGACCAGAGAGACATTATCGCCACACCGGGCGCCTTGAGTAAAGAACGCAAGACAGTAGAATACGTGCCTGACAAGCGAACTGTTTCCCGAGTGGTAAATGAAGACATAGACGAACAGTGACTGCATTGGAATTAGGAATATTATTAGTAGCGTGAAGCTGAAGATTATCGGAACGGCATACAGTAAAGCCAGTAAAACTGTCGAAGACTTGAACCTAGTATTGTGGATTCTCCATCCTCTGTGAACTACCTTTCTCTCTTTTCTAAATCATATGGAGGATATCTAATCCATTGTGCATTGTGACGAACCCGTGAACGGGGGGACCTTGCTCTTACTGACTGTGCCTTTCATTGCAGGCGGGAGGACATTATTGCACGCCTGGTGCTTGGAGTGCCTAAAACACCCCAGTACAGACAGAACAGTTTTTAGCCAGAAGGCGGGAGGGGCTACGGGAGCGGAAGGAGGTGGCGTCCTTCCGGCCCTCACCTTCGGGCCCCGGTCATACTTAAAACCTTTGTTTTTAGTGTTTGTAAACTCAGCGCTTCCACTGCCCAAACCTAGGCTAGGGTATGAGAGGAGTATTCTAGGCCTAGGCCCTACCCCTAGCGGTGAGGAGCCCGTGCTATTTTATCCCAGCCCCCTTAGTTACTGTGTGAACACTTAGTGTGTATTTATCTACCTATATTCTCCCTAATCATTTTGCCGTGGCTCCCCGAGGGATGGTGTGATATCGATACCTATTTTAGGCTGTTTACAGTGAACCGTGTGGTGTAGTGTGATTCTAAATTAACGTTTGATAGTCATAGACCTGTGTGCAGGGCAGACCCTTTTTCCTTCACGTGTGTAGTGTCTCAGGGGCGGGGATAGGTGGCGTGGGTGGGAGTAACAGTCTGGGGGTGGGTTTACGGGGCATTGAGCGCTTCCTCCTTTTAACTACCCTAGGCTTAAGAGGCGTGGGTCTTTTAAATAGGCTAACCGACAAATTATTTATATAGAAATATAACCTTGTATTAAATATTTATTTTCATGCAATAAAAGCGTTCTTACTGTTTCTCAGCGCATTCTCCCGTGTCTGTTTGTGGTCCTGGGGAAATTCATGGTGGTGGGTCGGCTGGCCCCTTTGGGAAGAGTATCCGTGCATGTGCACACCTTAGCCTTAGACCTGGATGCTTCCCGTGGGGGTCAGGTGACATGTGCTCATGTTAAAGTGTTAAAGTGGCTGCTAGTGTGTGAGCGTGAACAGTGTGTGTGTTGTGTGTGTGCTCATGTGTGCTTGTGAGTGGAGAGTTCAGTGTTCAAGGATCTGATGGCCTGGGGGAAGAAGCTGAGCCGAAGTCTCTCTGTCCTCGTTACTGGTGTTTGCAGGCATTTGCCTGACCGCAGCAGCATGAACAAGCTGTTGTTGGGGTGGTGAGGGTCTTTCATTATCCTGCAGGCTCTGGATTTGCACCTCTTGTTGTATAGGACCTGCAGGGTTGGTAGTGCAATACCCGTGGTACGCTCGGCTGAGCGCACCACTCTCTGTAGGGCCTTGTCCTGTGCCGTGCTGTTGCCATACCAGGCAGTGATGTTTCCAAGATGCTCTCTACAGCTCCGGAGTAGAAGGACTGGAGTGTCTTCCCAGATACTCTGAACTTCCTTAACTGTCTCAGGTGGTAGAGGCGCTGCTTCGCCTTTTTTACGACTGAGTCTATGTGTGTTGTCCATGTCAGGTCGTCTGAGATGTGGACCCCCAGGTACTTAAAGCTGCTCACCCTGTCCACGGTAGCCCCGTTTATCCTCAGTGGGGTGTGTGTCTCCTGCTGTCTCCTCCTAAAATCCACGATCAGCTCCTTGGTTTTACCAATGTTCAGAAGCAGGCTGTTGTCCTGGCACCAGCGTTCCAGTACCTCAACCTCCTCCCGGTAGGCCTTCTCGTCATTGTCCGAGATCAGCCCTACCATCACTGTGTCGTCCGCAAACTTCACTATGGAGTTGGAGCTGAACTTGGCCACACAGTCGTGTGTGTATAGTGAGTACAGCAGGGGGCTCAGAACACAGCCCTGGGGGGACCCAATGCTCAGGGTGATGGTGTTGGAGGTCTGACCCCCCACCCTGACCGCCTGGGGCCTTTTGCTCAGAAAGTCCAGTATCCAGGCGCTCAGAGCGGAGCTCAGACCCAGCTCGATCAGCTTGTCCACCAGTCTGGTGGGGACTATGGTGTTGAACGCTGAGCTGTAGTCAATGAACAACAGTCTCACATAGCCCCCCTTCTGGCGGTCCAGGTGAGAGAGGGTGCTGTGCAGTACTTGGGAGACCGCATCATCAGTGGACCTGTTTGGCCTGTATGCAAATTGCATAGGGTCCATATCACTGGGGAGGGAGGCACAAATGTGATCCTTGACCAGCCTCTCGAAACATTTCATGGCCACAGAGGTGAGTGCCACCGGTCTGTAGTCATTGAGACCTGTTGGGGAGGGTTTCGTTGGTACAGAGATGATGGTAGACATCTTGAAGCAGGCAGGGACCACTGACTCCGCCAGGGATCGATTCAATATGGCGGTGAACACAGGGGCTAGCTGGTTAGCACAGGACTTAAGTATGCGTCCTGTTATTCCATCTGGGCCAGCAGCTTTTCTGGTGTTCACCTGCATAAATGCTCTTCTCACACTGTGTACCGACAATGAGAGAGCGTCCCCGCCCCCCCGCGGTTGCCCCCCCCCCCCCCCATCCACAACAGCCGGCGCGCCAGTCCGTTTTGCAAGTTTAACAGCCTTGCGCAGAGTATAGACTGTAGCCTTATACTCCTCCATGTTTCCTGACTCTCTGCCCAGGTTGTAGGCAGTAGTGCGAGATTTCAGAGTAGTAGTGCTCTGATAGTACTGTGCACCCACGGTTTCTGGTTTGGGAAGACCCGCACCTTTTTCTTGGGGACAATACTATCAGCGAGTGAACTATCAGAACCTGTTCCCCCAGCGACTCTGTGGCGTCTCTCTCACCCCCGCTGATGCCATTTCAGAATGCTGTCTCCAACAATATATTGTGATATAGTTATAGCAAAATGTACTTCAAAAGACAACAAGCTCTATCAATCTATCGATTTACAGTAGTAAACAGAACAGCACAGTTGCATATTACACTCAAGTCTAGGAAAAAGTACAATTCCCATGTTCATTGCAACAATTGATTGGTTGAAAACTTTATTAACAGATTGCAGAATGGGTACAAAACAGTACAGCTCAATACACACAATTGTTAAGGGGATGCAGACCAGAGAAAGACTTTCATCTTGTTTACATCAGGGTCCCCCATTTTCAATTCATAATGACATTTATGACATACACAACATACAGATATAAAAATCGAATCTAATCATCTAATCTAATCTAATCATGACATTTATGACATACATGACATACAGATAAACAGTACTGTTACATTTGTGACATACAAGATATGCAAATATACAGTACTGTTAAACAGAGATCCTAACAGAAAATATATACGTACGAGGGGGAGGGAACTGTATATTGACATTTACGGGGGCCAGTTTCGAATTGCAGCCTCCCGTACGTGCTCTTTGAGAGCTGTTTTGAAGGTGGGGTAGGGATTCACATTTTTTCACGGCTGTGGGTAGGGCATTCCACATTGATGTGGCATAATTGCGAATCGTGTTTAGTCCCTTGTTTGAGCCGAATCTGGGTTGCACATGATTTGTGGAACTCCCTCTGGTGTTGTGGTCGTGGTATTCGCTGATCTTTGGGAAGTACCTCGACATGTACATGGGTACCTTAGTGGTGTAGTGTATCTTGTAGACCAGGCCCATTGCAAGTTGTTGTACTCTGTCGTCTACTCTAAGCCATTCTAGGTTGTCAAAATGAGCTGGGGTGAAGTGGGTTTTAGGAGTAAGGTCAAGCAGCTTTGGTACCATGAGGTGCAAGCATAGTCATAGTACCCTTCAATGAGTTCTCCTGCTAGGGTCTTCACACAATGACTTATGCTGAACATATTTGACTTTGATACGGCCCCCCCCTGAACCTTAAGGCTGCCTATGATGCTGACCAAAGCATAATTTTATTCTATTTATTTTAGCTAGCTACTAGGGTTTTCCAAGAGATCATTCTTCGCAAGGTGCAACGGGGAGTGGCTTTCTTTTCGGCGTGGGACATAGACGAGGTCGCACGTCAGCACCGGAGAGCCCAGTGGAAGCAAGCGTGCAAGGGATATACTCTGCTACCAAACGGGTTATTCTAGAAATACATGCGATAGCTGAGCGTTTGATTAATGCGCCGGAGAAAGGGATATACTCTGCTACCAACCGGGTTATTCCAGAACTATATGCGGTAGCTTAGCGTTTGGCTAATGAGCCAGAGACACTGTGAAGGCTATAACCGGCGAGGAGAGCCGAAGACCAGGTGATAGCCTTGGGTCACCTCGCGGTAGTTGTGTATATAGGCGTCCTAGTAGGAGGGTGCATTACAGCCTGCAGTTTTAGCTGTGTTTAGGCGAGCCTTACAGTATTAGCACGCGCAACGAACCTCCCTCTTCAGCCCAGCAGAGGACGCCACTACACTGCACACCCCTCCAGCATCTTCAAGCCGTTTGCCGATGGCACCTGCCCCAGCGTCCACGCCGGGCTGGCTGTTATCGTGAGATCTTCGTCTGCCATCTTAGCATCCGGACTAGTGGTGCTAAGATTGGGCCCCATCTTGGATAAGTATCGGAGGTGCTCTGAGTATTGGAAACGGGTTTGGTAGACAGTGCACTGTGTGGAGCGAGCTCTATAGAGTGAAGCTAAACAGTGCTTTGAAGGCACGCTGGAAAGCAGTGTAAAGGGGCGCCCCAACCATTAATGGCGGCTTTATATAGGGGTTTATGTGCTAAATGTGGGCCCACTATTGATTTCTTTTGAGTGTAATAACATGTGTGTTCTTTATTAAATTCCCATTGAACTCCTTTAACTTTTACCTGGTTCTTCCCTACCGTGAAGCGGAGCAGTAGATAACCCTTAAAGGGAAGAGGTTCTTACTGCGTCTGTAATAATAGAAATAGCACAAGGTGCCCATTTTGGGAATAACTTTCCTCCATGTGTATTGTAGAGCGAGAGCACTAGGTGCCAGTGAGAACATAGTGTATATAAATAGTGAATTGAGTTATAACCTTGTATCTTGAACCAGGCTATATATATAAAGGAGATGTAAATGGGAGCACTGTGTGTGTGTCTGTTATTGAGTCGGTGTCTTAACCCTTTTTGCCCGGGTAATGTTTATCATTATTTAACCCTTTCCCCACCTCTGTCCATAATTCATTGTTAAAGGTCTCTACAGGTCATAGAAGGAAGGGTACTGCTTTGGGGAGCGAAAACATTATCCATCTTACTGCCATCAGGTGTGGGAGGGCTAAGGAAGTATTGGGGGAAGTGAGGGTGTGTGGGGAGCTACTGCTGATCGCCCTGGAGGGCAAGAAGGACCAGAGTACCACCCCTAGGTCAGTGAATCCTAGGCCCCATCCGCTCCTGCTGCTCGACCTCCTTTTCGACATTCCTGGCCTAAAGACGGGGGTCCAGCTAGACTCAGCTCTGCTGCATCCCGCTACCAGGTGGCCGTGTACAACCACTCCCATAAAGCAGGGATAATCCACCCTGCTACATCAAGTTGAAACCGTCTTACACCATTTACAGCCACAATATACATGCATTTGTTTTTACGTGTGTTATGAATGTTCCATTAACGTGTTGCTGGGATATTTCCGATGCTATGAATACGGTATGCAAATGTGTTTCAGCCCTTAACTGCATATACACATGACATCTCATTCACACCACAGAACCAGTTGGGTTTGCTCACGGCTGCAGCCGTAACAGAAACTCTCTCATCCTCGAGACACACTTCCTTATCGCCTTATCTCTGTTCTCCTAAACCAACTATTTCCCATTGTGGTTTTATCTTACCATGGAATATACTGTATTATCTAATCAGACTTCCACTAGTAGTAGCCTTAACAGCCTGCAGCAGTGGGCTGTCAACCCCTGGGTTCACGGAGCCTGTCGTGGCCTCATGTTGACAGGGCAAGAGAACGCCCCTGGGGAGGGTTGAGAGAGAGAAAAAAGGATCAAAATAATCTATGTTCTGTGTGCATGTGCGTGCGTGTGCGTACAAGCATGTGCGCAGAGGCACAGCAATAACAACAAACCATTATGTCTTGAGAGCACAACTAATAACATAAGTGAATACCTTATTTCTAATATCTAATAAGTACATGCTTATGATCAGGTCTACTATGATTACCATTGCCTGGTTTGAGCTGACAACATTTTCAAAACAGCTTTTGCCATAGTGCTTGCGAATTACAAGTCTATTGAATCCTAGCATAAACATTATGTAAAATGTGGGTCGTGTAGAGGTCACGTGTACCACTGCAGAGACCCAGGTTCAATTCACAGCAGCGGTATACCTCCGGCTTGGTCGGTCATCCCTACAAACACAATTGGCAGTGTTCGCAGGTGGATAGGCGGTGGGGTATGAGTCCTGGTCGGTCCGGGCGCCTGTTCAGCAGGGAAGAGAACTTGGGGAGATAGCATGAATATGCATGTGGTAGTTAACCCTAAGCCTAACCCTCCCCAGACCGACAGTAGGGTAGCGCAACAACCAGGAAGGGAATTGGTAGGTCAATTGGGAGATGGGAGCAAAGTACAAAGACAATTTCTTTTTCATAAAGTCAAACATGTCACAGAATATGCACCTGCTTTTTCAGCAAGAGAATCCCTGGCAGGCCGGTAGGTCTCTGAGAGGCTGAGGAGACTGGAGCTCCTTCATGTCTCTGTCTGTTTACAGGGCAAGCAAATCAAAGATGTGTTTCATTTCAGAGGCTGTAAAAGCGCGCCAGGGGATGTATCAGGTGTCTCTGATACACCCAAGCCTCCCCAGGCTGCTGCTACTTACAGCCTACCAATCCATGTATCCTCCACACGAACACTGCAAACAAGCAGCATAATTAAGTGTTCTTGGGAATAAAGTGTGTTATCTTTTAGGTCATTTTCAAAATGGCTTCCCCCGGGCTGTCTGCTTTCTGTGGTCTCCGGGGGGTGATGTCGCTGCTTTGCGTGGCTAAGTATTAATATGTTTCGAAATTATGAATCGATCGACCCTCTTGACATAGCCCTTAGAACCTTTTTCATGTACCGTCGTGTGTAATATAGAACGAAGAAACTCTGGGTTGACAGAGTATGACGTTTGAATCTTTCCATTGCAATTATACAAACAAGACATATCAGATTAGCATCTTTTTCCGTAGTAAGAGCAGCAGACTTTCAGCCTCGTCGTGGCTATGGGCTTTTGCTCCTAACAATATAAAAAAAAAAGAAAAAGGAAAATCAATGAAGGATTTCTGTCCACTTCTTCCATACAATATTTGGTTTCTTGTGGCGTATTTGTTTCCTGACTGGCCACGAATAAAGCCCATCTAATCGAAACATCAATTTATTATTTGAAAGTGCTTGTTCAAAGAAAAGTGCCACGTTTTTTCCTGGAATTTCACAGCCTCACATCCGCTGCAGCATTCCTGGCGCGAGGCAGCATGAAATGAAATACGGCGTAATGTTTTGCGATGCACTTTCAGTCATCAAAGTTCTCGGGGATTTCATTTCTGTGTCGGTAAGCGAAGGAGCTGTTAGCTTGTCTCCAGATGAGTGATTTAAAGTCACGGAGCGGACGTGCGGGCTGACTGGATGAGACAGACGTGGTCTTGGCCAGGGGCGTCTGGGGCCTTCTGACATTCATCCCTCCTGGGTCGCGTTTCCGACGCTCCTTCCAGAGACGCCGCGGTGGTGAAAGTGGCAGCATGGACATGGGCCGTAATGGACATCCAAAACGGCTTCCATTTACAAATATTTTTTTGTAAATAACATATCATGTTCTTAACACAGCACGTCTCCCGGGGTGAGCAAGGACCCCTGTGAGAGTAGGGGTGGATGACAGTCTCTGGGCCTGTATTGAACCCATGGCATCTGGAGGGCTGGGGTGCCCCATGCTCAGAGAGTAGAGGGGTCCTGGACATAGACTTTAGCCCTGAGGGATTCTGCCTTCTGCTGTGTTAAGGGACCAAGGCAAGATCCCAACAAACCCCCCCGCCCTCCTCACACACACACACGCACACACACGCACACACGCACACACGCACACACGCACACACACACACGCACACACACACACACACACACACACACACACACACACACACACACACACACACACACACACACACACACACACACACACACACACACACACACACACACACACACACACACACACACACACACACACACACACACACACACACACCGGGCTCCCCCTCCTGATTAGCTCATAATGGACGACCTGTGTTCCATGGCCCCCTCTGGGACGTCCCAGGGGAGCCCTCCTACTCTGACCCCTATCTATCTCCACCCTCCACTCCACCTTCTTAAAACACACTAAATAATCTTTCATTTGACAGGGGCTTGAATGAAATTCAGCTTAGAGCTGCATCGTTTGCCCTGGACAATGGAATATTGATAAATGAATCATTGTCCTGCTTGATTCTTTATGGCTGGCAAGGGGGTTGAGAATGAGAGGAGATAGGTTCTTCTGGCTGCTCACTTAACAGTTATTATTCCATCCTAGTCAGTGGCTCTGTTGCTGTCGCCGTACAGTATCTGTCTTTAGGATACATTGCGGGTTTTCATCAGCACGTTTGTACCTTTTGGTGACACAATATTAGTAAAAGAATAGGTCAATGAAAAGGTGGGTTAATGAAAATATTGCTTCATTAAATGAAACATTATATTATATACAGTATATATACATTAGGGCTGTCCACTGGTCGGTTTGGTCATACTTTGTTAGTCAATTCATATATTTTCTTTAAAAGTAACGTCATGCTGAATGAGTTATTTCCTGAATAATGATACACGTGTCTCTGGTACGCACTATATTTCCTTCTGCATGACCACAGAAGGAACACAATTTTACAGATTTGTTGATTAAATCAATGAATCAATATACAGTATATATGTATTTTATTTTTAAAACATCCCCCAATGTGTGTGTCATTGGTGGCTGATGCGTTAAAAGATCGGGGAGGACGGGAGAGATTAAAAGTAATAAAGAAGTCCGAAATTCAAGCTTTCTTTAACTACAAGGTATTTATTCATCATATAATTTTTTTTTTATAATATCAAACAGAAGACTGAGTACACCGAATACAGAAGCCATGTTCGCTGGATTTTGGGGGAAAACAATATCTTTGACCTGTATTGGTCCCCTTGATACCACATTGTTGGGTATGGCCTACTTGGCCATAGTGCAGGGTCTTGTGAGGTCAAACCTTTAGTGGTGGTGGTGGTGGTGGTGATACTGCTGCTTGTAGAGGTGGGTGACACGTCATCTTCATGATGGGCAGGTGTTATGGTCTCACTGAAGGTGGATGTTGACGGACAGGGTTCCTGCAAGTTTCAACAGGTTACATTTAAGACCTTATAAGACCACTTTCAATATAAACTAATATGTTGCCATACCAGCAAAGAACTATTAACACTAGGGATGTCCGATATTATCGTCCGACCAATATTATCGGCCGATATCGGCAGTAAAATGTGATATCGGAAAATATCGGTATCGTTTTTTTTTTTTTTTTTTTTTACACATTTATTTAACATTTATTTACCCAAGCAAGCAAGTAAGAACCAATTCTTATTTTATTTATTGTCAAAAGTATGCATGTTGGTTTAATTCAACAACAAGAGATATGTAATGTTAATTTTTACTTTTTTAATGATCATATTTTGCACAGATAATGCTTACATTTATTAAGCCTTTTGAATGCATCCAGTGAAATTATTAGTTACCTGAAATTATTCCGTTTTTTTGGGGGGAAACCCTGCATATATCGTTATCGGTTGATATCGGTATCGGTATCGGAAATTAAGAGTTGGACAATATTGGAATATCGGTATCGGTAAAAAAGCCAATATCGAGCATCCCTAATTAACACTTTGAATGCCACCCACAAGTTTTCTCGTGTTATTACCCCCTGCGTTGAATGCCCACTCACGAGAATATTCATTTTATTTTTTTTTATTTTTTTATTAGCGATCTGAAATCATATTGCATCAAGCAAGCCTACTGTTGGAGATCCAGTCACCCCAGGCGCTCAGATGTGAAAAAAGCGCCCCCTATCGTCTCCCAGATGGTAAATCACCCTTTTGGATTGGACTCAATGAAAGTGAATGGGAGAAAGGATTTCTGACTCCACATTTTACATCTCACTCACGCAGCCGGCATCAACCGGCATCACTCCGGAGCCTGAAGAGCAGCGGGGATTATGTGTTCTACTGTATACACGGTTGATCAATACAATGATCGATTCTTTCGAATGGTGATCAGGAATTGGAATAATCCATTTGGATACCATCTGATCTCAGGTAAGGAATCTATGTTATCAGTCTTAGGATAATCAGACTAGTTTTCACGGATATATAAGCGTTTCTCATATATGTGATATGGCCATCAGGAAATAAGAGCAGCGATTATCAGCGCGCGGCACGAGCGTGCGTGCGCACACATATACTATCGATTATCTAGCGTTTATTTGAAAACGATTCATAAATAGGCCGACAAATGACAACGTTCTAGAATATTCCAGTAAAAGGCGATTATCATAGAATGGGTTGTTTTTTCCGCGAAAACGAGTGATTTTCAAAATGCTATCAAACGGAAATGAAGCGATAAAAAAACAATCTGCTTTGACAATGTTGACTGGAAAATGAGTCTTTGATAAGCGACGGGCAGATTAGACACATAGCCATAATTTAAAACATAGATTAGGCGATATTAACGTTAACATTGGAGTGGATTTGGAAATTCAAGGGGGTAAAAAGGAAAACACGGACTGGCTCTCAAAGTGTTAAGGACAATTACTAAGAAGTAATTCCATGTATTGGCCTGTTAGGCTATTACCATACTGCTTACTTTGCAGCCTGGACATTCACCAAACACATTTAAACATGATCCAGAGAAGTTATCGCAACATAGAAGTAATTTCCATCTACCATCTCTCATTAAACACTGTGTAAAGTTAGCTTGGTGTATTGGATCCACCATCTCTCATTAAACACTGTGTAAAGTTAGCTTGGTGTATTGGATCCACCATCTCTCATTAAACACTGTGTAAAGTTAGCTTGGTGTATTGAATCCACTATCTCTCATTAAACACTCAACTGTGTACAGTATGTTAGGTTTTAGGACCCCTTCTCTTCTCCCTCTACACTAAATCACTGGGTAACATTATCACGTCTCATGGCTTCTCCTACCATTGTTATGCCGACGATACTCAACTCTTCCTCTCCTTCCCTCCCTCAGATATCCACGTCTCTGTGCGGATCTCAGCCTGGATGACGTCCAACCACCTCAAACTGAACCTAAGCAAAACAGAATTGCTCCACCTGCCGGCCAAATCCTCCCCCCTAACCGACCTTTCAATCACAGTCGAGAATGCAGCTGTGACTGCGTCCCCGACCGCCAAGAACCTTGGTGTTGTCCTCGACGACCAGTTGAACTTCTCTGCTCACATCGCAGCGACGACCAGAACCAGCCGATTCCTCCTGAGCAACGTCGGAAGGATACGCCCCTTCCTGACAAAAGAAGCCACCCAACTCCTCGTCCAATCAACAGTCATCTCCCGCCTCGACTACTGCAATGCACTGCTCGCTGGCCTCCCGGCCACTGCCACTAAGCCTCTTCAACTCATTCAGAACGCAGCGGCCCGCCTGATCTCAAACCTACCGAAGTCGGCCCATGTCACCCCACTTCTTAGGGACCTGCACTGGCTCCCCATTGCTGCACGAATCCGCTTCAAGGCCCTCGACCTAGCATACCGTGCGGCAAAGGGAACCGCTCCCGCCTACCTCCGGTCAATGGTCTCTAACTACACACCCTCAAGACCCCTACGCTCTGCATCTTCTGGCCGCCTCAGACCTACTCCTATCCAAGCTCCGGGAGGGTCATCAAAGAGAAGTCGCCTATTCTCAGTCCTTGCCCCACAATGGTGGAATGAACTACCCACCCCAGTTAGGACAGCCGAATCACGTCCAATCTTTCGCCGTCGACTAAAGACGCACTTCTTCAACCATTATCTGAATAAAAAAAAAAAAAAAAAAAAAAAAATCTAACCCTAACTAACCGTACTGTCATGCACTTGTCCTAATAAACTAACCTACACTGTAGCACTCAACACTTTGATGAACATTGTTACTCAGCTGATAGAGTTGTGCCCTTCCTGATGACTTGTCGTACAGAACTTGTAAGTCGCTTTGGATAAAAGCGTCAGCTAAATGACTAAATGTAAAATGTAAATGTAAATGTTAGCTTGGTGTATTGAATCTACCATCTCTCATTAAACACTGTGTTACAGTTAGCTTGGTGTATTGGATCCACTATCTCTCATTAAACACTCAACTGTGTACAGTATGTTAGCTTGGTGTATTGAATCTACCATCTCTCATTAAACACTGTGTTACAGTTAGCTTGGTGTATTGGATCCACTATCTCTCATTAAACACTCAACTGTGTACAGTATGTTAGCTTGGTGTATTGAATCTACCATCTCTCATTAAACACTGTGTTACAGTTAGCTTGGTGTATTGGATCCACCATCTCTCATTAAACACTCAACTGTGTACAGTATGTTAGCTTGGTGTATTGAATCTACCATCTCTCATTAAACACTGTGTTACAGTTAGCTTGGTGTATTGAATCCACTATCTCTCATTAAACACTAAACTGTGTACAGTAAGTTAGCTTGGTGTATTGAATCTACCATCTCTCATTAAACACTGTGTCCAGATGCATAAGTCCACTTCTTCATGTTGCTCAGTTGCTGGTTTATACTTCGGTCCTAATGTTGGCGCAAAGTTTAATTTAGCCTACTGTGTTGTTACAGCTGATTGATTGATTGATTGATTGAAAACTTTATTAACAGATTGCAGAATGGGTACAGTACAGTACAGATCAATACATACAATTGTTAAGGGGATGCAGACCAGAGAAAGACTTTCGTCTTGTTTACATCAGGGTCCCCCATTTTCAATTCATCGTAACATATATGACATACATGACATACAGATAGACAGTACTGCTACATCTATACATTTATGACATACCAGATTTGCAATTACAGTACTGTTTGTGATACAAAAAGAGTCCAGAAAAAAAAGAGTATATACATTTGACGTAGAAACTGTACATTGGATTGGGTAGGTGGGGGTGGGGGGGGACTGTACATTGGAGGGGGGGGGGGGGGGGGGGGGGGGTAGGGGTGGGGGGGGGGGGGGGGTGGGGTAGGGGGTGGGTGGGTGGGGGACACTGTACAACTGTACAAACAAAACTGTACATTGGATTATTGACAAGACCATACTTGGTAATTTACTGTACATTGGAGGGGGTTGTGTTCGGACATTTACAGGGGCCAGTTTCGAGTTGCAGTCTCCCTTAGGTGTTTTTTGAGAGTGTTTTTGAAAGTGGGTAGTGATTCACATTCCTTTACAGCTTTGGGTAGGGCGTTCCACATTGATGTGGCATAATTGCGAAACGTGTTTAGTCCCTTGTTTGAGCCGAATCTGGGTTTAACATGATTTGTGGAGCTCCCTCTGGTGTTGTGATCGTGGTATTCACTGACCTTTGGGAAGTATTTTGTCATGTACATGGGTACCTTGGTCGTGTAGGGTATCTTGTAGACCAGGCCCATTGCAAGTTGCTGTACTCTGTCGTCTACTCTAAGCCATCCTAGGTTGTCAAAGTGGGCAGGGGTGAGGTGGGTTCTAGGAGTAAGGTCAAGCAGTAGTCTGACCAGTTTGTTTTGAGATGTTTGTAATTTTGTTTTTAGCGCCTTTGAGGTGCTTTGGTACCATGAGGTGCAAGCATAGTCGTAGTACCCTTGAATGAGTGCTCCTGCTGTACTGTATTGTACCCATTCTGAAATCTGTTAATACAATTTTCAATCAATCAACCAATCAAACAGCCGGAGAACTTGATGACATCATCACAGTCACGCAGCTCTTCTCTGATTTGAGTGTCAGAACATTGAGGGCTGTCAATCATTCAATCCCCGTTCGTGAGTGGCGCTCGCAAAACTGCACGGGCGGGGCTTAGATGACTCAAATAGCCTTTTTTGATTGGATAATTCTATTCCTAAAATCAACCCGTGCAGTTCAGTTGCACTGAGTGATTGACAGCTCGCCATTACTGCAGTTATGTGACCAGGCCTGATCAGAGAGCTCAGAGCTGTCACTTGGCCATTTTTGAAAAAAAATAATAATAATATTCACTGGCATTTTTTTACAGAGGAAAATATTTCTAAAAAAAATATAATTATAATAATAATAAAAGAAAATATATATATATATATATATATATATATATATATTATAATAATTATGAGTGAACTTCTGCCTCACGTGTTGTCATGGAATAACCTCCACTGCTGATATATAGTTAGGCCTATGCTATTTCTCACACCGTGCTTTCATCACCAGCCGATCCATGGTATGGTATACTGTGGATCCATGAAGCCTGTCCAATTTGGGTCTGTGCCACCATGGAGAAAACAGCCAGCATATTTACCTAATCAGCGTAGTCAATTAATCGCCTCACTCTAAAACAAACTAAATGGGGGGATCCCAAACATGTGCCTATTAAATCAGCAAGCGGGGCTGGGTGGCTGCTTTTAGTCGGTAACATTTACATGTAATTATCTTCTTATATAATTAAGTGCATTCAGTTAACAAGCATCTTGCTAACGGGCCGCATTGCTTACCCAAACGAGCGGCGGGCAGCGCTGAGCGCTGAATGAGTGAGTAATTAGTGCTCAGCGTGCCAATGTTAATGGAT
>NC_140173.1:131707253-131735858 GCF_963971535.1 Notolepis coatsorum
AGCCCTCACCTGTCATGTAAAACCACACGCCTTTCAATGCCTCTCTCACCTCCCCCCCCCCACCCCCCAGCTCGACTCAACCCAACCCCACCATTGAGAGCTCCCAACTCCAGCCCCTTGCAATCCCAAATACCCTCAAAGTCAACACCATTGTTCTGGTAATATTGGCCCTCAAGAGGGCCCAGCTGTAACGCACAATACAACTGGGCCAGTGGGGGTTCAAAGAGCCTCTACTCTGAATGGCTGCCAAGATTCCTCGCACAACAGCACAGACACAGCGCCCGCCGCAGCTTATATTGAAATTATGATACGAAACTATGCAGCAAGTCAGTAAGGAATATCAGGTACCTTTGTGCCTGTGCTTTCTATTGAGTTCAATAAACACTTATCCATTCTCTAAAGGACTCCGGCTCATCAAGTGACAATGGCTCTTCCCCCAGAACATGACACCAACCCCTCAACAATACAAAATACCTTTATCCTCCAAGGACTAATTGGTGTTATTCGCCTTTTGATAATTCAGCGTCGGGGCAGACGTAATGGTAAAGAATATATGCGAGCGCTTTTGATGCCCTGTAACCCGAGTAACAGGAGCACAAAGAGAGAAAGACAACAAGAATGCTCTATTTTTTTTGTTGCTTATCACCAAAGCCGGGAATCATTTGTGTTTTCAGAGCAATGAGAGTGTAATTTGAATAGGGTCGAACTTTAAAGAGAGATTGCCGCCGTGCTTAGTGGAGTTGGAACCGTCGACCGTTGGCTTGTGAGCCTATCAGTTATTGATATTCTCTCTGTGTTGCACGCTGCATCTGGTCCCTGAAAACAAGAGCAGAAAAAGCCTGTAGAGCCTGGGTGAAACAAATACATTTGCACTTTTTCTCTTTGGCAGCAGAGGCTGGCAGGTGGATCTTCTGGGTTTTGCCTGACAACTTGGCTGCAGTGCCATCTACTGGTGACTGAACCAGGAAGGAGAGCACAACCAGGAAGCAGGGGCTTGAGGTACACAATAGAAAAGAGGAAAAACACAACCATCTTATACTCTAGCTAGGTGTTGAACTGCCACGACTTCATGCCGTTATTTTTTTTTTATCTTCTTAACCGACTGACTTTTAGCTTTTTTCTAATCATAATTTTAAAGGGTGCCATTTGTGAGCAAAGCATGCCTTTTTCCATGTCCTTGTGTGAGAGTTGTCGGCAGAGCACCTCTGACCCACTTGAACATGCGTTCAAACGGTCTTCACTGATATTGTTAGGGGCCACTGTCTCCTGGGGTAGAGAAGCAAAAGTGGCAAGCAAAGAATTCAAACTTTGACAACCACCGATAGGCCTCCAGGGAACCGGAGCAGTTTACATCACCGTCCTAGACCACAACACATGGGGGATCCTGCACAAAGCACCATTTAAAGCGCCTTTCAAAGGGATGACAAGTCAAATTGAGGGCTGTGATGCACCTGGCAGTGAGAAGCGGTCCAATAATTGACAGACCTTTATGCTGCATTCGTTTATGGTTGGAGGTGGGAAGTCGGAAGTGGGAAACACGTCATTAACCGACATACATGCGTTCGGCAAAGTCAGAAAAAATAAATAATCTTGCATGAACTACAACTTAGTTTAGTTTAGTTTAGGAATAAGGGGCAGGTAACTATACGATTTATTCTTCTTCCTGCTCCTTTTGTCCATGGAATGATATTTATGATTGTGTAATGAAGAAACTCTGATTGTATGATTCCATGTGGCAAATAAATACTCTGAACTGAACTGAACTGAACTCACAAAGACAGTTTACAATACAAAAAGACATATAGCTAATATACTTACATACTGTATGTACTCTTAAAACAGCTAATAAAAACATTAACGTTTATACAATGTTGAAATTACGTAAAATGACTTGAACTGGGGGTTGAGAAATCATAGCAGAGTTTGCAACTACTGTCGGAACTCTGAGTTTGCAACTAGGAAATCCAAGTTTTATTTAATATTTTCCACGTAGGAGGTTGGAATTTCGAAATTACAATCGAATGCAGCATTAGACGCTGGCAGCCCATGGTCTGTCTATAGACTTGTTCGCTGTCCACACGACTCAGTGTGCACGTGCATAAAGGGGGCAAAAGGAACGTAATCCTGGTCAGAACAACGGGGCAGACTACAATATATTTGCATTTGTTAGCCATGCTAGCGATCTAAACAATCAATCCTAGCCAAAGCTAGATTATGTAAAAGGTGAAAGACTCACACTCACACAGCCATGCTGATTTGGCTAAATTACATCCAGCCGTGTTCGTTTGAAACAACTTTTAGTCAGGGGAGTGTCATCCATAGAGCCCCCGTCATACTTTTTTAGCGCAGCAGCAGCTCACACAGGTAGGGGGCAACTTAGTCACGTGGTCTATGGCCTGACGCAACAGAAGAATAAGGAATAAATAAAACTGATAATATTCTATAACCATGGTTTACACAGATTCCCCACGCTGTGTTAACATGAGCTGCTAAGGAGCGACAGTATCTCTAGCGTCCTTCAATAGAGGAAGTCTTCCAATGAGGAGATTGAATGCAAAGATCTGGGATACATCATCGACCACCTTGATGAAATGGGATGTCGGAGCTGCGGTGACATCACAGGGATGCATTGTGCCCCCTGAGGACAAATATAGATCATGTTTATCTCTCAAAGATGATTCATTTGTGACGTGGTTAGAGAGCGCCGTCACCGACTCCAACTGGCTGAGGGCAATGTCCGTTGACTCAGTGTGCTATCCCGGGCATGTAGCCTAGCTTAAGTGCAAATGTTCAGCTTTGAACTTTGTTCAGTATTTTTTCTTTGTTGAATGTTGAATATTAGCTCCCCCCCCCCTCTCTCTCTCTCTCTCTCTCTCTCTCCCTCTCTCTCTCTCTCTCTCTCTCTCTCTCTCTCTCTCTCTCTCTCTCTCTCTCTCTCTCTCTCTCTCTCTCGAATGCACAGTATAATAATGTATAAATGTTTGACATACAGTAGCTAGGTTAAAGTATTTAAAACGATGTCCTTGTTAGTTAGCTAACCAAACATGATATATGCACTTATTAACAATTAATCAACTGAACTGAGAATGGAGATTATTATGAAATAAAATACAAAAATGGTAAAGATGTTGGACAAAAACAAGAGGCAACAATACAATCTCTCTTATATTTCAGATTGTTTTCACACCTTTCCTCCATTCGCACACCACCACCAGCCCCCCCACACCCCCTCACCCCTGGGAGAGAGCACTCCAAGGTCTTTCATTTGAGCTCGTATTATGCCCCTGTATCTGCGCTCATTTTTCACCCGTATTGCATTAAGTATTGATATTGATTTCTTGTAAATGGTGGCGAAATGGATGGCTCGCACTTTTTTATGTTATTGTTCTGCAGCACTTGTAGGTAATTTATTATGGCTGCGGTGCCGGTGAGGCCTCCCTATCTTGCTGTGCCCGAGTCTCTCTGACGGTGCCAACCTCACACACACACACAAACGCACGCACACACACACACACACGCACGCACGTGCGCATGCACGCACACACACACACACACACACACACACACACACACACACACACACACACACACACGCACGCATGCACACACACACACGTGCACGCGCATGCACGCACACACACGCACACACACACACACGCAGTAACCTGCATGAATAGACATACACATGCTGACTAACATGTGCACTGCATGTTTTTGCACACACACATTTACACGTATGTGTACACACACAATGCCCCCCCCCTCTCTTTCTCTCTCTCTTTCCCTCTCTCTCTTTCTCCAAGCATTCCTCACATTCATAGTGCACCATAAACCAGCAGCCATAAGAGAGTCCCTTGGAAAACATACAGCAATAAAGTAAAAAGCGCTAAGTTTACAGTCCTTCCTCAATCTCAACACCAGAGTTCTGCTGCGTGACACTATTTTATTTCTCCATTCCTTCCTCTTTTTGATCATTATCACTCTTTTTTAGTGCGCTAGCAGCACTTGTATTGAAATCCATTCCCAGTTCTATGACAAAGCGCGGCCTTCTTGACAAACTGGAGTGGTTTACTTGCATTGTCATTCTGGCCAATTTCTTTCCCTTGCCGCTCCGGCCCCAGCAGTCTATTTGCATTTCAATAGCCTCTCCATACGCCACTATATTGCCTGATATGTCTGGCTTGTATGAATTTGTGTCCCGCGTCTGAAACCTACAGCTGCTCAACTACCAAACAGTCCTCCTCGTAAAAGGGGGAAATATATGAAATAATGCTGTAAGGAAAGGTTGATGGTGTGTGATGGTGTTACTGAAGACAAACACATTCCAGGATAATTTATTTAGTTTAATAAAGTGAAAAATATAATAAAAATGACTGTTTTACATGAAACATATATCAAGATCCAAGGTTTTTAGGGTGCAGGCCCCTTTGGGTCTAAACCGTATTGTAATTGTTGGTTTTATTATTTTTTATTATTCAGCTTCCACCACGCATCCATTGCCATTTATGCAATTCAAAGAGGCAGGAACAAACCTCATGGTGCCGGTATAACAAGTGTTGAACATCGCTAATTCAAATGGCTGTATCTCATGAACCAGTAGATGTGAAACCTCCTACACGTATGTATTTCCTCATGATAAACAATTTAGCCTCAAGGACCCGTGAAGTCAGCCATATTGGATTTCCCACAATTTAGATGTATATTTTTTTAAACAGGTTTTCCCTAAGGCTCTTTTAGTTCTATTTGAACCAAATGTGCTGCATCTCATAGTCATAGGGTCATAGTTACACATTGTTGTTCAACTCAGCCGAATTGGTTGAAAAACATGGATGCTGTGAACATGGCCGTAGCCAGTTATGAGGTCACAGAGGTCTGGTCAACGACCGGTCCACTACTAGGTTGGGACAGTGGCCCATTGGTACTGACTGACACTGGGCTGGCCCAATCACATCTCTTACTAAGCACCCCCGCCAGTCGTGCAGGGTACATGACTGAGAGGGGGGCTGGTACATGACTGAGAGGGGGGCTGGTACATGACTGAGATGTGGCTGGTACATGACTGAGAGGGGGGCTGTGGTACATGACTGAGATGGGGCTGTGGTACATGACTGAGAGGGGGCTGGTACATGACTGAGAGAGGGCTGGTATACAGGACTGAGAGGGGGCTGGTATACAGGACTGAGAGGGGGCTGTGGTACATGACTGAGAGGGGGCTGGCTGGTACATGACTGAGAGGGGGCTGGTACATGACTGAGAGGGGGCTGGCTGGTACATGACTGAGAGGGGGCTGGCTGGTACATGACTGAGAGGGGGCTGGTACATGACTGAGAGGGGGCTGGTACATGACTGAGAGGGGGCTGGTATACATGACTGAGAGGGGGCTGGTACATGACTGAGAGGGGGCTGGTAGATGACTGAGAGGGGGCTGGTATACATGACTGAGAGGGGGCTGGTATACAGGACTGAGAGGGGGTTGTGGTACATTACTGAGAGGGGGCTGGCTGGTAAATGACTGAGAGGGGGCTGGTATACATGACTGAGAGGGGGGCTGGTACATGACTGAGAGGGGGCTGTGGTACATGACTGAGAGGGGGGCTGGTATACATGACTGAGAGGGGGGCTGGTACATGACTGAGATGGGGCTGTGGTACATGACTGAGATGGGGCTGTGGTACATGACTGAGAGGGGGCTGTGGTACATAACTGAGAGGGGGCTGGTACATGACTGAGAGGGGGCTGGTATACAGGACTGAGAGGGGCTGGTATACATGACTGAGAGGAGGCTGGTACATGACTGAGAGGGGGCTGGTACATGACTGAGAGGGGGCTGGTACATGACTGAGACAGGGCTGTGGTACATGACTGAGACGGGGCTGTGGTACATGACTGAGAGGGGGCTGTGGTACATGACTGAGAGGGGGCTGGTACATGACTCAGATGGGGCTGTGGTACATGACTGAGAAGGGGCTGGTACATGACTGAGAGGGGGCTGGTACATGACTGAGAGGGGGCTGGTACATGACTGAGATGGGGCTGTGGTACATGACTGAGAGGGGGCTGTGGTACATGACTGAGAGGGGGCTGGTACATGACTGAGAGGGGGCTGGTATACAGGATTGAGAGGGGGCTGGTATACATGACTGAGAGGGGGCTGGTACATGACTGAGAGGGGGCTGGAACATGACTGAGATGGGGCTGTGGTACATGACTGAGACAGGGCTGGTATACATGACTGAGAGGGGGGCTGGTACATGACTGAGATGGGGCTGTGGTACATGACTGAGAGGAGGCTGGTACATGACTGAGAGGGGGCTGTGGTACATGACTGAGAGAGGGCTGTGGTACATGACTGAGAGGAGGCTGGTACATGACTGAGAGGGGGCTGGTACATGACTGAGATGGGGCTGTGGTACATGACTGAGACGGGGCTGTGGTACATGACTGAGAGGGGGCTGTGGTACATGACTGAGAGGGGGCTGTGGTACATGGCTGAGAGGGGGCTGGTACATGACTCAGATGGGGCTGTGGTACATGACTGAGAGGGGGCTGGTAGATGACTGAGAGGGGGCTGGTATACATGACTGAGAGGGGGCTGGTACATGACTGAGAGGGGGCTTGTAGATGACTGAGAGGGGGCTGGTATACATGACTGAGAGGGGGCTGGTATACAGGACTGAGAGGGGGTTGTGGTACATGACTGAGAGGGGGCTGGCTGGTAAATGACTGAGAAGGGGCTGGTACATGACTGAGAGGGGGGCTGGTATACATGACTGAGAGGGGGGCTGGTACATGACTGAGATGGGGCTGTGGTACATGACTGAGATGGGGCTGTGGTACATGACTGAGAGGGGGCTGTGGTACATGACTGAGAGGGGGCTGGTACATGACTGAGAGGGGGCTGGTATACAGGACTGAGAGGGGGCTGGTATACATGACTGAGAGGAGGCTGGTACATGACTGAGAGGGGGCTGGTACATGACTGAGAGGGGGCTGGTACATGACTGAGATGGGGCTGTGGTACATGACTGAGACGGGGCTGTGGTACATGACTGAGAGGAGGCTGTGGTACACGACTGAGAGGGGGCTGTGGTACATGACTGAGAGGGGGCTGGTACATGACTCAGATGGGGCTGTGGTACATGACTGAGAGGGGGCTGGTAGATGACTGAGAGGGGGCTGGTATACATGACTGAGAGGGGGCTGGTATACAGGACTGAGAGAGGGCTGTGGTACATGACTGAGAGGGGGGCTGGTACATGACTGAGATGGGGCTGTGGTACATGACTGAGACGGGGCTGTGGTACATGACTGAGAGGGGGCTGTGGTACATGACTGAGAGGGGGCTGGTACATGACTCAGATGGGGCTGTGGTACATGACTGAGAGGGGGCTGGTACATGACTGAGAGGGGGCTGGTACATGACTGAGAGGGGGCTGTGGTACATGACTGAGAGGGGGCTGGTACATGACTGAGAGGGGGCTGGTATACAGGATTGAGAGGGGGCTGGTATACATGACTGAGAGGGGGCTGGTACATGACTGAGAGGGGGCTGGTACATGACTGAGATGGGGCTGTGGTACATGACTGAGACAGGGCTGGTATACATGACTGAGAGGGGGGCTGGTACATGACTGAGATGGGGCTGTGGTACATGACTGAGATGGGGCTGTGGTACATGACTGAGAGGAGGCTGGTACATGACTGAGAGGGGGCTATGGTACATGACTGAGAGAGGGCTGTAGTACATGACTGAGAGGAGGCTGGTACATGACTGAGAGGGGGCTGGTACATGACTGAGAGGGGGGGCTGGTACATGACTGAGAGGGGGCTGGTACATGACTGAGATGGGGCTGTGGTACATGACTGAGACGGGGCTGTGGTACATGACTGAGAGGGGGCTGTGGTACATGACTGAGAGGGGGCTGTGGTACATGGCTGAGAGGGGGCTGGTACATGACTCAGATGGGGCTGTGGTACATGACTGAGAGGGGGCTGGTAGATGACTGAGAGGGGGGTGGTATACATGACTGAGAGGGGGCTGGTACATGACATGAGTGGGGGCTGGTAGATGACTGAGAGGGGGTTGGTATACATGACTGAGAGGGGGCTGGTATACAGGACTGAGAGGGGGTTGTGGTACATGACTGAGAGGGGGCTGGCTGGTAAATGAGTGAGAGGGGGCTGGTACATGACTGAGAGGGGGGCTGGTATACATGACTGAGAGGGGGCTGTGGTACATGACTGAGATGGGGCTGTGGTACATGACTGAGATGGGGCTGTGGTACATGACTGAGAGGGGGCTGTGGTACATGACTGAGAGGGGGCTGGTATACAGGACTGAGAGGGGGCTGGTATACATGACTGAGAGGAGGATGGTACATGACTGAGAGGGGGCTGGTACATGACTGAGAGGGGGCTGGTACATGACTGAGATGGGGCTGTGGTACATGACTGAGACGGGGCTGTGGTACATGACTGAGAGGGGGCTGGTACATGACTGAGAGGGGGCTGGTACATGACTGAGATGGGGCTGTGGTACATGACTGAGACAGGGCTGGCATACAAGACTGAGAGGGGGGCTGGTACATGACTGAGATGGGGCTGTGGTACATGACTGAGATGGGGCTGTGGTACATGACTGAGAGGAGGCTGGTACATGACTGAGAGGGGGCTATGGTACATGACTGAGAGAGGGCTGTAGTACATGACTGAGAGGAGGCTGGTACATGACTGAGAGGGGGCTGGTACATGACTGAGAGGGGGCTGGTACATGACTGAGATGGGGCTGTGGTACATGACTGAGACGGGGCTGTGGTACATGACTGAGAGGGGGCTGTGGTACATGGCTGAGAGGGGGCTGGTACATGACTCAGATGGGGCTGTGGTACATGACTGAGAGGGGGCTGGTAGATGACTGAGAGGGGGGTGGTATACATGACTGAGAGGGGGCTGGTACATGACATGAGTGGGGGCTGGTAGATGACTGAGAGGGGGCTGGTATACATGACTGAGAGGGGGCTGGTATACAGGACTGAGAGGGGGTTGTGGTACATGACTGAGAGGGGGCTGGCTGGTAAATGACTGAGAGGGGGCTGGTACATGCCTGAGAGGGGGGCTGGTATACATGACTGAGAGGGGGGCTGGTACATGACTGAGATGGGGCTGTGGTACATGACTGAGATGGGGCTGTGGTACATGACTGAGAGGGGGCTGTGGTACATGACTGAGAGGGGGCTGGTATACAGGACTGAGAGGGGGCTGGTATACATGACTGAGAGGAGGATGGTACATGACTGAGAGGGGGCTGGTACATGACTGAGAGGGGGCTGGTACATGACTGAGATGGGGCTGTGGTACATGACTGAGACGGGGCTGTGGTACATGACTGAGAGGGGGCTGTGGTACATGACTGAGAGGGGGCTGTGGTACATGACTGAAATGGGGCTGGTACATGACTCAGATGGGGCTGTGGTACATGCCTGAGAGGGGGCTGGTAGATGACTGAGAGGGGGCTGGTATACATGACTGAGAGGGGGCTGGTAGATGACTGAGAGGGGGCTGGTATACATGACTGAGAGGGGGCTGGTATACAGGACTGAGAGGGGGTTGTGGTACATGACAGAGAGGGGGCTGGCTGGTAAATGACTGAGAGGGGGCTGGCTGGTACATGACTGAGAGGGGGCTGGTACATGACTGAGAGGGGCTGGTACCATGTATTGTGCATCATTGTAGGTCAAACCATTAAAAAGTCATTTTGGATTTTGGTCTCTCACAAATGTCCCCTGCCTTTTAAAAAAAATACACCCCGGCTAGATTAGTTTATTAATAATAATAATAATAATGACTTGGATTTATATAGCGCTCTTCATGAGACCCAGAGCGCTTCACAGAGTCCATTATTCGTTCATACACAGTCATACCGGTGGTGGTAAGCTACAATTGCAGCCAGAGCTGCCCTGAGGCAGACTCACGGAAGCGTGGCGAATAATCATCGCCTACGGCCCCTCCGACCACCACCAACATTCATTCACATGCATACACATTCATACGAGGCAAGTAGGTTAAGTGTCTTGCCCAAGGACACAACGGCAGTGGGATGGACATGGGCTTGAGCGGGACAAATCCAAATCCATTGAGAAACGAAGTGCCACAGATGACCCAACTACTAGGTCCATATCGTATCATCATAATATTATTTTAAAAATCATTAGGATAAGGGTTCCCTTGATAAGGATGCATGAAAAGGCTGTATAATATACAACACCTGTAGCTCAACTGCAAAAACTGCTTTTTTGATTTGATTAGATTTATTTGGAAATTAAAAACATACATTCAGAAAAACGTGAGATGCTTGTTTTTTCCCGGCTCCTCAACCGTAGTAGATTTGTACACAATACATCTATACAAACTATACAATACAAGGTATATGTTTTTTTTTTTTACAAGGTAAAATGTCTAGCAATGTCAGGGTCCCAGTGAATTACTGTGAGATTCTCAGGTTCTTTACATCTCATGGTGATACGTTTTTTGGCTGCTGTAACGCCTGCCAGAATAATTATTTTCTGTTGTATGGATGTTGGTAGTGAAGATATATCGTTTAGAAGTAATGTTGCTGCCGTGAGTGGAATCGATATGTTAGAGATGCCCGAGAGAAATGGGCAACTGGTGGGCAATCCCAGACCATTATGCATACAGTATGTGCACCGGGAATCGGCCACCAGTCCCATAGCAAACAGTTTCCTAGGTGTGAGATACGTCCTATGAATATAATTCACATGAATTTGTTGGTGATTGGGGTTGCGGGAGGCTAATATAGCATTTGTCCAAACGTCGTCCCAGTTTTGATTGATTGAAAACTGTAACAGATCGCAGAATGGGTACCTGTTAACTCAGGGTCTAACTCTGGGATGTCCCCTTGCCAGACTGTATCTAATGTTAATTTTTTATATGTGGATTTGATTAAACGTATATAAAAATCTGAGACAAACATTCTTGTGGTTGTCCTGTCGCCGATAAGCCAGACAAAGGGGTGTGGGTGCAATGCCTGAGCCCATGGTACACCGTGAGCCCTGAGCACCGACCTTAGTTGTAGGTAAAAGTCTGTGCCGACCAACTGGCCCCAGTATTCACTGACATATTTAACCTGTCCTTAGAACAGGCTGTCATCCCCACCTGCCTGAAGAAGTCCACTATTATCCCTGTACCCAAAAAATCCAAGCCTGCTTGCCTCAACGACTACCGCCCTGTAGCTCTCACCTCCATAGCCATGAAGTGCTTTGAGAAGCTAGTAAAGGGCTACATCTGCTCCTCCCTCCCCATCAACATGGACCCCCTGCAATTTGCATACCGCCCCAACAGGTCTACGGAGGACGCCATAGCCCATGTGCTGCACACAGCAGCATCACACCTGGACAAGAGGCAGGGGAACTATGTGAGAATGCTATTCATCGACTACAGCTCGGCATTCAATACCATAGTCCCCTCCATACTCATAGCCAAGCTCAGGGACCTGGGCTTGAACTATGACCTCTGCCAGTGGGTCTTGGACTTCCTGACTGGCAGACCCCAGGTGGTGAGAGCAGGCAACTGCACCTCCTCATCCATCACCCTCAACATAGGGGCCCCCCAGGGCTGTGTTCTGAGCCCCCTCCTCTACTCCCTGTACACACACGACTGTGTGGCTCAGCGGAGTAGCAATACAATCATCAAATTTGCTGACGACACAGTGGTGGTGGGCCTGATCTCTGCCAACGACGAGAGGGCCTACCTGGAAGAGGTCAAGGTCCTGGCGGGATGGTGCCAGGAAAACAGCCTCTCCCTGAACGTCAGCAAAACAAAGGAGATGATTGTGGACTTCAGGAGGTCGGGGGTCAAGGACTACAGCCCCCTCAGCATCGACGGGGCACCGGTTGAGAGAGTCAACAGCTTTAAGTACCTCGGAGCCTACATATCCGAGGACTTGACATGGACCACACACATTGACAGTGTTGTGAAGAAGGCACGACAACGCCTCTACTTCCTCAGGCGCCTAAGGAAGTTCCAAGTCAGTCAGAAGATCCTTAAGAACTTCTACTCATGTACAATAGAGAGCATCTTGACTGGCAACATCACCTCCTGGTTTGGGAATAGCACTGCACAAGACCGAAGCAGACTACAAAGAGTGACACGTTCAGCCGAACGCACAATTGGAGGGGGGCTCCCCACCCTCCAGAACATTTACAACAAGCGTTGCAAGGGCAAGGCTAAGAGAATCATTAAAGACTCCAGTCACCCGAACAACTGCCTCTTTGAACTGCTGCGGTCAGGCAAGCGATACCGGAGTCTCAAGGCGAGCACAGAAAGACTCAGAAGAAGCTTCTATCCCCAGGCCATCAGGCTGCTAAACGAACAATGAACACTACACAGGAAACAACCACCAAACGCACATAGCACACACATCCACACGCACACACTCACTTTAAACAAACACACTGTAGCACCCACTCCACACACTTTATAGCACACACCCACTTTAAACAAACACACTGTAGCACCCACTCCCCACACTTTATATTTATTGATGAAGGATTGCACTACAACTCGTACACCTTACTGTAAATTGTACCTAAATTGTACCTCATCCCATTTCTGCTTTGCACTATATAGTACTGTACATTAGTACACTGCATAGTATTGTATATTATATGGTAACTCAGAACATTGTACATATGTCTATACCGAACACTGTGACCTCATTTTCTTCTTCTAAATTACATGCTATACTATGTTATTTGATACTATCTTGTCTAGCACAGTCTCTGGAGCGTAACAGTAAGAAGCATTTTGTATGAAAGTATTCTGTACTTCTGTATGACAACTATTAAAGAAACTTGAAACTTGAACTTGAAACTAAAGGAAGAACGATTCGCCAGGTATATCATAAAACTCTTTTATGTCCTGAAAAGCTCGAAGACCGTTTTTATCATATATGTCTTCCAGAGTATGAACTCCCCTCTTCTCCCATTGAGGAATATTAACAGGTTTGTGGCCAACAAGTAGTTGCTGGTTATGAAAAATTGGAAAGTCGAGGTGCCACGGGCATTTAACCGCACAGGACCTCTCAACATTGCGCCACGTTTGAATCACGTGGGATATGATTGGTCCATATCTTAGCTGGCATTTTGATATAGGAATAGTGGAGTATACTACATCCTGCAGTCTTTGTGGTGAGACCACTGCTGCTTCTAAGGAGCGCCATGACAGCAATTTCAGGGTCCAGCCAGTTTATCAATGGCCTCAGCGAGAAAGACCAGAAATATAACTTAAAATCAGGGATTGCCAAGCCCCCATCCTGTTTCCTACATTGAGTGGTAGTTATTTTGATTCTTGGGCGTTTATTATTCCAAATTAATTTGGATATCATAGTTTGAGTCTTATGCCAGTGGTCTATTGGAGGAGGAAGGGGAGGCATTGAGCTGACAAAATGTATCCTAGGTAGTATGTTCATTTTAATTATGGATGCTCGGGCCTGTAACGAATTAGGAAGCTCGACCATCTATCTAGGTCCTGATTTTTATTACATGTACCTGTGAAGTTAAATGTAGTTGTTTGATTCAATGTGGGAAAGATCTCTATGCCCAAGTACTTAAAGTGTTCAACTATGGGGATGTCAGCTGGTAGTTGCACCGCTTTGGCCAACTCATTAAGAGGTAGACAAGCTGATTTGGGCCAATTAATCTTGAAGCCCGATAATTTGCCGAAGTCATTGATTATATTAAGTAATTTTGGGGCAGACTGGGAGGGGTCTTCCATGAAAATTAATAAGTCATCCGCATATAGAACAATTTTGTGTGGTGTCTTATTGATTATTATATGGGCGATTTCTTCTGATTGTCTAATGAATTGGGCCAGTGGTTTGAGGGAAAGCGCAAATAGACCAGGGCTCAGAGGACAACCCTGTCTGGAAGATCTAGACACCGGGAAGAGTGTGGAGCATAGTTTGCATTATCATTGCTGACGGTGAGGCATAGAGACCCTTGATCATGTGTATATGTGACAGGTGTCAGGAATGTTCTGCTTTTTTGTTGTTTTGCCTAGCACTCTTTATTATATATTTACCTAACTATCTGTTTCTCTTTGTCATCTCTTTGTCATTTATATTACTGTGATTTTGGTTATTCTGTTCTGTTGTGTGCAATAACTTTGTTTTCCCCGGACATTGCCTACTGACTTCCGCCACTAATTGGACACCAATAGTGTGTGAGGAAGACGAAAGAGACGACAGGACGTGCAGGAAGAGGCGGCAGGGGTGTTTTACGAATGGGAATAAGGAAAGGCACAGGTCCACGCCATTGGTCGGGAAAGAGGCGCCTCGACTGGCAGTGTTGGTGAACGGAGAGGAACGGGAGGTTGAGGAAGTGAGTTACCGACGGTGGAGGGCTTCCCGTACAGACGATTCGACCAGAGGGTGTCGCCAGATACTGTACACTACGTCGTACGCAGCGGTGTAAGTATTACCAGAACGGCGTACTGTCCATGATTACCAACACTATCAGAGCTGTCGCCGCTATCGGCTGTTCGAACACAAAGACTGCCTTCATTTTGTAATTGCAGGTCTGAGGGGGACGGACGTCCATCGCTCTCTGGCTTGGGAACAGACGGCATCCTTCATGCACACACACAGTTCACCCATACTAGACTGCTGGCTTTGCACCACGCTTATTTGCACGCTGCTGTAATGTACATTTTGTAGCCTCAATTATTTTAAAGTAATTTGTTTATTTAGTTAGTTGGCGCCATAGGGTTGTGTATTGTATTATTGTCTTATTGTATTTCTGTATTATTATAGTATATAGCCATTTATAGTATTGTAAATTAGTGTGTTATTAGATTCTTATCAATATATTTTTGCTATAATAAAATATATATATATTTCGACATGCATGAACGGGGTTCAGTGTCAGTCTCTCTCCTGCCATGTAAAGGTTGTTTTGCTTTCACCTGGTATAAGAAACGAACCTATGTGTATCCTATCATGTGTTTTAATTGAGATGGTATCAAATGGTATAAACGGGGACTTTAACCTCGAAAACAAAAGTGGCGTAGTCGGCAAACAATTGGTCTCTATTTGGTTTTACAGTAATCATGTACTCTTTACTTTATACGGTGAAAACCAATTAAATGATTGCTGCCATTCTTAAGAGTAAGTTCTATGTGACTGAGTCTGCCACCGTCACATATACATTCCTTTCCAAGTCCCATTGCCTCCAGTACTGTCCAAAGATATGACCATTCCAGTCTAGTCAACCCTGAATAAATCCAGTCTGATCGCAGTGTACCAGCACCGCCATATACTTCTGCAGACAACGGGCCAGTATCTTGGCAAACATTTTAAGATCGGCCCGAGAAGACTCAGGGGCCTATAACTGCCGCAGTCATGTCTTTCTTAAGTAACAAGGAGATCAAGGCCATTTTAACGTCTCTCGAGAATCCCCCCGTTCAATAGCATGTTGAACTCGCCCCATCCCGGTGCCGTACCTCTCTGCATTTCAGCTACTGTCTCTCTGAGTTCTATAAGAATGATTGGCTTCCCCAGTTCCCCAGCCTCTTCCTCTGATAATTTAGGTATTTTGAGACCTTCAACAAACGCTTAAAATTGTATATGATCAAAGTTGACCTTTGAGCTAGACAGTTGTGAGTAAAATTCTCTAAAAGTGTCATTAATCTTTTTTGAGATGTGTCCTGTGTCCGAAAATTTTGAGCGTGTTTTCATTGCCAATAAGTGGCTTGGCCTGGAGCCATGAAAGTAATAATTTTGCCTCGTCATATGTATTAACTCATTCACGGCCAACCACGACTATAGTCGGGTTATATCGCCAACCGTTGAACGCCAGAACCCGAGTATAGTCAGGTTTTCGATCGTTTTCACAGTTTTTTTCTTTTATTAAATTTTTTTAATAATATACAGTCTCCAGGACCTTGTGTATCATTGGGACTCATTCTGAGATGCAGAGAGTGCAATGCCAGCCGAATCCTGCTAGGTGGAAACCTGTGTGTTACATTATATATAGTCCGGGCAAATAATTTGGACTCAGGCGAGTGAACCGCTTCATCCGAGCACTTTGGAACGCGTTCAGCACACTTCATGCATACGCTGTGGCGTCCTTGACGAAGACGGACAGGAGCACTTGGATTGGTCCCCTGGCGCGGCTCACGTTGACGCCTGTCTGCTCCCGGCTGCCCTTGGGGGGGAAGGACGACAGGATGGGTTATTCGCAGAGACGAATCGCATCGGCGATCCTACAGAGACAATGCATGCGTGTGTGTTCCGGTGTGTGTGAGTGTGTTGAGGATAATTGCATGCCAATTAAAGACCTCTGAGCAGGTCCTGCATTATTATTATTATTATTCATGCTTTGAGGCACGCTTCCTGACAGGATTTTATAATATTGTATTGACAGGATTTTATAATATACAATTTTAAGAAACGACACTCTCAGCTCACCTGCGTCGGTCAGTAGTGTGAAGCACCTCTGTATTCATGGGACTATGAATGCCAATTTCATGGGCAGCACATTTAATGAATTCATTTGAATCATCCTGTGTTGGTCCTCAACATGACACGCCAACATTCCATTTCTACTTTTGATGTGAAAAGGGATGCTGCACTTAGCACTGACTGAGAAAGTAAACATTACAGTTCTACTTTATACAATGCTAATTGTAAATATGTTTGTCAATGTTAATAATATGCGAAAGTCCACATTCCAGTTCTACTTTTGTTTTGATGTGAAAAGGGATGCTGCACTTAGCACTGACTGAGAAAGTAAACATTACAGTTCTACTTTATAAAATGCTAATTGTAAATATGTTTGTCAATGTTAATAATATGCGAAAGTCCACATTCCAGTTCTACTTTTGTTTTGATGTGAAAAGGGATGCTGCACTTAGCACTGACTGAGAAAGTAAACATTACAGTTCTACTTTATAAAATGCTAATTGTAAATATGTTTAAGTCCACTCCACATTACAGTTCTACTTTTGTTTTGATGTGAAAAGTGATGCTGCATAAGATGACTGCTGAGAGCGTCGTTTCTTGACTCTCAGCTGAGAGCGTAGTGACTGCTGAGAGCGTTGTTTCTTGACTCTCAGCTGAGAGCGTAGTTTCTTAAAATTGTCAAGCTACAATATTATAAAATACAATATTATAAAATCCTGTCAGGAAGCGTGCCTCAAAGCATGAATGAACCGGCATTTACCGGCATTTCTAAGCACTTTAAACTTGAACTTTAGAGCACATAAAGTCACGTGGAAACAGCTGTTCCTGGAGGCAGTAGGGCGTACCCATTTCAAAGTGTCCATGCATTATTTCTCTCTCTACGCTCATAGCGAGGGGGGCGTACTAGCGTAGGTCAGTGGCCAATCAGAGCGCAAAACGGGAACCCGGAAACACGAACCGCCCATCAGCAGTCTGTCTGGTTTATCACTTAGTTCAAAGTGCTTCTGTCTGAGTTTAAGGAGAAGGGTACTAACCTGCTTGCCCAGAATAGAATTGTATTCATACTTCAATTTTTAAATATTATTTAGGTCCATTTGGGATTGTGATAGTCTGTAAACCTGCTCCAGCGAGGGGAGCCGTGCCTCAATTTCATCCAAGCGCTTACGTCTTTCTCTCTTTCCAAAGGCTTCATACGATATAATGTGCCCTCTCAATACCACCTTAAGAGACTCCCACAGTGTAGCGTCGGAGACATCACTGGTATCATTAGTCTCCATAAACTCAATGAGTCGAGATCTCATTTGATCCAGAAATGCTTTCTCCGAGAGCAAAGAGAGGTTGAAGCGCCAACTGTATCGCTTCTGTGGCAGTGCCAGCTTTACCAACATAGTATGTTGGTAAACATACATATGCCATTCATAATATCATTATTATCATTCATAATATCAAATCTATATATCTGGCAGCTTGCTGACTAACCCCAAAGACATAAATGGTAGTTTTAAAGAATTCTATACTGGCCTGTATACCTCTAGATGCCATGCTCCAGACTCTGAGGTTGAGAGCTTCCTGGACAATATTGACATGCCAGTGCTTAGTGATGATGCAAGGGATGAGCTAGATGCTGATTTCAGCCTGCAGGAAATAACAAGTGCAATAAAGTTTTTCCCTAGTGGGAAGGCCGCTGGCCCGGATGGGTATGGGGCGGAGTTTTATAAAGCTTACAGTGATATTTTGGCCCCTCTACTTCTTAGAATGATTCAACATTCTATCACTAATAATGTCTTCCCTGACTCCCTCTACAAAGCGAATGTGTGCCTTTTACTCAAGAAAGGTATGGATGGGACGGATCCAGCAGGGTTCCGGCCTATAAGATTGTTACATTTTGACCAAAAGACAGTTGCCAAGGTGTTGGCCACTAGGTTGGCTCAGCATGTCGGATCTCTCGTCCATTCCGACCAAACGGGATTCATTCCTGGCAGGCTTGCCTTTTTTAATATTCGGAAATTATTAAACATATTGTACTCCAACGAAAGAAAGGACACTAAGCCGGCGATCATATCACTTGACGCTGAAAAGGCATTCAACCAGATCGAATGGAAATATATGTTCAGTGTCCTCCAGCGCTTTGGTTTCGGTGACGTCCTCTTATTGGAATGTTGTATGCTCATCCGAGAGCTTCCATTCTTACCAATTCTGATAGGTCTGACTCCTTCCCACTCCATCGTGGCACCCGACAAGGATGTTGTATTAGTCCTTTACTGTTCAATTTAGCCCTCGAACCCCTGGCTATCAGTATCAGGAGTCATCCCAACATCAAGGGAATAAAGTTGGGAAAGTATGAGAGCCGTATTTCGCTATATGCAGATGATGTGGTCCTGTATCTTGCTGATCCTGCCTCCTCCATCCCATGCCTCCTAGATTTAATCAGGCAGTTTGGTACTTTATCTGGTTTCCTTATTAACTGGGAGAAAAGTGTGTTCATGCCCATCTCAGGGAGCTTAGACTCTTCCTTTACTGACAGCTTACCCTTTAAAATAGAACATGACCACTTCACCTATCTGGGAGTAGTTATACCAAAGGAACCCAAACTCCTATTTAAACTGAACTTTGGTGAAATGGAGAGTTGGAGAATTTTGCCAGTGTCTTTGGTGGGGCGCATGAATGTCATAAAAATGGTGGTTCTCCCCAGGTTCCTTTACCCTTTTCAGAGCGTGCCTATTTTTTTGACTGCCTCTTTTTTTAAACAGCTAGACACTATACTTCTGCCATTTGTCTGGGGCTATAAAGCACACCGTATTTCTAAAGCACACTTACAGAAGCCAAAGCATATGGGGGGCTGGCCCTGCTGGTATTCCAGCACTACTATTGGGCTGCTAATGCAAGGGCCATGACCTTCTGGTAAGATTACTTCATAGGTGATGCTACAGTAGCCATGGACGCCCCCAGGTGGCTAGACATGGAGGCGCACGTGAACTTAAAAAGCTCTCTTCCTGCAATGTTATTTTCTAAGTGTGACACGATTAAAAAGATGGCTCTCAATAATTTTATCCTTCGGAACTCACTGAGAATACTGAGTCAAATCGAATGGGTTTTCAAAGTACCTTCAACCTCGGTATATGATCAATATGTGATAATCATAATTTACCCCCTGGTCAATCTGATATTGTTTTTTCATTATGGAAGGGAAAGGGACTGGCCACTATCAAAGATCTATATGTTGATCGTCACTTTGCCTCATTTAACGAACTTAAGTCTAAGTTTAATCTTACAAGCTCACACTTCTTTCGTTACCTGCAGGTTAGAAATTATGTCCGCAGTAATATCCCAGACTTTGAGACATGTCCTGCTGATTACCAGTTTTATAATCTCATGAGCCGATCACCAGTTTCAAAATACCTGATCTCTGATTTTGTTTCATATTTCTCTGTCCAATCTATGGCTTCCTCCAACCACATTAAAGATGTATAGTCCACAGAGCTTAGTATGGAAATCTCTGATGAGATGTGGGAGGAGGGTCTTAGCAGGATACATAAATGTTCTATTAATGCCAGAGTCCAACTTATACAGTTTAAGGTCATTCAAAGACTGCATTACTCTAAAACTAAACTGCATAGAATCTATCCCTCTGTATCGCCTGTCTGTGATCGTTGCATGTCTGCAGAGGGTAATCTTTCACATATGTTTTGGTTTTGTCCCAAGCTATTTAAGTACTGGGTAGACATTTTTGACTGGTACACCAAGGCGTATAAGAGAGAGATTGCCCCAGACTGCCTTCTAGCTCTACTTGGCTGTTCAGCTAACACTGTGGAATTACCTTACAATGAGCAGGAGGCCCTGATGTTTGGTATGGCTGTGGCCAAAATAATTATCCTAAAGGAATGGAAAGACACGTCGTCTCCATGTTTTAAAAGATGGCTCACTGAGATGGTCTCCTCTCTGCAGCTGGAAAGCATCCGTCACAGTAGGTCCGAGACCTCGAACAAATTTAATACGATATGGGGTCCCTTTTTGGAATGCTTAGCTAGAACATAAAAGCTTCTCAATGTCCTCCCGTGTATCTTTTGTAAAATATATATATATGTCAGAAAATCAGCCCCTTGCCTCATTCAAAATGTGATTCGATTAAAATGTATTGCCATTATACAGCACAATACATACATATACATACACACCATCCAACCAGAGTGGATACATTTATTAAACGTAAAAGAAATAAAAATTGAACCACAAGTGATTTGAACTTATGACCATAGGATCCACAGGCAGCAGACAAACAAGGTGAGCTAAGTCTGATGTTTAAACTGAGTGACTAATCCATGATTTACACTTGTGCCAATTGCGTTTGTCCCTAATCTTTAGTATTGGCATTAATAAATCAGATGTCATGCTAATATGTCATGTTCTACACCCATTTCAAAGTGTCCACGCATTCAGATGTCATGCTAATATGCTCTACAGTAGGACTTACTACTGTCCATTTCAAAGTGTCCACGCATTATTTCTACGCTCATACCGGGGGGGGGGGGGGGGGGGGGGGGAAACTAGTGTAGGTCAGTGGCCAATCAGAGCGCAAAACGCAAACGCGGAAGCATGAACCGGTTGGGATTCGAATAGACGCGTCCAGGCGAGCAACGCGAATGCCTTAAAAAAACAATTTACTATCTTTATTCGCTTTTTTCTGGTCGTGCAGGACCGACAGCTTTTCTTGGCCACGCAGGACCGACAGAGGAGAGAGGGAGAAACGGGAGGAGAAGAGGGGAAGACATGCGGCATATGGCCACCGGGTCTGGGAAACTAACCCGGGGCGACCGCTTCGCGACTCAGCGCGCTATGTGGTGTGCTACTGGAGCGCCCCAATGCGAACGCCTTTAGCAAAATTCACATAGCACTCCATAACGCAGCTTCCAGGAATTAGTCAGGATCACTCTGAAACTATACAATATTCACCATGGGATAACACGCAAATGTATTATAGATTTTCCAGCCCTTCTAGTTTTTTTTAACAGGATTTATGCAGGTTGGATGTGAAAAGCGTGACATGGCTTCTAATCAAACCTTTCACTGCATTCCACAGGATTCTAGGGTCCTCGACCGTGCCAACGTTAATCTCAAAAAATTCCACAAATCTTCCTCTAAAATCAGTGCAAACGTTTTTCAACAGAGATGAGTTAAACGAAAGAGACCCCCTTGTGATCCGAGAGAGCCAAGGGGACCAAAGAGACATCAAAATTATCAAACATATCTGGGGATGAGAACACGTAATCTATTCTGGAGAAGGTCTTATGTCTGGCTGACAGGTAGGAATAGTCTCTTGACGTGGGATTGGTTATGCGCCACATATGAGCCCGGTGTCCCTGGCCAACATTTAAGTGTTTCAGAAGATTGTTTTTGATCATGTGTTTCGGAGGTGCCGGATCTATCCAACTTGGAGTCCCAGCACGCATTGAAGTCACCACCAACTATGAAAGCATATCCATTCAGTTCTAACATAATTTTGGTGATTGTTTTGTTAGAACGCTGCATCAAATGTATTTGGAGCATATAATGCAATTATAGTGCTATTTTTCTGTGAGAATATTCCACCTTTGCCATTGTTATCCTCCCCTCCGTGTCCGACCGATATTGGCGGTTCGCCAACCTTGCCACGTCAGCTGACAATAAATGCGTCTCACTGAGAAAAACTATGTCAATTTACCTTCTCTTCAACAGGCAAATCAAATCAAATTTATTTGTAAGGCCCGACAACACACGTTAATGTCCCCATGGGCCGGACACGTCTTCTTTAAACAAGTCAAGAAGAAACATCACAATAAATCAAGAACAAAACAAAAACACGATAAAGTCCAAACAATTTAAAATAAATTAAATAAATGCAACACTCCCAGACATACCCCACGCGAAGGTAAGGAAAAATTCACTAAAACCTAGCAATAGGAAAAAAATGCACCACAGGCAATGTGGAGGAGAGAAACCTTAGAAGGGCCGTTCAAGGAGGGATCTCCCTTCTTAGATGTCGGTGATAGTAGTGTTGCAATAAAACAGGCGAAACAGTTGGTAATCATACACTCATATGTGTAATGAAACACAGATAAGTGCATGCAATAGCAACTGAACATTTTGAAACATAAAAAATAGAGCTGATGGCGGATCTATTTGATCTATTTGCGGATCTATTTATTTTGCATCCTTCCGGTCATCATCACGGGACGTCCAACACTCCGGTCATCACTACGAGACAGCCACTCACAGGGAGACGGGACAGGCATTAGACAGTTCGCGTGATTGTGATGGGTGGACATGGCAAAGGACACTAGTGCGCTTGTGTGGTGTGTTCAGCCCCCCTGTGTTCCATATTAAAGTGTTTAATTTAGCCATGGTTGTATTTGTTTGTGCGTTTAAAAACATACCAATGCAGTAAAGGCAGAGCCGGGGAATGGCGGCCCCGAGGAGTCCAGGCGGTCAGCCCCATAATTTTGGATGAGGAACAATTACACAAACACAAAACAACAACACAGAAAACACAGAAACATGTAACAGTAAAACCCTGAAACAAAATGGAGACAAGACGAACACTGGGGAGCAAATACATTGGGATGTAACAATAGTGTTTGAGTGATAAAGGTGTTTTGGGCGATTTGGGGTGATACAGTGTTTTGGGTGATAAGGTGTTATGGGTCATAAGGTGTTGCTAAGGTATTTTGGGTGATTGTGGGTGATAAGGTGTTTTGGTGATAATATGGAGGATTTGGCTGGAAATGGCATAAAATACATGCATGGCGTCCCATTAATTTTATGGCAATTCTTTCACGAGTTCTTATTTTTTCCGGTTCATAACATCAATATTTGATTTAGCTTGCACCCTTGTATAGGATGCTTGCAGCTATATTTAAATCCTGTTCTGACTTATTGAAGATGATGATAATGATGGATGATGAGGTTGAAGACGACAACGATGATTTTCGTGATCAATATCAACGCGGTTGTTATCTATACTGTGTCCATATACTTTGTTTCCTTGACACTGTTCCCCTGCCTAGCCAGTCATCGCGGCAGGGCCTTTGCCCTCTCTGAGAAGCCGTGCCGAGGTAAAGATAGGCACTGCGGTAGAACCCATACGTCCTGTTTACCGTCCCTGTCACCACAACAGAAGCACTTGGCCACAAAGCCTGACTGGTGCCACAGTGTCGGACACCACCGGTCACATGACCCTCGCCTTGAATCCCCAGAGGTCCGTCTAATCTACCCTCTTCCCCTTGTGAACCCAATGTGCTCTCTCTCCCCTCTCTCTCTCTCCCCTCTCTCTCTCTCTCTCTCTCTCTCTCTCTCTCTCTCTCTCTCTCTCTCTCTCTCTCCTCTCTCTCTCCCCTCTCTATCTCTCCCTCCCTCTCTCTCACCCCCTCTCTCTCCCCTCTCTCTCTCCCCTCTCCCTCTCTCCCCTCTCTCTCTCTCCCCTCTCTATCTTTCCCCCCCTCTCTCTCCCCTCTCTCTCTCTCTCCCCTCTCCCCCCCCCCCTCTCTCTCTCTCTCTCTCTCTCTCTCTCTCTTCTCTCTCTCTCTCTCTCTCTCTCTCTCTCCTCTCTCTCTCTCTCTCTCTCTCTCTCTCTCTCTCTCTCTCTCTCTCTCTCTCTCTCTCTCTCTCTCTCTCTCTTCTTTACAGGATATATGGGGGTGTCAGAGGGCCAGAGGCAGTTACTGTTAAAGTCAGTAGGATTTACAGGAATCCTGCCTTTAAAAATATAAAACAACGATGACGGATGAATCTCCCTTCATATTTAATTCTAGACAAAACGTTGAGAGGAATAGCAGTTGGATTTCACATCCTGTGCTGCCAATATACAGTATATATACTTTTTTTTTCATCAAATACAATATAATCTTTTTAGAAACAGAATACAAGAACACACACAAAAAAGACACCAAACAGTCAGCGAGGAGTAACTATACAAAATAGGACACAAGAAATAGAATCGACAATATAATGGGGACCAAACTCTCGCACGAATCGTCACTGAAAGTACAACATCATGGCACATTGATATAGCGAGACCTCTCAGGAGTCTCCGTCCAGCTACACAGGAGTACAGAGACGTGTTTGCATCCACCCTCTTAACACCAACCTCTGCCAAATGTAGCTTCTGTTCACAAACAATTAATGCCAGCCAGTGTTGCGGGTGTGCAGGCAGGCTAACAGCTGTGTTTGGCCCACTTGTTGTGCCTCCCGTGCACATAATTACAGCAATCCAAATGTAGAGCAGCCACTCAGAGGGTTTAATAATGTACAAGCAGTCGCTATCTCTTTATAGATCATGTTACCACAGCACTCACTGACGTGTCATTTAGATCAATCAAAAAATATGGCAGGGCTATATGAAACCAGTGCCTTTGATAATGCTTGGCAGGCAGGTAGAAGTCCCCCCCCTGTCGAAGCATCTGATATAAAAAGCTTCATTCCACCCTCCATCAAGGGGCCTGGCTCGGATGTGTAACCCAGGCAACAGATACATAAAGCATTACGGGACTTGATTTAATTTGTCCAAATGGGAGCTGGAGTATCTTGGTTCTCAGTTCGAACGTCACTGTTAACCACCACTACAATGTAATGGGCTCCTCAACTTAGGCCTCTCTCTCTCTCTCTCTCTGCTGATTGTGGATTTGATGTGAACATTTAGGCGAGGCCTCTGACGCGCACTGCCAGGTAATATCGGGTAGTTAAACCAACACGCAGGTAGACCGCCAAAGTAAATGTGCTGGATGCAGTCCCCGTCATGAAAATGGAGTCTTTTTGTTACAGTACGACGCAAGTGTTCAACCATCTCCTCCTCCGCTCTCTCTCTCTCTCTCTCTCTCTCTCTCTCTCTCTCTCTCTCTCTCTCTCTCTCTCTCTCTCTCTCTCTCTCTCTCTCTCTCTCTCTCTCTCTCTGTGGGTGGGTGTGTGCACATGTTTGTTTGTGTGTAAGTGTAGGTGGGAGGGTGTGCAACGCGACAATAACTCAACCTAAATCTCAGTCACTTCATTGGGCAACTTAACCAGGTAAAAACACAGTGCCATCATAAATGCACTTCAAAATGATACATAGCTTGCCTTGCCTTTGTCTCCTCAAAGTTCCCACCACTGGCCTTTGAAATATTTTGGGGTCAGTAACTTAACTGGAGGCAAAAGCTTTATTCATGATTATTCAACTTTTCTATGTGTATAAAAGCACATCGCAAAGTACAAAGTCATGGTAGGTCAGGCTTTGTTGTGTGGTAGGAATCCCCTCTGGTTGCTTTGGTCCTTTGTGTGCTTTACATGCCTAAGCTCCCTGTTTCAATTCATTTAAAGGACTATTTAACCCATGACAATATGGCTGGTAATACCGAGGTGTCGTTTTCTGACCCTGCTGCATAGAACGCTTCTTGCCTCTGGCTTGTGTAAAACCTTCACAACAATTCAAGTGTCTTCCTCTCCTCGCCCTACTTCTAACATTTCTCTCTCTCTCCCTCCTTCCCCTGCCTCTCTCCTCCTACCATTCCTCCTCTCCCTCCTTCCCCTGCCTTTCTTCTTCTACCGTTCCTCCTCTCCCTCCTTCCCCTGCCTCTCTCCTTCTACCGCTCCTCCTCTCCCTCCTGCCTCTCTCCTCCTACCGTTCCTCCTCTCCCTCCTTCCCCTGCCTCCTCCTACCGTTCCTCCTCTCCCTCCTGCCTCTCTCCTCCTACCGTTCCTCCTCTCCCTCCTGCCTCTCTCCTCCTACCGTTCCTCCTCTCCCTTCTTCCCCTGCCTCTCTCCTCCTACAGTTCCTCCTCTCCTCCTCCTGCCTCTCTCCTCCTACGTTCCTCCTCTCCCTCCTTCCCCTGCCTCTCTCCTCCTACCGTTCCTCCTCTCCCTCCTTCCCTGCCTCTCTCCTCCTACCGTTCCTCCTCTCCCTCCTTCCCCTGCCTCCTCCTACCGTTCCTCCTCTCCCTCCTTCCCCTGCCTCTCTCCTCCTACCGTTCCTCCTCTCCCTCCTGCCTCTCTCCTCCTACCGTTCCTCCTCTCCCTCCTGCCTCTCTCCTCCTACCGTTCCTCCTCTCCCTCCTGCCTCTCTCCTTCTCTACCGTTCCTCCTCTCCCTCCTGCCTCTCTCCTCCTACCCGCTCCTCCTCTCCCTCCTGCCTCTCTCCTCCTACCGCTCCTCCTCTCCCTCCTGCCTCTCTCCTCCTACCGCTCCTCCTCTCCCTCCTTCCCCTGCCTCTCCCTCTACCCACGGGCCTTTGTTTTAAATGGCACTTCATCCCGTTTCTCTGCTCAGCCACGTTAAACATCAATTTCCTTGCCGAGCACACATTACGACCGATAGAAGAAATAAAACCTAAGCCATCTATTATGTAACCCCCTCCTACCATCCTGGCACGGCTATCCACCACCGGCAAACCCCATCTCTGCAGCCCCCATCCAACAACAAGGGGAGCTACACAACAATGCCAGTGCCATTCGACTTCCTCTTAAGTCGTTTTATACTTACCACAAAACAGTAACGATTTCAAGGCCCTTTGAATTCCTCCCAGAACCACCGCGCGCATAAAACATGCATGAGGTGTTCCGTAAACAATGCCCAATGGTCTTATTCCTTTTAAATAAAACTATTTCCTCGAGATGTAAGAGGGACTTTAATATTGCCTTAAATATTAAAAGAGAGAACTGAGCCTCATCAATTTTTAATTTATTGGGCCCGAATGTAAGGAGTCATCAATCTCAAAGAAATTACTGACATTTTCATTTCAAATAAAAAAGGGTACACTTTATCCAGCTGTAATAGGGATTGGTGCTCTAACACGGGGAGCATTAGATGGATTCTGGAGTGCTGGAAATGAGGGAATTTTTTATTTGATTTAACTTTTTATTTATTTATATTCTATCTTAGAACAGCCTGTACTTTGTGGAGCAAACATGCATGAAATTGCTAAATAAATGTCCCGTATTACCTCACTAGCGTTCTGCTTTTAAGAGGAATGCCATACATAACAGATCAATAATCGCCTACCTTTGTTAACAAGCACATTCCAATCCAGTCCATCGAGGGCTGGCTCACCTCACCTTGGACGTAATCTGCACCAGGTGTTTTCGCTGTTAGCTCATTATTGATATTCTGTGACATAAATTCATTGTTCGATTATATTGCAGTTATGATGGGCTGATATGAATGTCTATATCATTACACGCTCTCGCCCGCCTGCCTGCCTTTAGGCATCGGGTTTGTAATTACTGCACGATAAACAAATGGTTTGGGTAATGGGGGAACAGGTCCAAGGCCTACAGGCGCTTGGAGAGGATTACGGTGAAGGGAACCCACTTTTCACCCCCCAAAACCCACTCACCCCCCCCCCATCCACGAGGCCTGCGCCACGTCCCACCTCCACCGTTCCCCCGGTGGAAACACCCCTATTGAATTATTAATCGCTGAGCGGTGTTGATGTATCATCAGCCCGTGTACATACATTGCGAAAGGGGGGAAAATGAGGGTTACAGTAGGCCAGGATTTATAACAAAAGCTTGACATATGCTGCTAATTCACCTTGACAACACTGTCACTTCCCGCCCGGTGAATGATCGGCCGGTGAGAGAGTATCAGGGTGCCTTGAGTTCAGCCTCGGCCGCCCGCCTCCCTCTCCCCGGTGCACACCGCTCCCCTCCCCCCCTCCACACACACGTAATGGATGAATATTTGTTTATAATTTCTGTACACAAGTCTGGATGTCAGTCCCCCCCTCTCTCTCTCTCCCTGTGCTGCCGTACGTCTCATTTGCATAGGTAGATTGAGACGCCGCGGGCGTAACGAGGTTGGCTGAGGTGGGGTGCTGATGAATAGAGCTCTCTCCTGCCATGGCACCTTGGTAAATGTTTGATTACTTTTGAATGGATTACTGTTAGATTACAGGGTTTGGGGCTCAAGCCCAGACATTCTGCTTCAGCTGTGACAGTCCAGTCCCTTACGGGGGTCTCCATGACGCAATGGGAGCTGCATGTTCACAAAGAGGGGGGGGGGGGGGGGGGGGGGGGCATATTGTTTATGTACAGTTGTCAAATGTTGGATAATGTTGTCGTTCCCGTTGGTCAGAACTTGGTCGTATATAGGCGTTTAGCTACATTTGGAATCTGCTAAAAGACGCT
>NC_140173.1:131736058-131784617 GCF_963971535.1 Notolepis coatsorum
CGGCACTATTTTTTAACGCAAGATTAACGTTAAAAAAATTAAATAAACGTTTATATTAATTTTTTTTTTTTAATTTTAGGCTTCACTCAGGTGTATTATTGATACTCTCATTGATACTATGTGTGTTTCTGAGTCAAAGTGTGTGTGTGTGTGTGAGAGAGAGAGAGAGAGAGAGGAGAGAGAGAAGAGAGAGAGAGAGAGAGTAGTGAGAGAGAGAGAGAGAGAGAGAGAGAGAGAGAGAGAGAGAGAGAGAGAGAGAGGAGAGAGAGAGAGAGAGAGAGAGAGAGAGAGAGAGAGAGAGAGAGAGAGAGAGGGGGGGGGGGGGGGGGGAGGATGAGAGAGATGAGGAAGGGGCAAGAGAGAAAGAGAGCTGGGAGAGTGTGTGTGAGAGAGAGAGGGGGGCGGGGGGTTTGAGTCCTCAGCCCTTGTGTGGGTGAATGTAACATAAGTTCCTAATTTTTTTTCCCCCCTATTATTTCATGCACACTTTATTCATTGTTTTAAATTATTTTCTTTGAAGTTATTTTGTGCATCACTGTTTTTAATTTGATGCAAATTTGCAATGCATGAGGGTCATCCTGTTGTGTTAAATGGCTGCATAAAGCAAGCATTTGTTGACTCTCATGTTGAAAGAGTATTAAAACTTGAAAAAGATAAATTTAAGGTAGATTTAGAACAGTTAGAAAAATATGGACAATCATGCGATTAACCTCTTCCAACCGGAGCCTATTTTCTGAAAATCTGCCTAAAATAAATGGAAACGTAAATGGAATATTGCTCCACTTCTACAAGGTCCATTTTCATATTCTTGGTATCTAGGGACATCTATGGACCTCAGTGAATGTATTCCCAGTGTCAGAAATATTGTGTCTATTACTAGCCTTGCTTAAATTGTGATGAAACATCTTTGACAGTGAATAACACCATGCTAATAATGACCAAACATTAAAAACTGCCACTGATCTCGTTCAGTATACCTTCTTGAGATCATGTGTAAAAAAAGAATAAAAAAAAAAGGAAATGAATAAAGGGAAGATGATTAAACAGAAGGTTCTGTAGATACAGTACTGAATTCTCCCATCCGGACCAATGCAATTTGAAATATTATTATAGAATATAGAATAGCAGGCTTATAAATTACCTTATTATAGCCAATTCGCACATTTATATATATATATATACATATATTATCTTTCAAATGCCCGAGTTCAATTTGGATTTATTATCACCAGGCGTGCATAAGAACAGATAATGAAATCTTCTGTAAATACAGGAGCTTTTTTATTTTGATTAGGGTGCAACCGTTTTGAAACTAATTTCAGATCTAATTGTTGCTACAGGGAAGAGAAACTATGTTTCAATATTTGTCATAAACGTTACCTTTTGTGGTAGAATTATCCCGAATAATAGCAGTTATTGAAATAATTCATAAAGTACTATGAACCTTGAACCCAATAGAATCTTCCAGGAAGTGTAGTTTTAAAAAATATCAACGCAGAACCAGACCTGTGGAAGTCCGCTACAAAATGGCGGCAAAAAAACTACAATTCCCATTCCCCCGGTTTTACAAAATGGTCGCCTCTCACGAAATAACATTGACATTCCAAAGAGGAAAATCTATCTAACACTTTAACCTATTACTAAACTAACGTATTGATGATAATATACATTATAAATACTGTTGTGACATGTTCATGATGTTTATACTTGAATATGTTTTGAAATTGTATTTATTAATTAATATATGTATCTATTCTTCCTGAATTCAATGTTTTACATCAAATGAAAGTTCATTGTCTGTCCAATTTTCTAGTCTATTTACTAGTTAATCTAGTGAAATATGCTTCTATTAGATTGTTTCTGGTGTTCCTGTCAGTCATTGCCTTCCTCCTCATCTTCAACCAGGGCAGGGATGTTATCTGGCTAGATGAAAATGAATCATCATGTCAGTTGATATATACTGTACCCATTAATACATGGTCCGGGAAATATAAAGCGCCATACAGTTTGAGTCGCCTTTCAATCATAATATTTTGGTGTTCATCATCATTGGTGCCTTCAATAAAGGTAAATGTTTTAACTTCATCTTTGAGAATATGTGTTTCATATCGTAATCCTGACTCGTTCCCATGGTAATTACTACAATACCCATAAGCCTCTGCAATATTTTACAGTCCATGGACCAATCACAAGAGCACAACCACTCCAGTGTTATATTTCATACTGGCTCCGCGTCTTGCTTCGCCTATTGGACTTCCGGTAGTATATAACCCGAAACGCAAAAAGGCTGTTCACAAGCACCTGCAGCGTTGAGAGTTTGTGTTATTGTTACTGTTAGTTAGAGATGGATATACCACCACACAAAAAGTCCTTTGCAGGACTTCCCTAGCGTGTTCAGCGCTTGTTGTCCACCGCTCCTATCCCTGGACCGGCGATCCTTTTCCGCAATATCGCTGGAGCCGGGGGAGAACTTGCGTCAGTCGGTGGTGAGCTCGAGCCGCAAGGGTCGCGGTGAGTCCTTCTCACGGGAGAGGGACCCCCGGCCCTGGGTTGAGTGGCGTCGAAGCCTACGCTCAGCGCACAGAGCAATCGGGAAGCGTGGACAGCAGGCAGTCTGTGGAGGTGCAATATGCATCGCCGGGCGAGTCCAGGACCGTAGAGCCACTCCCGGGTGTCACCATCTATTCAGACGGGAGGACCCCGAATTTGACCCCCCGTTTGGTGCGCCAGGGTTAATCATCCTGGCCCCTCGAGATGTATACTTGGAGGAGGTCAGACAGCAGTTGAGGCTGTCGCTCGTCTTCCCCAGTATTATGGCAGCTGCGGCCACAGCCAATGGTGGCCCACTCCCTGTGCCCCTGCCGATGCCTGTCCCCGATGGCATGGTGGGGGATTTCTTCAGAGGGGACCCGTGCAGCCGGCAGGACCCGCTGTGCCCAGGTTTCCTCCCAATCGACCCATATGTCGCAAAAGGACAGGTGGTGTCGAGTGTTAAGGGCCTGACCAAGGCCTATCTGCCCTTTACACAGGTGGAAGGCCCTGACGCAGCTGCATGCTATCGCCTCTGCGACAGTGACAGCGCTTACAACCATGATGCACAGACATCTGTGGCTGGAGCAGTCGTCCCTGGAAGAGGTTCCACGTCCCGCAGCCAGAGGGGAGAGCGCTGTCTCGTCAGCATCTGCTGCGAGACCCTCGACCGGCGCCGCTAAGACACCTTCCCCCCAGGGCACCCAAGGGCGCAAGGCGCAAAGGAAGACGAGATGTGCCGTGGAGACCGGGGTAACACCCGTGTCCTCCACGTCTGTACAAATGTTTTCTTTTCTAAAAAATAAGAAAATCTGTTCGGCTGAACGGCATTTGTGTTACAAACAAGCAGTCATTTTACCTCCTAAAGTGTGCCCGGAATACCGACAGACCGCGGGCCGGCAGGTACGTGTCTATGCAAATATGATGTGTGCGGGTCTTCTCAGAGCGTAGATCACCGCCTTCATTCCACGGTGTCTGCTCATCGTTCATCCCCTAGTATTTTATACGATAGGGTCTCTGTTCTTCCTCTGGCACTGGGCCGCGCTACCAACTCTGAAAGAAAATGTAGTAAGCAGCACGATAAATCACCTCTCATGGTAGCGGGCCTTACCCAGGTCCTTACGGAGACCGGGGCTGACCATAAGAGTGATAAATGATCTGGTGAGCCCCCCCGCAGTGGTTCTCGTGTCAGCTCGTTTGAACAGAACATAGCCCAGAGGCCACGACAACCGGCGGGCTTGCGCTACTTCTCAGGGTCCCAGAGGGCCTCGTAGGGCATGATTACAGTCAGTCTGAGGTGAGGCCAAAAATCCTTCTGTCTGCATTCGACGCAGGGTTCCCTTCAACGTGGCAGAATCCTGACGTAACACATGACGACGGAGCAAATCTCTCAGATTATGCTTGTCAGAAGGGGAATCCCTGTGTGACTCAACGTGATGATGTTGCATGTCGTGGGTCTCCGCAGCCCCGCTCTTGCCAGGCCGGGTATTATGTTTGACCTCCCCCAGTCCAGACTACACATCCTAACAGTGGCAGTGGTGTATTTCAAGATAATCTGAATAAACAAAATTACACTGTGTGTATGTCGGGCCGCAGAGCTAGTGATCCCCAGTTTTCTGTCAGTGGACCTCCCTCAGATGGGGAACATCGTCGCCCCCTCTCTGAGACGGATATGACGTCTGGTGTTACCCTGGTTCAATCCTAAACTCAAGGTCCATGAGGGCAACTCTCTCAGAGTGGCGCCGGGAAGATATTCTCAGTGCGCTCAGGGAGTTCCATCCTCGCAGGTCGGTTACGGCGTGGTCCGTAATGCGCCTGCTCGGCAAGATGGCATCTGCCCACTCCGTGGTCCCGCTTGGCCTCCTCTTTATGAGGAAAATACAGAGGTGGTTTTCCAGCATGAGAATCGACCCCGTGAGAGGCAAGTGTAGGCGCCTGAGAGTCCCCATATCAGTGATAGGGGACCTCAACCACTGGAAGAAACCAGGGACCCTCACCAGAGTCTTCTCCGACACCTCCCTAACAGGCTGTGGGGGGGGGGGGGGTATGTCGGACCAACGCAGTAGGGGGCAGTGGCCTGCTCTGTCTACCCTACTACATATCAATGTATTGGAACTGAAGGCAGTGCATTTGGTCCTCAGGGAGCTTATCACTCTCGTGAGGAAAAGGCACGTCCTGGTCAGGACAGACAGCATAACGTCGGTGGCCTATGTCAACAGACAGGGAGGAGTGCGCTCCCCCCGTCTCCACCAGGCGGCAGTCGAGCTCTGGCTATGGGGATCTCGCAATCTGCACAGCCTGAGGGCTCTCCACATTTAGGGCAAAGATAATGTTGGAGCTTATCCTGGTTGCGCCGGACTGGGGATCAGCCTGTTGGTTCCCTGTTCTAATTCAACTCCTAGTGGCTCCACCATGGCCTATCCCATGGTCTCGGAGAGCCCTCTCTCAAGCATACGGCTCGTTGGACAGCGTATGATGGCCTGGCTGCTGAGAGGTTGAATTTGGAAAGGATAGGTATTAACGCTGATGTGATTAATACCATCCGGAGCGTGCGCACTCCGTCCACTACCGCGGTTTACGCAGGGAAGTGGCGTATATTTCAAGAGTGGTGTCGGGCTGAGGGTCTGGACCCGAAGCCATGTCCTCTAAACTCGGTTCTGTCCTTCCTTCAGTCTATCTTGGATAGGCTCTCAGCCTCGACAGTGAAGGTATATGCCGCGGCTATATCCTCATGTCATATAGGCTTCGAGGACGCTATTCAGCCACCCTCTTGTAAAACGTTTTCTGCTGGGCGCATGGCGACTCAAGCCTGTTAATCGTAATTTGTTCCCAAGCTGGGTTTCCCTTTTGAACTTCTCGAGTGTGAGCCATTGAACCAGCTGTCTTTCAAGACTGCGTTTCTCCTGGCCATCACCACCTTTCGGTTCGACCAGAGTGCCTGTCTATACAGGGGGATAATAGCCCAATCCAGCCTTTGTGCCAAAACATATCCAGAGCTCTTATCGCTCCAGGGATATTGTGCTAAAGGCTTTACATTTACATTTACATTTAGTCATCTCAGTTTGCTCTTCTGTGAAATGTATCACAATCCAAGCATTTGTACGTGCTTTACGGCCCGCCCCTCTCTACAACTAGGTAGAATGTGGAAGTTTACAGTGCGTAGTAGGGCTGTCCCCGACTAAGGATTTGGATGGTCGACTATGATTGGCCAAAATTTGCCGTTAGTCGACTATTGGTCGACAAAAAAAAAGTATACATAAAAAAATTAAAATAATAATATTTTTATTTATTTTTATCATTCCATTTGGGCTGTGGTGGGTGCTTAATGTCTGAAGGAGTCGACTGAAGGCTTCTTGTCCTCTGCAAAAGCATGCAATTGGTCCACTGATGGATACATCTTGATATTTGTCTAGTCTAGTGTAGTGTGTTCATTAGATGGGTGAAATCCTCTTTCAGTGCCTCTGTGCCTGTTTTCGTAGGCAGTTATCCTCTGGTATGCGTGCCATTAGCGTTAGCCGTGCTTCTAGGCCTATTTCCTTTTGGAAAGAATGATAAAAAAAAATTTAAAATAAAGATATTATAATTTTTATTTATTTAAAAAAAAAATTACTATTCGACTAAGAGGTTGGTTAGTCGACTACGGCTCCTTTTGACCGATTAGTCGACTAATCGACTAATGCAAAATAGTTCAAATGGAATTTGTTTCAACATTCGGATTGCGATACATCTAACAGCAGGAGAGCACACTGACACCAGTAAGAATACACTCTGAGCTTGGAAAAGCACATCTATGGTTGTTTTTGCAAAGGATTTATGATTGCCCATTGTCTGCTATTGTAGCCCAGTGTGAAATTGTAGCTAGCTCAATGCTGGACCGATCAGTGACATTTCGGTACACATACATGGTAGACAGTCACAGGACCAATAAGGTCTAATGTCCCAAATAGAAAATGTATCCTTTGAGTTTCTTCCTATTATAGAAGCAATTCCTAAACTCTTGGCTATGTCCTATCCTATCTTAGGTATCGTGTTCAGTGTTTGAATGTACAGCAGACTGTATCCTTGATTAGAATGTAATATCAAGGGCTGTCTCACTTCACTTGTTACTGTCTATAGCTAGCTTGATATAATTCTGGGCAAGAAAAGACAGGTGTTACATTTGAACTTTGATCATGGTTTTCAGTTGAAATTCGACCTGGGGATTGAAGCTCCTTTTGAGTCTCTCTGTACCTACTGGCCATGAGCGCTACCGGAGTCTCATGGCCAATACATGTCATGATGCTCAATGACTCTATGCAACACTAACCCCATCCATTCTACATTCGTTGCACACACATCCACATGCACACACTCACTTTAAACACTCACCGTTTAACATTCACTTTAGACACTACACCATATTTTATCTAAACGATTTGCACTAGCTACATCTCTACCTAATTTTTGCATTTTGTACTTTAGTTTTGTATATTGTATATTTTGTAAGGCTGTCAAAGTTAACGCGCAATTATTTTAACGGCACTATTTTTTAACGCAAGATTAACGTTAAAAAAATTAAATAAACGTTTATTTAATTTTTTATTTTTTAATTTTAGGCTTCACTCAGGTGTATTATTGATACTCTCATTGATACTATGTGTGTTTCTGAGTCAAAGTGTGTGTGTGTGTGTGAGAGAGAGAGAGAGAGAGAGAGAGAGAGAGAGAGAGAGAGAGATAGTGAGAGAGAGAGAGAGAGAGAGAGAGAGAGAGAGAGAGAGAGAGAGAGAGAGAGAGAGAGAGAGAGAGAGAGAGAGAGAGAGAGAGAGAGAGAGAGAGAGAGAGGGGGGGGGGGGGGGGATGAGAGAGATGAGGAAGGGGCAAGAGAGAAAGAGAGCTGGGAGAGTGTGTGTGAGAGAGAGAGGGGGGCGGGGGGTTTGAGTCCTCAGCCCTTGTGTGGGTGAATGTAACATAAGTTCCTAATTTTTTTTCCCCCCTATTATTTCATGCACACTTTATTCATTGTTTTAAATTATTTTCTTTGAAGTTATTTTGTGCATCACTGTTTTTAATTTGATGCAAATTTGCAATGCATGAGGGTCATCCTGTTGTGTTAAATGGCTGCATAAAGCAAGCATTTGTTGACTCTCATGTTGATAAGAGTATTAAAACTTGAAAAAGATAAATTTAAGGTAGATTTAGAACAGTTAGAAAAATATGGACAATCATGCGATTAACCTCTTCCAACCGGAGCCTATTTTCTGAAAATCTGCCTAAAATAAATGGAAACGTAAATGGAATATTGCTCCACTTCTACAAGGTCCATTTTCATATTCTTGGTATCTAGGGACATCTATGGACCTCAGTGAATGTATTCCCAGTGTCAGAAATATTGTGTCTATTACTAGCCTTGCTTAAATTGTGATGAAACATCTTTGACAGTGAATAACACCATGCTAATAATGACCAAACATTAAAAACTGCCACTGATCTCGTTCAGTATACCTTCTTGAGATCATGTGTAAAAAAAGAATAAAAAAAAAAGGAAATGAATAAAGGGAAGATGATTAAACAGAAGGTTCTGTAGATACAGTACTGAATTCTCCCATCCGGACCAATGCAATTTGAAATATTATTATAGAATATAGAATAGCAGGCTTATAAATTACCTTATTATAGCCAATTCGCACATTTATATATATATATATACATATATTATCTTTCAAATGCCCGAGTTCAATTTGGATTTATTATCACCAGGCGTGCATAAGAACAGATAATGAAATCTTCTGTAAATACAGGAGCTTTTTTATTTTGATTAGGGTGCAACCGTTTTGAAACTAATTTCAGATCTAATTGTTGCTACAGGGAAGAGAAACTATGTTTCAATATTTGTCATAAACGTTACCTTTTGTGGTAGAATTATCCCGAATAATAGCAGTTATTGAAATAATTCATAAAGTACTATGAACCTTGAACCCAATAGAATCTTCCAGGAAGTGTAGTTTTAAAAAATATCAACGCAGAACCAGACCTGTGGAAGTCCGCTACAAAATGGCGGCAAAAAAACTACAATTCCCATTCCCCCGGTTTTACAAAATGGTCGCCTCTCACGAAATAACATTGACATTCCAAAGAGGAAAATCTATCTAACACTTTAACCTATTACTAAACTAACGTATTGATGATAATATACATTATAAATACTGTTGTGACATGTTCATGATGTTTATACTTGAATATGTTTTGAAATTGTATTTATTAATTAATATATGTATCTATTCTTCCTGAATTCAATGTTTTACATCAAATGAAAGTTCATTGTCTGTCCAATTTTCTAGTCTATTTACTAGTTAATCTAGTGAAATATGCTTCTATTAGATTGTTTCTGGTGTTCCTGTCAGTCATTGCCTTCCTCCTCATCTTCAACCAGGGCAGGGATGTTATCTGGCTAGATGAAAATGAATCATCATGTCAGTTGATATATACTGTACCCATTAATACATGGTCCGGGAAATATAAAGCGCCATACAGTTTGAGTCGCCTTTCAATCATAATATTTTGGTGTTCATCATCATTGGTGCCTTCAATAAAGGTAAATGTTTTAACTTCATCTTTGAGAATATGTGTTTCATATCGTAATCCTGACTCGTTCCCATGGTAATTACTACAATACCCATAAGCCTCTGCAATATTTTACAGTCCATGGACCAATCACAAGAGCACAACCACTCCAGTGTTATATTTCATACTGGCTCCGCGTCTTGCTTCGCCTATTGGACTTCCGGTAGTATATAACCCGAAACGCAAAAAGGCTGTTCACAAGCACCTGCAGCGTTGAGAGTTTGTGTTATTGTTACTGTTAGTTAGAGATGGATATACCACCACACAAAAAGTCCTTTGCAGGACTTCCCTAGCGTGTTCAGCGCTTGTTGTCCACCGCTCCTATCCCTGGACCGGCGATCCTTTTCCGCAATATCGCTGGAGCCGGGGGAGAACTTGCGTCAGTCGGTGGTGAGCTCGAGCCGCAAGGGTCGCGGTGAGTCCTTCTCACGGGAGAGGGACCCCCGGCCCTGGGTTGAGTGGCGTCGAAGCCTACGCTCAGCGCACAGAGCAATCGGGAAGCGTGGACAGCAGGCAGTCTGTGGAGGTGCAATATGCATCGCCGGGCGAGTCCAGGACCGTAGAGCCACTCCCGGGTGTCACCATCTATTCAGACGGGAGGACCCCGAATTTGACCCCCCGTTTGGTGCGCCAGGGTTAATCATCCTGGCCCCTCGAGATGTATACTTGGAGGAGGTCAGACAGCAGTTGAGGCTGTCGCTCGTCTTCCCCAGTATTATGGCAGCTGCGGCCACAGCCAATGGTGGCCCACTCCCTGTGCCCCTGCCGATGCCTGTCCCCGATGGCATGGTGGGGGATTTCTTCAGAGGGGACCCGTGCAGCCGGCAGGACCCGCTGTGCCCAGGTTTCCTCCCAATCGACCCATATGTCGCAAAAGGACAGGTGGTGTCGAGTGTTAAGGGCCTGACCAAGGCCTATCTGCCCTTTACACAGGTGGAAGGCCCTGACGCAGCTGCATGCTATCGCCTCTGCGACAGTGACATCGCTTACAACCATGATGCACAGACATCTGTGGCTGGAGCAGTCGTCCCTGGAAGAGGTTCCACGTCCCGCAGCCAGAGGGGAGAGCGCTGTCTCGTCAGCATCTGCTGCGAGACCCTCGACCGGCGCCGCTAAGACACCTTCCCCCCAGGGCACCCAAGGGCGCAAGGCGCAAAGGAAGACGAGATGTGCCGTGGAGACCGGGGTAACACCCGTGTCCTCCACGTCTGTACAAATGTTTTCTTTTCTAAAAAATAAGAAAATCTGTTCGGCTGAACGGCATTTGTGTTACAAACAAGCAGTCATTTTACCTCCTAAAGTGTGCCCGGAATACCGACAGACCGCGGGCCGGCAGGTACGTGTCTATGCAAATATGATGTGTGCGGGTCTTCTCAGAGCGTAGATCACCGCCTTCATTCCACGGTGTCTGCTCATCGTTCATCCCCTAGTATTTTATACGATAGGGTCTCTGTTCTTCCTCTGGCACTGGGCCGCGCTACCAACTCTGAAAGAAAATGTAGTAAGCAGCACGATAAATCACCTCTCATGGTAGCGGGCCTTACCCAGGTCCTTACGGAGACCGGGGCTGACCATAAGAGTGATAAATGATCTGGTGAGCCCCCCCGCAGTGGTTCTCGTGTCAGCTCGTTTGAACAGAACATAGCCCAGAGGCCACGACAACCGGCGGGCTTGCGCTACTTCTCAGGGTCCCAGAGGGCCTCGTAGGGCATGATTACAGTCAGTCTGAGGTGAGGCCAAAAATCCTTCTGTCTGCATTCGACGCAGGGTTCCCTTCAACGTGGCAGAATCCTGACGTAACACATGACGACGGAGCAAATCTCTCAGATTATGCTTGTCAGAAGGGGAATCCCTGTGTGACTCAACGTGATGATGTTGCATGTCGTGGGTCTCCGCAGCCCCGCTCTTGCCAGGCCGGGTATTATGTTTGACCTCCCCCAGTCCAGACTACACATCCTAACAGTGGCAGTGGTGTATTTCAAGATAATCTGAATAAACAAAATTACACTGTGTGTATGTCGGGCCGCAGAGCTAGTGATCCCCAGTTTTCTGTCAGTGGACCTCCCTCAGATGGGGAACATCGTCGCCCCCTCTCTGAGACGGATATGACGTCTGGTGTTACCCTGGTTCAATCCTAAACTCAAGGTCCATGAGGGCAACTCTCTCAGAGTGGCGCCGGGAAGATATTCTCAGTGCGCTCAGGGAGTTCCATCCTCGCAGGTCGGTTACGGCGTGGTCCGTAATGCGCCTGCTCGGCAAGATGGCATCTGCCCACTCCGTGGTCCCGCTTGGCCTCCTCTTTATGAGGAAAATACAGAGGTGGTTTTCCAGCATGAGAATCGACCCCGTGAGAGGCAAGTGTAGGCGCCTGAGAGTCCCCATATCAGTGATAGGGGACCTCAACCACTGGAAGAAACCAGGGACCCTCACCAGAGTCTTCTCCGACACCTCCCTAACAGGCTGTGGGGGGGGGGGGGGTATGTCGGACCAACGCAGTAGGGGGCAGTGGCCTGCTCTGTCTACCCTACTACATATCAATGTATTGGAACTGAAGGCAGTGCATTTGGTCCTCAGGGAGCTTATCACTCTCGTGAGGAAAAGGCACGTCCTGGTCAGGACAGACAGCATAACGTCGGTGGCCTATGTCAACAGACAGGGAGGAGTGCGCTCCCCCCGTCTCCACCAGGCGGCAGTCGAGCTCTGGCTATGGGGATCTCGCAATCTGCACAGCCTGAGGGCTCTCCACATTTAGGGCAAAGATAATGTTGGAGCTTATCCTGGTTGCGCCGGACTGGGGATCAGCCTGTTGGTTCCCTGTTCTAATTCAACTCCTAGTGGCTCCACCATGGCCTATCCCATGGTCTCGGAGAGCCCTCTCTCAAGCATACGGCTCGTTGGACAGCGTATGATGGCCTGGCTGCTGAGAGGTTGAATTTGGAAAGGATAGGTATTAACGCTGATGTGATTAATACCATCCGGAGCGTGCGCACTCCGTCCACTACCGCGGTTTACGCAGGGAAGTGGCGTATATTTCAAGAGTGGTGTCGGGCTGAGGGTCTGGACCCGAAGCCATGTCCTCTAAACTCGGTTCTGTCCTTCCTTCAGTCTATCTTGGATAGGCTCTCAGCCTCGACAGTGAAGGTATATGCCGCGGCTATATCCTCATGTCATATAGGCTTCGAGGACGCTATTCAGCCACCCTCTTGTAAAACGTTTTCTGCTGGGCGCATGGCGACTCAAGCCTGTTAATCGTAATTTGTTCCCAAGCTGGGTTTCCCTTTTGAACTTCTCGAGTGTGAGCCATTGAACCAGCTGTCTTTCAAGACTGCGTTTCTCCTGGCCATCACCACCTTTCGGTTCGACCAGAGTGCCTGTCTATACAGGGGGATAATAGCCCAATCCAGCCTTTGTGCCAAAACATATCCGGAGCTCTTATCGCTCCAGGGATATTGTGCTAAAGGCTTTACATTTACATTTACATTTAGTCATTTAGCTGACGCTTTTATCCAAAGCGACTTACAAGTTCTGTACGACAAGCCATCAGGAAGGGCACAACTCTATCAGCTGAGCAACAATGTTCTACAGTGTAGGTTAGTTTATTAGGACAAGTGCATGACAGTACGGTTAGTTAGGGTTAGATTTTTTTTTTTTTTTTTTTTTTTTAATTCAGATAATGGTTGAAGAAGTGCGTCTTTAGTCGACGGCGAAAGATTGGACGTGATTCGGCTGTCCTAACTGGGGTGGGTAGTTCATTCCACCATTGTGGGGCAAGGACTGAGAATAGGCGACTTCTCTTTGATGACCCTCCCGGAGCTTGGATAGGAGTAGGTCTGAGGCGGCCAGAAGATGCAGAGCGTAGGGGTCTTGAGGGTGTGTAGTTAGAGACCATTGACCGGAGGTAGGCGGGAGCGGTTCCCTTTGCCGCACGGTATGCTAGGTCGAGGGCCTTGAAGCGGATTCGTGCAGCAATGGGGAGCCAGTGCAGGTCCCTAAGAAGTGGGGTGACATGGGCCGACTTCGGTAGGTTTGAGATCAGGCGGGCCGCTGCGTTCTGAATGAGTTGAAGAGGCTTAGTGGCAGTGGCCGGGAGGCCAGCGAGCAGTGCATTGCAGTAGTCGAGGCGGGAGATGACTGTTGATTGGACGAGGAGTTGGGTGGCTTCTTTTGTCAGGAAGGGGCGTATCCTTCTGACGTTGCTCAGGAGGAATCGGCAGGTTCTGGTCGTCGCTGCGATGTGAGCAGAGAAGTTCAACTGGTCGTCGAGGACAACACCAAGGTTCTTGGCGGTCGGGGACGCAGTCACAGCTGCATTCTCGACTGTGATTGAAAGGTCGGTTAGGGGGGAGGATTTGGCCGGCAGGTGGAGCAATTCTGTTTTGCTTAGGTTCAGTTTGAGGTGGTTGGACGTCATCCAGGCTGAGATGTCGGACAGACAGGCCGAGATCCGCACAGAGACGTGGATATCTGAGGGAGGGAAGGAGAGGAAGAGTTGAGTATCGTCGGCATAACAATGGTAGGAGAAGCCATGAGACGTGACAATGTTACCCAGTGATTTAGTGTAGAGGGAGAAGAGAAGGGGTCCTAAAACCGAGCCCTGGGGGACACCCGTCCGCAGGGGGCGGGTGGCCGACAGGGTCCCTCTCCATGACACTTGGTAGGAGCGGTCATTGAGGTATGATGACAGCCATGTCAGCGCAGAGCCAGCCACTCCCATTCCCGCGAGGGCCGCAAGGAGGATCTGGTGGTTGACCGTGTCGAAGGCTGCAGATAGATCCAGGAGAATCAGGACAGAGGAGAGGCCCCTCGCTTTTGCTAAGTGAAGTGCCTCTGTGACCGCAATGAGGGCTGTCTCTGTGGAGTGACCAGTCCTGAAGCCTGACTGATTAGGGTCTAGGAGGTCATTCTGTAAGAGATAAGTAGTAAGTTGGTTGGATACAGCACGTTCAAGTGTTTTAGAAAGGAAGGAGAGAAGAGAGACAGGACGGTAGTTGCCTATGACAGTAGGGTTCAGGGTTGGTTTTTTTATGAGCGGCGTGACTCTGGCTTGTTTTAGGGAGGTGGGGACCACCCCCGAGTTGAGTGAGGAGTTGATGGTTGCAGTTAGGAATGGGAGGATGTCTGGTGCTATGGTCTGGAGGAGTGGGGAGGGTAGCTGGTCCAGCTGGCAAGTAGTCGGACGGTTTGACGTTACCAGTGTCAGGGTCTCTGCTTCTGTAATGGGAGAGAAAGATGACAGAGTGAAGGATGAGGTTCTCGATTCAGCATTTGGAATGGGTGGGGGTTGGGAGAAGGAGCTGCGGATGTTCTCCACTTTTTCCTCAAAGAAGATCGCAAAGTCTTCGGCAGAGAAAGATGAGGGAGGGGGGGGTGGGGGGGGAGTGAGGAGGGAGGACATGGTAGCATGCAGTTTGCGAAGATTCTTGGCAGAGGCCTCGATCCTATGGTGGAAGAAAGAAGCTTTGGCATTAGTGATGGTTTTGGAGAATGTTAACAAGAGGTTGTGATATGTGTCGATGTCAGCAGTGAGGCGTGACTTTCTATACTTCCTTTCAGCTGCTCTCAGGACCTGTCTTTGTTCTCTCACTGGATCTGTCAGCCATGGACTGGGTGGGGAACGGCGGGCAGGTTTCTCAACGAGGGGACAGAGCTTGTCGAAGGAGGTTGCCAGGGCTGAAAGGAGGGTGGAGGTTGCCATCTCTGTGGAGAGAGCAGAGAAGGTGTCACTCAAAGGTAGAGCGGATAGTATGTCAGAGGAGAGGGTGGAGGGGGATAGGGAGGGCAGGTTGCGTCTGAGTGAGACTGTTTGAGTTGGGGTGAAGACCTTTCGGTTAAGCATGAGAGTTAGTGAGAAGGATATGAAGGAATGGTCAGATACATGTAGGGGAGTTACCGTGGTGTTAATGATGCTGGAGTTACGGGAAAATATGAGATCCAAGGAGTTGCCTGCTTTGTGGGTGGGAGGCATGGCAGTGGGAGTCAGGTCAAACGATTGTAGGAGGGAGACTACTATGACTGACTGAGATGAGTCAGGCAGGTTGAAGTCGCCCAGTAGAAGGAGAGGGGTACCATCTTCCGGTAAGGAGCTAAGAAGCATGTCCAGCTCATCTGTGAAGTGATCGAGCGGACCTGGAGGGCGGTAGAGTGTAACAATGGTGAGATTGAAAGGATTAGAGACAGATACTGCATGATATTCAAAAGAGGAGAGTGACAGTTCTGGGAGTGGTGTTACGTTTGTAGCCCATGAAGGAGATGTCATGAGGGCAGTGCCTCCACCCCGTCTGGAAGGTCGAGGTGTGTGAGTGAAGTTATAGTTTGTAGATAATGCTGCAGGTGTTGATGAGTTATTGGGGGTTATCCAGGTCTCAGTTAGAGCCAGGAGCTGCAGATTTAGACTATGGGCGTAGGCAGTAATGAAGTCAGCTTTCTTGACTGCTGATTGACAATTCCATAAGCCTCCCCGTACTGTGACAGGTGTATTAGTGGCTGTAGGAGGGTAGGAGAGATTAGCCGGGTTACTAGCAAACTGTCGTGGATGGGTAGAGTCAGTTCTGGAGGAGCAGATTGTGGATATAGGTATGAGACACATTGTATTGTCGAGAGTGGCAGGGAGGAAGTAGAGAAATAGCAGTGTGGGAGGGAAATATAGGATTATGGTGTACTTAGCACTGGGTGGATCGGTGGATCCCTCGGCGGTGAACTCCAGGATAACTCCTCCTCTTTGTCCCTCTTCGTTTCTCGACGCTTCGCTGACGCTACACCAGCAAGCCTTTAAATCACTATCACTAATTAGTGCTGTCTTAACACCTGGCCCTTAATGGGGGCACTTAACTAAACAAAATGGCCGTTTTAAACACGCCCCTTTAATCAAGTCAGCTGGTTCCTCACTTTTAAGATTCACTAATAAACTTAAAATGGCTTACCCTAGTTTTCAGTATAAAGCAATGTTTCTCAGTGAGAGTGTCCTGTCCTTCCTTAACAGAGCCCAGTACAGAGTGACTTCAACACAGTGTGGACCTCTGCTTTTAAACAGGGCAGGCTCTTAATGGCTCACTCAGCAAATCAGATGCTACTAGTAAACAGGAAACAGTCCCTTAATGGGGGCACTTAACTAAACAAAATGGCCGTTTTAAACACGCCCCTTTAATCAAGTCAGCTGGTTCCTCACTTTTAAGATTCACTAATAAACTTAAAATGGCTTACCCTAGTTTTCAGTATAAAGCAATGTTTCTCAGTGAGAGTGTCCTGTCCTTCCTTAACAGAGCCCAGTACAGAGTGACTTCAACACAGTGTGGACCTCTGCTTTTAAACAGGGCAGGCTCTTAATGGCTCACTCAGCAAATCAGATGCTACTAGTAAACAGGAAACAGTCCCTTAATGGGGGCACTTAACTAAACAAAATGGCCGTTTTAAACACGCCCCTTTAATCAAGTCAGCTGGTTCCTCACTTTTAAGATTCACTAATAAACTTAAAATGGCTTACCCTAGTTTTCAGTAGAAAGCAATGTTTCTCAGTGAGAGTGTCCTGTCCTTCCTTAACAGAGCCCAGTACAGAGTGACTTCAACACAGTGTGGACCTCTGCTTTTAAACAGGGCAGGCTCTTAATGGCTCACTCAGCAAATCAGATGCTACTAGTAAACAGGAAACAGTCCCTTAATGGGGGCACTTAACTAAACAAAATGGCCGTTTTAAACACGCCCCTTTAATCAAGTCAGCTGGTTCCTCACTTTTAAGATTCACTAATAAACTTAAAATGGCTTACCCTAGTTTTCAGTATAAAGCAATGTTTCTCAGTGAGAGTGTCCTGTCCTTCCTTAACAGAGCCCAGTACAGAGTGACTTCAACACAGTGTGGACCTCTGCTTTTAAACAGGGCAGGCTCTTAATGGCTCACTCAGCAAATCAGATGCTACTAGTAAACAGGAAACAGTCCCTTAATGGGGGCACTTAACTAAACAAAATGGCCGTTTTAAACACGCCCCTTTAATCAAGTCAGCTGGTTCCTCACTTTTAAGATTCACTAATAAACTTAAAATGGCTTACCCTAGTTTTCAGTAGAAAGCAATGTTTCTCAGTGAGAGTGTCCTGTCCTTCCTTAACAGAGCCCAGTACAGAGTGACTTCAACACAGTGTGGACCTCTGCTTTTAAACAGGGCAGGCTCTTAATGGCTCACTCAGCAAATCAGATGCTACTAGTAAACAGGAAACAGTCCCTTAATGGGGGCACTTAACTAAACAAAATGGCCGTTTTAAACACGCCCCTTTAATCAAGTCAGCTGGTTCCTCACTTTTAAGATTCACTAATAAACTTAAAATGGCTTACCCTAGTTTTCAGTATAAAGCAATGTTTCTCAGTGAGAGTGTCCTGTCCTTCCTTAACAGAGCCCAGTACAGAGTGACTTCAACACAGTGTGGACCTCTGCTTTTAAACAGGGCAGGCTCTTAATGGCTCACTCAGCAAATCAGATGCTACTAGTAAACAGGAAACACCCTCCCCCTCACGCAGTTGAGGTGGAAAAGAGCCTTCACCTATTCTTTCCTATTCGTGCGCTTGCGATATATCTTAAGCACACACAGGACCTCAGGAGTACCAGTCAACTATTTGTTTGTCACGGTGGCCCTAACAAGGGTAAGGTGCTGTCAAAACAACACCTGTCACATTGGTTGTGTGAAGGCATTGCCCTTTGTTACACCTTGGCTGTACAGGTTCCCCCCGCAGGCATCAGAGCGCATTCCACCCGTGGTGTGGCGGCCTCTGCTGCCCTGCTTAGAGGGGTCTCGGTGGAGGACATCTGCGCTGCGGTTTCGTGGTCCTCCCCGGCTTCTTTCGTCAGGTTCTTTCTCATGGACATGACTGAGAGCTCTGTCTCTCATGCGGTCCTTAGCATGAGAGTCGGAGTTCTATCCTTACGCTCCTCGTTAGGACGAGTGTGGGGCTAGGACCGTCCCCGCTTTGGTGGTTGTGAGGGGACCTCAGGGGGTACATTAGTCCAATAGGCGAAGCAAGACACAGAGCCAGTATGAAATATAACAAAGGATATCCTATAACCCTAGTTATATGATTACTGGGAAAGCGTCTTGCTTTTCGGCCCTGAGGACCCCTGTCTGTTTTTCGCATGAAATTCAGACTCGGAAGAGGGAGCATGGCCACTACACCGGGTTATATAATACCGGAAGTGGACGTGGCTAGGTAGATGTAAGGTGCATGAAAGTTTTTTTCAAAATGCGCCATAGGCACGAGCATAGTCCAATAGGTGAAGCAAGACGCTTTGCCAGTAATCATATAACTAGGGTTATAGGATAACCTTTGTTTGTATCCCTTGTTTTTCTTGTCGTTATCGGGGCATTCGCCGCCATATTTGTTTTCATTGAAGCCATGAATAAAACGCACAAGAAAACTGAGATTTTGAAATAAGCGAGTCACGTGATCATGAGTATTTAATTCCAATAGTGTAATCTGCCTGTTGTTTTGACTATTTTGTAGGGATGTTCGATATTGGCTTTTTTACCGATATCCGATATACCGATATTGTCCAACTCTTAATTTCCGATACCGATATCAACCGATACCGACCGATATATGCAAAAACGGAATAATTTCAGGTAATTAACATTACATATCTCTTGTTGTGGAATTAACACAACATTATGCATACTTTTCACAATAAATAAAATAAGAATTTGTTCTTACTTGCTTGCCTGGGTAAATAAAGGTTAAATAAATGTAAAAAAAAAAGAAAAAGAAAAAGAAAGATTTTGATAACCAATACCGATCATTTCTGATATTACATTTTAATACCAATATCGGCAGATAATATCGGACATCCCTACTATTTTGGTTTTGTAACGTCGTTGTCCTCTCCACAGCTTTCGCTTGAGACTGGTCTTCAAATGGGAAGGCTTATGGGTACTAGTTACCATGGAAACAAGTAAAGATTAAATTGCATTGGGTTCAAAGTCTAGTACCCACAAACTTTTTCTTGTTTTTTTCAAATGTAAAAATGCAGATTTAATTTAATTATGTTCAACTCTGCTCCCATCAAATGTCAGACCGATTGAATAAGTGAAACCATAATTCTGCTACTTTTAAAAACTCCTATGATAAAAGACCATAGGCAAAAATGTGTCTGGAACCTGACTCGCCAGGCTATAGATGTGCTTTGCATCTAAAAAACAACAATCTGCTCAAAATGTCAACATGCTAATGTGTAAATACTGATCGGAACGTGCAATGTAACTCACTGTGCCTTGTCTATTTTTACCTTATTTTCTAGCACTCGCTTGTATTTAAATATGTTTAAGTTAAGTATTGTGTGATTTTGTGTGAAGGGCGGACTAGCAAAGTAAGATTTTCATTGTATGGCAAACTGTCTGTTTAATAACTGTGCATATCACAATAAACAATCTTGAATCTCTTGAATCTGCATTTTCCAGTCATTTTAAACAGTGATGAGGAATCTATGTGGAATAAATGTGTGCTCAAGCATGCACACACACTACCAGTCATACACAGACACAGACAGACAGACAGACAGACACACGCACGCGTGCACACACACACACACACACACACACACACACACACACACACACACACACACACACACACACACACACACACACACACACACACGCACGCACGCACACACACACACACACACACACACACACACACACACACACACACACACACACACACACACACACACACACACACACACACACACACACACACACACACACACACACACACACACACACACACACACACACGCACACATTCACACAGTGAATCACTCACATGTTGATTGAGTGGCCTCTGGCCATGTAGAGGGTTAATCTCTATTTAGCTGGCCAGTCCGGATGCCTTAGATTTGCCAATGGGGTCATCTTAAGGAAGGAAATTAGCTGGTGGTAAGGCCCCTTTTCAACAGACAGGCACTGCTTTCTGCATGCATTCCTTTATTTGTAATGCAGTGGACACAAACACTGGCATCCAGGAAGTGTCCTGGCAAAACAGAGGTCACTGTAGTGGAGCACATGTCACAGAGGTCACTGTAGTGGAGCACATGTCACAGAGGGCATGTCTATGTTTGAATCGTAACGTAAATCTTTGGAAGGTTTTTCCTTAAAAAGAATGTTGAACACCGCAAACATCTAGAAGTTTGATGTTGAGATGCCCGAAGAATCTAGAACAATAATGCTTTAAAGGTCCCCTGTCTTATAAATGGCATTTTCCAGTGTTTAGCACTGTTTTCTAGCAATGGGGGTTTGTATCAATGGGGTCTGTGTCTCTAATTCTCATTTTGGCTCATCAGTCTAGTCTCGAGTTCACGAGATCTTCCCTCACTGAACTAAGCCATTCTGATTTGACTGTTTTGCTGACGTGATTAAGGCACTGGTTGTAGTCACCGCCCACAATCAACAATTTGCTCAACAACAGAGCGAGTGGAAATACTAACACTTCCTCAAACGGGTTGACGTGCGCGGGTGCCGACAGAGACACCAGAGAACGAGCGAGCGAGAGATAGAGAGGGAGAGAGATAGAGAGGGAGAGAGAGATAGAGAGAGGGACACGGAGCATTTACACACACACTCCCGACCGCGCGCACGGGGCAGGAGCTGCTCTCGGGGAAACACACATGCAGTCGGGAGCACTCGCATATCACTGTCAATATATTGTCATTTGAAACAAGTTACCAATGCATTGTCCTGTGGGATTATGCCCCCCCTGCGGCAAAATTACTTAGTATCCCCCTCAATCTCTCTATGTCTCTCTCTGTCTGCCAGTGCAGACTGTGGGTGACTGTCACTCGGAGCCCAGGCCAAAACAGCTTGAAATCTTGAAGTGGAAAAATGCTGCTTTAGAGTACTTGATTAGAAATACAAAACAATGAATTCTTTGGAAAAAAACTTTACAGAGGTGTTCCATAGACTCACAGGAATTTTGTAAAGTTGCCCAAATAGTGAAAGGAATAGCAAGACACGGGACCTTTAAAAGATTGGCCCAACCTCTCTCGTTATACAGGGGAGGTTGAAAAGGTGAGGGGGGGGGGGGGGGGGGTGGGTGCTGTTGAAAAAGAATAATAACTTCTTATTCGGGTCATTTGTGACTTGCCAAGGAGTTGACTGTATGTGTAGATGAAAGAGCCCCTGGTTTAATTGGAAATGATAACCTGCTGACTGAGGGGATCTGTCGCCCCACAAGCCCTGGCTGTCTGTCTGCCAGTGCTGCAACAATATCCACAGGGAGATTGGCAGATAGAAGCTGCTGTCAACACCCCCGAGCTCAGGGTCGCTCCCACACAAGCCCTGCACTTGTGTTCACTTGGGCTATGCTATGGGCGATATGGGTGCTGGTTGTGGGCACATACGAACACCCGACCATACGGGCATGAAGCACATGCAATAGCAAGTGGGTGTACACACACAGACATACACAAAGACACACACAAAGACACACACACACACACACACACACACACACACACACACACACACACACACACACACACACACACACACACGCAAATAAAAACTCGCAAGAGGAACTTATCTCCTGCTCCTCTTCACATTTCAGGTATAGGTTTATAATGTGGATATCATTTGCATCCATTGTGTTTAAGTGTTCATATTTCAGCGATTGTAAATGTGTTTGAGTGTGTGTGTGTGTGTGTGTGTAGGTGTGTGTGTGTGTGTGTGTGTGTGTGTGTGTGTGTGTGTGTGTGTGTGTGTGTGTGTGTGTGTGTGTGTGTGTGTGTGTGCGCGCGCGCGTGTGTTTGTGTGTGTGTGTGTGTGTGTGTCTGTGTGTGTGTGTGTGTGTGTGTGTGTGTGCGTGTGTGTGTGTGTGTGTGTGTGTGTGTGTGTGTGTGTGTGTAGGTGTGTGTGTGTGTGTGTGTGTGTGTGTGTGTGTGTGTGTGTGTGTGTGTGTGTGTGTGTGTGTGTGTGTGTGTGTGTGTGTGTGTGTGTGTGTGTGTGCGCGCGTGTCCCAGCAGGGAAACGGGGGGCCAAGGGCCCCTGGGGTCCGGTGCTCTCAGGCCATCAGAGCAGTTCAGCATGATCCGGGACATCAAAGCCACTTAAATATTTTTCATTCTTGGGGCAGCAATAAGCAGGACGATATGACAGATGCACAAAAGACCCAAAGTTTCCTCTTGGCCCCTGGAGCGGTGTTGACATGAGTAGAAATTAAGTTATCACCCCTTTTTAAAGTCCAGACGTCTGTCAGACAAGGAGTAGCGGCAGGTGGGGGGGGGGGCAGGCTGGACGTTTCCAAAAGGCCTCTTCATATGGACGACCTCGTATCAACCCATACGATAATGAACAACGGAAAAGCTATAGTATTTCTGTGTTGTTCTTTTCACATGCACCAAATACTGTAATAATATCGTACTGTTTCTGTGGCAAAACCACAGGAATGCTATAATGATTCGTATTCAATTTCAATCATATTCCACTACAGAAATACTGTGGTGAATCACTACAGTATTTCTGTCGTAAATCTATGGTGTGTGTATAGGAATACAAACACAGGAATACTATGAGTCACTACAGTATTTCTGTGGTAGATTGCAGTAGTGTGTACAAAAGAATGACAGGAATACATACTTCTGGTCCTCTGACACTACACCTAAGCTGGAAGTAGATTAAAAATAAATAAAAAATGAAATAACTTCACGAAGGTCCAAAACACAATTTTGCAATTATACTTCAAAAGACGACCACAAAGCTTCTTTTTGTGTCACTCCGTGCCACTGGGGGGCGCAGAATAATTACAAGGCAGCTATTACCATAGCCAGACCCTCTTTTCTATCTGCTATCTGGATCACTCTTTGACCAAAACAAATTTGAAATGTTGTTTTGTCTATTTAGCAATGAAGTCAATATACAATACACAGTACTTTTGATTGTATGCTTGTCTTGTCACATAGAGGTATAATCTGAAATGCTGTGTGGCTATTTTGGTAAAGTTAAGCTTGGAATCCAGCACCATCAACCATGGCTTATTATGTAAACATAGCAACAGCCTAATAAAGTTAGCACCATCTTTCTTCACTTTTTTAAAGTAATTTACCGGGACAGTATTCTATCTAACAGAAATCCATATTAATGAGCTACCTGCCGCAAACTTGAACATAAATGACACTTGATTCTGTAAGAACAGCGTCGTTGTTGGACATATTATATGTAGAAGGGTGAATTATCCCTGCTTATGGGAGTAGTTATACACAGCCACCTGGTAGCAGGATACAGTAGAGTTTGATCTATCTGCACCCCCGTCTTTGGGCCCGGAACGTCGTTCTGGAGGGCGGGCAGCAAGAGCGGATGGGGCCCAGGGTTTACTAACCTGGGGGGTGGTACTCTGGTCTTCCTCGCCTTCCAAGGTGGTCAGCAGTAGCTCCCCACACACTCTCACTTCGCCCAGTACCTCCGTTAGCCCTCCCACACCCGGTGACTGTCAGTTCAATAGTTATATTGGGCTTCCCTTTAAGCAGTACCCTTCCTTGACCACCTGTATAGACCCTCAATGAATATGCTGCGAATGGAGTGGAAGGGTTAAATAAATATACCACAGTCACAAATATTTACCCGGTCAACAAGGTTAGCATATGATCAGAAATAGACACTCACACCGTGCTCCCATTTACTTCTACTTTATATAAGCCTGGTCAATTATCAGTTACAAGTTGTACTTTATGTGGTTCATATGGCATGTATTCATATATGGCACCGGGTGCTCTCACTTGTATTATAGGGGAACACTATTCCCAACATAGGCACCTCGTGCTCAATACATTAATAGTAAACCCTGCTTGGATTAGGGGAAGACCCAGGCACATGGTAAGTAGTTCAATGTAAATTCAAGAACGTCACAGTGATGCACAAATACAAAAGAAATCATTTACATGTGGGCCCACGTTACCAAATAAAACCTACTCTAAAGCCGGCTTATAATGTTTGGGGTACCCCTAGACACTGGTCGTTAGCGTTCGCTCGAATGGATACTGGTGTGGGCACACGAGGTACCGTTGTACTTAGCCAAGATGGCGGACCCACTCTCATCACCTCTTGTCTGGGTGACAAGATGGCGTCGGGCGATCCCGCAAGCACAGCCAGCGGGCTGGGGTAGACAGCATGGGCAGTGGTGAAACTGGAGGAGCGTGCTGTGTTGTGGCGACCTCTGCTGGTGGGGAGAGGTGTCCTCTGCGGCGGCGATGAGACGTCCACTGCGGGCTGTTGACTGGGCTGGCGCGCTCTAAACTGTTTGGCTACCTTAAACACAGCTAAACTGTGGGTCTTAGTGAACCCTCCTGCTATCGTCTGTACTACTAACGCAACGTGGCTGTATGCACCACCGGTCTTCAGCGACGCTCGCCTGGTAGTATACTTAAGTCACTATAGCCGTTAGCAGTATGCTAATACACCGCACACACTGCTACTATAACACGTTATCTATGGACGTTGGTTCTTCTTTCCGTATCGCTTACTCACACACTTCACTATCGCTTGTACTTCTAGGATAACACGTTATCTAGCAAGTACTCTCTATCACCCGTCGCTCTCCAACGGGGCTCTTCAACGGGACTCTTCCAACGGGGCTCTTCCAGAGCACACGCCCGTTGCGACCGCTCATGTCTGTGAGGATTCGCCTGTCCCTGGACCTTTTTTCCCTGTCTACTCTCCTCAACAGCCCCCACCCTTGCGAGGACTTTTCCCTGTCTCCTACTCTTCACCAGCCCCCACCTTTGGACAGTCTTGTTCCTCTACCTTCACGCACCTGTTGGGAGTTTGCGATCAGCTTGGGAGAGTACTTAGGTTGCAGACTCCCCTCCAGTCCTTGTCGGGTCGTTCTGTGTTCTGTACGCTGGTTCTGTACGTTACCATCTACTGCCGTTTCCTGGAGTGGGACATCGTCTTCGCTCTCTATACTTCCACGGGAGGATCCCTTTGTTCTCACTCCAGACGTCGTGCCATCTTGTTGCTACCATCACCTGCCGCGTCTCCGGCGTGAGACGACGTGCCAGCCATCACCACCTGTCGCCGTGTGCCTGGAGTGGGACACCGCCTTCGCTCTCTAATTCTCTACGGGAGGACTCCAGTGTTCCCACTCCAGACGTCAACCCGGCTCGCCATCGCTCCCTATTCCACGGGGGGATGGCGTGTTCTCCCTCGGACCCCGGCTCGCCATCGCTCCCTATTCCACGGGGGGATGGCGTGTTCTCCCTCGGACCCCGGCTCGCCATCGCTCCCTATTCCACGGGGGGATGGCGTGTTCTCGCCCCGGTCCCCTGGGACCCCCTTTGTTCTGCGCTGCCCGTCTGCAGCATCCGAGGAGGAGGAGGAGGATTCCTTTCTGAGCAGCAGAGCCCTACTCGGGGTAGGGACGGAAGAGGATCCCCGTGCCCGGCCTCCGCCGTCGGGCCCCCGGTCCCCGTGCCAGGCCTCCGCCGTTGGATTCCTGTCCCCGTCCCCAGCCCCTCTCTCCGGGCCTCTGTCCCAGTCTCTAGCCCGCCTCTCCGGGCCTCTGTCCCTGTCCCCCTCTCCAGTGCCCCTAGTCCCTTAGCCTGTTCGCCTGTTAAAGGCACAGTGCCGCAGTTTTCATATTTCATGGACTCTAGTGTTTTTTGTGTTCTCCCTTAAAGGGACTGTGCCGCTTTTTGTTATATAATAAATATTGCCCTGTTTTGGCTTACTCTCATACCTGTCTTGTGTTGTGCTATTGGGGTCGGTTTCAAACCATAACAATGTCCGAGTTCACTGTCAAAGAGAACTTCCTTGTGTTCCGCCCTCCAGGTAATCATCTCTTGCTCGTTGCTTCTCTCTCCTCCGCTCCACCTGCCACCACTGCCACCACTGCCCCCTGCTCGAAGCCGGAGAAAGAGGAGCACCTCGCATCATTAGTAGTCCGGGCGAGATATCAAAAGGAACACTGTTTATCACACTTTATACACACACAGGGGAAGTAACAAGTTAGTCAGCACTTCTGAATACTTAGCAGAATATTCAGGATGCTACATATAGGATTCGTTCAGTTTCCAACTGTTTCTAGTGTTTGTGAAATGTTTTTTTGCTGTACTTTTGGTGAATATTTTCGCTCCAGCAAAACAATACAATGTTTCGCAGCGCCTCATGGAAAACAGCCCCGAAAAGAGCAGCTGTATCACGGTTACATTCAAGGCCTCGTTCCTGTCGCGCTTTCTCCAATTTCCGGAGTGTACTGTAAGTGTGCCGGAGTGTTTTTCTAAAAATTATATTCACAGTTTATTAGTGTGTTGACTACTGATGACATCCTAAGTCTAATTTTTTTATTTGATGAACTCTGCAGATGGAAAGAGATCAGATATTAAGCGCGCCTCGAGTACCAGAGCCCACATGCCCAACCGCTCCGTGAGCCCACAGACCCCCAAGGATGAGCCGTTCAGGCCCGCAGAGATAGAGAGAGCAGTGTTACCTCTAGGAAGAGAACGGGGTAAGTTTGATAAAAAAATAAATAACGCACACATTAAAGGGGACATGCATTGCTATTCCTTGCACTATTTGGGCAACTTTACACAATTCCTGTGAGTCTATGGAACACATCTGTAAGTTTAAAAAAAAAAAAAAATCATTGTTTTATATTTCTAATCAAGTACTCAAAAGCATAATTTTTCTCCCTTTGGATTTCAGGCTGTTATTGGATGGGCTCCGCCCATAAGCACTTTGAGTGACAGTCACCCACACAGTCTGCGACTGGCACAGAGAGAGATAGAGAGAGATTGAGGGGGAGACTAATTAATTTCGCCACTGGGGGCATAATCCCATGGAACAATGCATTGGTAACTTGTTTCAAATGACAATATATACCTCTGTGATTATTATTGCACGGATCGGAATATGGGCGTGCACGTGGGAGCATGCGCAAAGATATTTTGACAGTGATAAGCTAGTGCTCCCGACTGCGAGGGAGAGAGAGAGAGATAGAGAGGAAGAGAGGGAGATAGAGAGAGAGAGAGAGAGGGACACACGGAGCATTTACACACAACCTGTGTAAATGCTCCGTGTGTGTGTGAGAGAAGACCCATCCCGCGGCGCACACACATTTTTACATATATGCCTACCACTTGTATCTATTGCAATGTCCGCCTACTACAATCTCATGAGCTGTCTAACGCCTGTCCCGTCTCCCTGTCTCCCTATGACTTGCTGTCCTGGAGTGTTGACCGGAGTGTTGGACGTCCCGTGACGAAGGCCGGGAGATTGCGACCCCCTCTGCGTGCCCCCCTGTCTCCGGAGGTCTCGTAGTGGTGACCGGAGTGCCGGATGTCCCGCGATGATGTCGGGGAGTTCGCGACCCTTTCTGCGCCACCCCCTATCTCCCTGTTTCCGGCTGTCCCTGAGCAACGACCGGAGTGTTGAATGTCCCGTGACTAAGACGGGGAGGACGTGACCCTCTTTGCGCCGCCCCTGTGCCTCAAATAGATCCGCTATCAACTCTATCTTTAATCTTTCAAAATGTTCAGTTGCTATCGCTATTAGCTCTATCTTTAATCTTTCAAAATGTACAGTTGCTATTGCATGCACTCATCTGTGTTTCACCACACACATGAGTGCATGCTTACCAACTGTCCGTCTGCAACACTACTATCACCAACATCTAAGAAGGGAGATCCCCCCTTGAATGGCCCTTCTAAGGTTTCTCTCCTCCACACTGCCTGTGGAGCTTTTTTTCCCTATTGTTAGGTTTTAGTGAGGTTTTCCTTACCTTCGCGTGGGGTATGTCTGGGAGTGCTTGCATTCTTTCATTTATTTGCATTCATCTAAAAATGTTTGGACCTTATGGTGTTCTTGTTCTGTTCTTGACTTATTGTTATGTTTTCTTCTTGACTTGTTTAAAGAAGACCTGTACGGCCCATGGGGACATTAACGTGTGTTGTCGGGCCCTATAAATAAATTTGATTTGATTTACACACACTCCTAAAATGGTGTGTGCGCCGCGGGGATGGGTCTTCTCTCACACACACACGGAGCATTTACACAGGTTGTGTGTAAATGCTCTGTGTGTCCCTCTCTCTCTCTCTCCCTCTCTATCTCTCTCTCTCCCTCTCTCGCTCGCTCGTTCTCTGCTGTCTGTCAGACTCTGCACCCTGTTTGAGGAAGTAATCCACTCGCTCTGTTGAGCGAATTGTGGGCGGTGACTACAACCACCGAGCCAATCAGATCACAATCAGCTCAATCAGTACCTTATTCACGTCAGCAATACCGTCAAATCAGAACGGCTTAGTTGAGTGAGGGAAGATCTCGTGAACTCGAGACTAGACTGATGAGTCAATATGATAATTAACGACACAGACCACATTGATATAATCCCCCATTGCTAGGAAACAATGCTAAACACTGGAAAAGGCCATTTATAATGCATGGGACCTTTAAATGATCAGATAAATAAATATAATAGTAAAAGAAAAAAGAAAAAAAATTGGTCGATTTTGAAACAATTTCTATTTGTGAGATTTAGTTTCATTCATTCATTCATTATAGCTTTTGAACAATAGATTATATTTCTAATCTGTCAACTGTTCTAGATTGCCTGCAAAATTTTATATATCCTATACCCTCAGATGTTCAGTCCCATGTCAGTAAAGTGGTTTTGTTTGCATTTGTTTGTTTAAAGTTCAATTTCACCTAAAAAAGATTTCTGTACATGTGAATAATAATCATGATAATCATACACATATTTTATATAATTTGAAAGCCCTAGTTGTGATCTTCAATATGGTACCATATATGAGGAGGTACTGTGAACATGCCCACTAACAAATATTCCATAACAAACCCATGAAGTTCAGGTTCAGGAAGGTTCAGATTTAGAACAATAGGGTCCAGAGGGTGTTAAATAACTTCTCCCAACTTTAGGTCCTGTGTTACGCTTAGGCATGCTGTGAGGGAACGAAGGCAGAGACGAGGAGCGAAGCTTGAGAAATGGATGTTTACTTGAGATCCAAAGCAATACAAACTAAATACTAGAACTACTTACAAAACACTTCTCCATACAAAACAACAAAGCAAGGAAGACGACAGGAGACACGACGGGCAGGGGAACACCGAGGACTTGGAGGAAGAGTGAGGGTAGTAAGGAGGGTACATGAGACAATGACGCCACAGGGAGGTGATGACAAATCCACACTTAAATACACCGACTAATTGTGACGAGCAACACCTGGTAGCAGCCAGGCAAACCTAGAATACCAAAATAAACACACACTATGAAAACCTAACCTGGAGCATATGTGTGTAGGTTTTTAGATAACAGGTATTAGGGGTATATCTTATATAAGACAATTAACTAAAATGTTATCTCATTGGATGTGCTCTGACAATTAATGCTTGTATATCTTATCGTGTGTTGTCATGTTTGTTTATGTGTTTGTTTAAAAAATAATAAAAAAATAAAATACAAAAAAAAAAGAAAACCTAACCTAAACACAGAAGACATAATCACACATAACAACCAGACAGGGAGACTGTAACACTTCCCCCGGTCCTGTGGGACCAGCCGGCAACCCTCCGCCCGGTTCGGTTGGTCCAGGACCCAGACATTCACAACCCCCCTTCAATAACCCTCATAACATAACATTGCCAACCGGTGGGCTGATGCAAATCTGGCATCAGCTCACACACCAGCTTATTATTATTTACTGCCAGTTATGTTTATTATGTTTACTGTCTGTATTGTCGTTGTTGTCTCCACTTTGTTAGACTTGTGCTCCCCTGTCTGTGTTTTGTAAATATGTTTTAGTCTGGTTGTGTAATTGTTATTGTTTTCCTAGTCTGCTCTGTGTTCTGTTGTTTCTGTCTGCCACACCTGTGTCCTGTTTGTAATTACCCTCTGTGTCTATCAGTGTCTGTATATTAGGTGTTGTGGGCCAGCAGTCCCTTGCGGGTTCATTGTTAAATGTTACCTATGTTTGTCAGTCGTGTATTGTTCCTGTCTTGTCAAGTAAACTGTTATCGTCACCACGTCGACTCCTGTCTCACCTATATTCATTCTGCCACCTGGGTTCACCATGAAGAAGAAGCATAATCGTAACAGAATGAACCCGCCGCCTAACCTGAACCCGGCAGAGAGGAGAGACGGAGCGAGCTTCGCGCTCGGGATCCTGGGCGCTTCTGTCCTGAGTGCCGACCAGGCGACCGCTCGGGATCTGGCACCATGGGACGCAGTGGCCGGGCCAGCGGCGCCGATGACATCGGGTGCTTGCGCCGCGGCCACTCCTGTGCTGGATCCCTGGGTGGAGAGTCGCCTGGTCCGCAGGGGAGCGTCGGGGAAGGGGCACGGATCCCGACGCCACAGCCCCAGGGGAGGTGGTTCCCAGGACCGCAGGTCTTCCTCGCCGGCCTGGTCGAGGTCTCCTCAGCCCTGGGAGGTTCCAGAGGACGAGCCACCACCATGGCAGACCTGGAGGACGACGCCGGATTACGCTGCCGGAGGGACCCCGGTCGGGGGTCCTGCACCGCGTCCTGCCTCCAGGGAGCCTCCAGTTCGGGGTTCGGCGGTGGGTCTCGCCACTGTGGAGACCCCAGCCCCAGGTCCTACTCTGGAGCCGTTACCCCTACCCTCCATCCTTCCCTGTTCCAGTCCTCCTCGTCAGCCCCCTCCTCCCGATCCAGTTCCCGCGAGCCCCGTCCCTCGAACCCCCTTCCTCCCCCCGCCCCTCTTCGCTGATGCGGCTTCCGTCCCCCCACCCTTCCCGTTCCCGGGGGGCCTGCTGGGCCGCCTGGGAGTCGACCTTCGAGGGCGGGGTACTGTAACACTTCCCCCGGTCCTGTGGGACCAGCCGGCAACCCTCCGCCCGATTCGGTTGGTCCAGGACCCAGACATTCTCAACCCCCCATCAATAACCCTCATAACATAACATTGCCAACCGGTGGGCTGATGCAGATCTGGCATCAGCTCACACACCAGCTTATTATTATTTACTGCCAGTTATGTTTATTATGTTTACTGTCTGTATTGTTGTTGTTGTCTCCACTTTGTTAGACTTGTGCTCCCCTGTCTGTGTTTTGTAAATATGTTTTAGTCTGGTTGTGTAATTGTTATTGTTTTCCCAGTGTGCTCTGTGTTCTGTTGTTTCTGTCTGCCACACCTGTGTCCTGTTTGTAATTACCCTCTATCAGTGTCTGTATATTAGGTGTTGTGGGCCTGCAGTCCCTTTCGGGTTCATTGTTTAATGTTACCTATGTTTGTCAGTCGTGTATTGTTCCTGTCTTGTCAAGTAAACTGTTATCGTCACCACGTCGACTCCTGTCTCACCTATATTCATTCTGCCACCTGGGTTCACCATGAAGAAGAAGCATAATCGTAACAGAAGACGACATCACACACAGACAGGGATGGCCCAAGATAATAAATAATTAGACACTAATTCAATAACTTGGAACCAAAACAAGATGGCCGCCTGTACCAACAGGCTAGTCTGGCCACTAGAGGGAGGTAGGGCACCAATGTCAGGAGGTAGGGGCAGGGGTGCAGGCGTAATATGGGTGAAGGCCAAGCGCACGCGCGCGCGAGCACGCGCACGCGCATACATGTTCCCTCGGTTGCGCACAGAACAGACGATACACCTTGTCTCATCCTTCCAGTCGAGAGATCAAGCAACCCCCCACCTACAGGGCTTGTATTTGGTTGTCGGTATCCTATTATTATGCAAAGTCTAGGTGATAAGTGCCGCGACGAGTCATTTTTGTGTGGCCGGCCGGCACTTACCACCTAGACTTTGCATAATAATAGGATGCGCGCACTTCGGCCTCAGTGACGAAGCCCAAACGTCGTTTGACCGCGTTTGCCCAGCACTGCACCCCTGGGTAGGGGACCAATGTCAGCAGGTAGGGGACCAATGTTCACATCATATCTGTAGTGTTCTCTCTCCCAGGTCTGTGACAGTCCTGCCTTACGTAACATTTTCAACATGTCACTGTCTACTGGCGTGGTGCCCTTGGCTTTTCAATCAGCCGTTATTAAACCGCTACTTTAAAAAAAAAAACTCAACCCCCTAATTTAGAAATATTACAGACCCATCTCCAATCTTCACTTCTTATCCAAAATATTAGAACAGATTGTCGCAATGCAACTCACTGACCATCTATCAAGTAACAACCTTCACAAATCTTTTCAATCTGGCTTCAGAACCTTCCACTCCGCTGAAACAGCACTTACTAAAGTCACAAATGACCTACTGCTTTCTCTCGATTCTAACTTAACCTCTTAAGCCCTATCTCAGGGAATGTATTCCCAGTGTCAGAAATGTTGTGTCTGTTACTAGGCTTGAGTAAATTTGTAATGAACCAAAGGAGAATATACATCATCTTGATTGATGATGATGGTGATTGATGATGATGGTGAATAACATCATGCTAACATGAATAATTGCCACTGAGCTCATTCAGCACCTTCTTCAGATCACGTGTACAAAGAATCTAAGGAAATTAATAAAGGGAAGATGATTAAACAGAAGGTTTTGTAGATACTAGGACTGACCCCTATTAGTCGATTAGTTGACTAATCGGTCGAAAGGAGCCGTAGTCGCCTAGCTAACCTCTTAGTAAATTTTTTTGTATTATTATTTTTTTTATCATTCTTTCCAAAAGAAAAGAGGCCTAGAAGCGTGGCTAACGCTAATGGCACGCATACCAGAGGCTAACTGCCTACGAAAACAGGCACAGAGGCACTGAAAGAGGATTTCACCCATCTAATGAACACACGACTAGACTATACAAATATCAAGATGTATCCATCAGTGGACCAATTGCATGCTTTTGCAGAGGACAAGAAGCCTTCAGTTGACTCCTTCAGACATTAAGCACCCCCCACAGCCCAAATGGAATGATACAAAATAAAAATTATTGTTTATTTATTTTTTATATTATACAATTACAAAAAAAATTGACCAATAGTCGACTAACGGCAAATTTTGGCCAATCATAGTCGACCATCCAAATCCTTAGTCGGGGACAGCCCTATTACTGAATTATGCTATTCGGACACATGCAATTTGAAATTTATTTATTTATAGAATATAGAATATCAGGCCTATAAATTACTGTATTATGGCCAAGTCACACATCTATGGATAGGGCCAAATCTCCCATTTCCAATTGCAAATTTCAATCTGGATTTAGCAGCAAAAACCGTGAATGAAATTTACTGTAAGTACAGTTACTTTTTTATAATGTAAATTGCTACGCCATTTTTCATCAGATTGCAACGTTGTTTTTTGCTAGACGTTCACAGAAAGGTATAGAAACTAACAGCATTCTAATTGATGACAATAACGTTCAGGTTTGTTCCACCCGTGAGATATGATCTCGAAAATAAAGTGAAAAAAATTATGAAAAAGAAGTCAGATAATTGACAGGGGCTGGCATGAGCTGGGAAGTGTAGTTATTTTTTTTATTATTCGAAAGCCCATTGAAAGCCCTGGGTCTCCTCTGTCAAAAGACTACACTCAAGTTAGGTTGTGCCAAATCTTCGCGTCAAGCCTCGACTTTTTCCGACTCGATGCCCTGAGATTTCTATAAACTAATATTTCACTAATAACACTTAAAATCATTAGTAAACAAGTGTAGTGCTGAAAATATACAATTTGACTGGTGTTTTATGCTGTTTTGACAGCATATGACAGAATGGTCATAAATCAATATTTCTGGACTGTTCTATAAAACTAGCGATTTTTATTTCAAACGTATTCAAGTATAAACATCATGGACATGTCACAACAGCATTTAGAATGTATATTGTCATCAATACGTTAGTTTAGGAATAGGTTAAAGTGTTATATAAATAGATTTTCCTCTTTGGAATGTCTGTATAATCCGAGAGAGGCGACCATTTTGTAAAACCGGGGGAATGGGAATTGTAGTTTTTTTGGGGCCATTTTGTAGCGGACTTCCACAGGTCTGGTTCTGCGTTGAATTTTTTTAAAACTACACTTCCTGGAAGATTCTATTGGGTTCAAGGTTCATAGTACTGTATGAATTATTACAATAACTGCTATTATTCGGGATAATTCTACAACAAAAGGTAACGGTTATGACCAATATTGAAACATAGTTAGTTTCTCTTCCCTATTGTTAGCATGTAGCAACAATTAGATCTGAAATTAGTTTCAAAACGGTTGCACCCTAATCAAAATAAAAAAGCTACTGTATTTACAGTAGATTTCATTATCTGTTCTTATGCACGCCTGGTGATACTAAATCCAAATTGAACTCGGGCATTTGAAAGATAATATATGTATATATATTAGGGATGTCCGATATTATCGGCCTTCCGATATTATCGGCCTACCGATATTGGCATTCAAATGTAATATTGGAAAATAGCGGTATCGGTTTAAAAAATATCTATATAGTTATTTAATTTTTTTTATGTTTATTTACCCTTTACTTACCCAGGCAAGCAAATAAGAACAAATTCTTATTTGTATCGGTTGATATTGGTATTCGGAAATTAAGAGTTGGACAATATCGGATATCGGTAAAAAAAAATGCCAATATCGAACATCCCTAATATATAAATAAATGTGCGAATTGGCTATAATAAGGTAATTTATAAGCCTGCTATTCTATATTCTATAATAATATTTCAAAGTGCATTGGTCCGGATGGGAGAATTCAGTACTGTATCTACAGAACCTTCTGTTTAATCATCTTCCCTTTATTCATTTCATTAGATTTTTTGTACACATGATCTCAAGAAGGTACTGAACGAGATCAGTGGCAGTTTTTAATGTTTGGTCATTATTACCATGGTGTTATGCAAAGAAAAATCATAATTCATATTCTCCTTTGTTTCATCACAATTTAAGCAAGCCTAGTAATAGACACAATATTTCTGACACTGGGAATACATTCACTGAGGTCCATATATGTCCCTAGATACCAAGAATATGCAAATAGCCTTGTAGAAGTGAAGCAATATTCCATTTACTTTTCCATTTATTTTAGGCGGATTTTCAGAAAATAGGCTCTGGGTGGAAGAGGTTAACCTATGTGCACTTACTGCTTGGCCTCAGTGCAGCCTAGTGGGATTAGCCAGATTGGGTAGGCAATCTGGCTAAACTGGCATATTTACAGTAATGTTCCTTATTTTTCAAGGCGCTTTACTGGTGGGCAATCCTAAAACATGTGCATATAAGTGCCAGTGGCCCTCAGAGAGCAGACAGTGCACAGAGAGTTGGTCAACAGTCCCATAGCAAACAGCCTCCTAGGTGTGAGATACGTCCTATAATTAAAATGTATTTGCTGATGATTAGGGTCGCGGGAGGCTAATTTGTCCAAATATCATCCCAGTCAAACTCAGAGTCTAGTTCTGGGATGTCCCCACGTCAGACTGTATCCAATGATACTTTTTTATATGTGGATTTGATTGACAGTGAGTTAGCATTGGGTTCACATTTAAAAATGTTATAAGCAAAACGGGCAAGATATGTTGTGCTGTTCCTGACTGCCAAGCAGCAAATACATCCTTGCATTCATTTCCTGATGATGTCGTGATCCGCCAGCAATGGGCCAAGTTTGTAAGCTATGGTGATCGCGACTTGTGGAGACTATTAGAAGAGGACAAAACAATCACACATACCCTCAAGACCCCTACGCTCTGCATCTTCTGGCCGCCTCAGACCTACTCCTATCCGAGCTCCGGGAGGGTCACCAAAGAGAAGTCGCCTATTCTCCGTCCTTGCCCCACAATGGTGGAATGAACTACCCACCCCAGTTAGGACAGCCGAAACCCGTCCAATCTTTTGCCGTCGACTAAAGACGCACTTCTTCAACCATTATCTGAAAAATATATATATATAAATAAAAATGTAACCCTAACTAACCTTACCGTAATGCACTTGTCCTAATAAACTAACCTACACTGTAGCACTCAACACTTTGATGAACAGGCCTCATTCAACAATACTCTCTTATTATTTTTCTTATATTCTTGCTTACCTGTCTGTTAAGAGAACAATAAGAAAAGCCACCGCCACATTCCTCAAGCCGTTCTTAACGTCGAAATCTGTGCTTACCCAGGAGTTTGCATGATGAATCATTCTTAAACTCAAAAGCGCGTTCACGCTAAATAAATTTGCATACAGACACGCCCACCATCTCCTGAATGAGGGGTGTGTAAAACAGCCGAGTTTCAGCATCTGAAACCTGTCTGATAGCGTGCTTTTTTTCCGTAGCGAAGACGCTCTTTGATTGCAGCGAAGAAGAAAAAGACGCTCTCCGATTGGCTAACCCCAGGCCCGGACTGGCCATCGGGAGCACCGGGAGTTTCCGGAATGTTGGATTCTATTTTCAAACAGGCTGTTTGGATGTAAGTTCCTGGATGTAACGTATAGAGTAGTATTTGCTATAGTGCAGGTTGGTGACTGTGACTCAAAGCGCATTGCGAGTATGGGCGGAGCCCAGCCAAAAACAGCTTGGAATCTTGAAGTGGAAAAATGCTGTTCTAGAGTACTTGATTAGAAATACAAAACAATGGGCGGTCAGGTGGCGTAACGGAGATTGCGTTCGTCACCAAACCCCAGAGCGGCTAGATTCGCCTGTTCGAATCCAGCTCACAGCTCCGGGGTTGTCACCAGCTTGGCTGGCCGTTCACACTAATACAATTGGCAGTATTAGAGGGTGGGAGAAGCTGGCGGGGTGGGTCCGGGTCATTGTAAACAGCGACTCCTACAGTTCGGTCGGGGCGCCTGCTAAGCGCGGATAGGACTTGAGTGGGATAGTGTGATCCTTCCACACGCTACGCCCTCTCAATGAGAGTCCACGCTGCCAGGTGAAAAGAAGCGGTTGATTGGCTGGACGTGTGTCGGAGGAAGCACGTGATAGCCTCCACTCTCCCAGACCGACTGTGGGGGGTAAGTGCGCAGCGACCAGGAAGGGGATTGGGAATTGGCATAACGACTAATATTGGGATGGGAGAAAATCGGAGGAAAAATGGAGGGGGAAAAAGATTAAAAAAAAAAAAAAAGAAAACAATGATTTTCTTTTAAAGAAACCTTACAGATATGTTCCATAGACTCACAGGAATTGTGTAAAATTGCCCAAAATAGTGAAAGAAATGAAAAGAAATGCGATTCATTTGCGATTAATCGCGAGTTAACTATGGACAATATTTTACTCGATTGACAGCACTAATTGTAATGTATTTTATCAGCAGGCTTGTAACCTAATGATTCCTACTGTGTTTTAATTATTGTACTGTGCTTTAATTATTGTAGTGCTCATGACACCTGCCCCAGAGACTACGGTTGAAAATTTGCCAATCTGGCTAAACTGGCATATTTACAGTAATGTTCTTTATTATGTACTGTCTCTGTATTTTAAACCAATAAATAAAAATAGCGGTCCCTGTAATACTATTCCAGTTATTAGTAATGACTAGAGGTCCCTGTAATACTATTTCAGTATTACTAATGACTAGAGGTGGCCTGATCGAGAGGGCCTATCTGGAAGAGGTAGAGGACCTGGCGCAATGGTGTCAGGAGAACAGCCTCTCCCTGAATGTCAGCAAAACATAAGAGATGATTGTGGACTTTAGGAGGTCGGGGGCCAGGGACTACAGCCCCCTCAGCATCGACGGGGCACCGGTCGAGAGAGTGAACAGTTTACCTCGGAGTCCACATATCCGAGGACTTGACATGGACCACACACATTGACAGTGTAGTGAAGAAGGCACGGCAACGGCTCTACTTCCATAGGCGCCTAGGGAAGTTCAAAATGAGTCAGAAGATCCTCAAGAACTTCTACTTGTGCACAATAGAGAGCATCCTGACTGGTAACATCACCTCCTGGTTTTGGAATAGCACCGCACAAGACCGCAGCAGACTACAGATATCTAATGACTAGATATCGGCCTGTTCAGCCGAGTGCACAATTGGAGGTGGGCTTCCCACTCTCCAGGACATTTATAACAAGCGTTGCAGGGCCAAGAGAGTAATCAAAGACTCTAGTCACCCAAACAACTGCCTCTTTGAACTGCTTCGGTCAGGTAAGCGCTACCGGAGCCTCATGGCCAGTACAGAGAGACTCAGAAGGAGCTGCTATCCCCAGGCCATCAGGATGCTCAATGACAATGACACTATGTTACAACCCATCATCTACACTCACTGCACACACATCCACATGTACACACTCACTTTAAACAAATACTCACCTTACCACTCACTTTAAACACTTTAACACACTTTATATTGATCTATTATTAAAGAGATTTGCACCACATTCATACCTCATTTGCACCCTACCCCAAATTTTGTACCTCTGCATTCTACCTCACTGTTACACATTGTACTCTGTATTGTATATTGTATATTGTATATAAATTGACTTTACCTACTTTTTACTTCTTAATTTTCTTTTTACTTACTTTCTCTTTACTGTATGTAGCACACTCTCAGGGGCTCATAAGAAACAAGCATTTCATTATAAAGTATACTGTATTTTGTTCTGACAAATAAAAACAAACTTGAACTTGAACTGCAATACTATTCCAGTTATTACTAATGACTAGATATCCCAAAAAAAAAGAAACGTCAATAAAGAACCTGAGAGGACTAACCCATTGGATCAAATCTGAGGTCACTAGTCTCGGGGTTATCATAGATTCAGAACTGAACTTCAATTCTCATATTAACAAAGTGACAAAAACATCGTTCTTCCATTTCAGAAATATAGCAAAAGTACAACCATTTATTATTCAAAACGATGCTGAGAAGCTAATTCATGCATTCATATCTAGCCGGTTAGACTACTGTAATGCACTTGTCACGGGTCTCCCTAAGAAAACCACAGAGAGGCTTCAGCTAATCCAAAACTCTGCAGCCCGACTGCTAACTAGAACCAAAAGGAGAGCACATTAGTCTAGTCTTAGCTGCTTTACACTGGCTTCCTGTAACATTTATAATTGACTTTAAGGTCCTTCTCCTTACATACAAAGCTCTAAATGGACAGGGACCTAGCTACATCACCAAGACTCTAATAAATTACAGGCCAGCAAGAACACTGCGGTCATCAACTGCTGGACTACTAGAGGCTCCCAGAAACAGTCAAAAAAGGATCGGTAATGCAGCCTTTATCAACTATGCCCCAAAACTATGGAATAAACTACCCCAAAACATCAGGGAAGCCAACTCACTAGACATCTTCAAAAGAAAGCTTAAAACCTATTTCTTTGCTCAGGCATTTAAATGACAATTCCTATCAAATTCATGTGTCGGTTCTACGAAAATTTTATCTCACTACCTCCTCCCTCCTCTCTGCCGAGACAAGTCACATCTCCACTCCCTAGGGCCTAGACCGTCGAGGTCATTCAGGCCCTGTCCACACGAGAGTTTGGATTTAATATGACCGAAGTTTGAAAAAATTAAACTCCGTCCACACGGTGAACACAGGTGGACAACCGTGTATAACTGCGTACTCACGGCAGAGCTGGAACCCAGCAACCGATACATTTAGTACAATGTAATACAATGCCAAAGCAGTAGGCGGCGATGTTGTTCAGACATGAAGGCCATTTCAACCAATCAGAAAAGACTGAACGCTCACTAAACTTCCTGTTGGGTCGCGATCTGCCATTAATTAACTGAAGAAGAAGAAGTAACGTTACCGATATGAAATGGATGTAAACGTTATTTAACAGATTGCAGAATGGGTACAATACAATACGGCTCAATACAAACAATTGTTAAGGGGATGCAGTCTGGACTGGGTTCCTTATAACAATAACTTGACAACACATGAGTTTAGTTTAGCTGCAGCTACATGTTTACTCTGAGCGTCAACGGACATCAGTCGATCACAACACTCTTCAACACAGACGATACGTTTTGAACAAAAGTTTGTTACAATCATTTTCATATAACGCTACTTGGGACAGCTCTGCTGTAAACACTGGTGTAGTTTGCTCTGCTCTAATCTCTCTACCCCGCGGTCTGCCGTGAACATGGGGAATAATTGCGACAGCTCTGCTGTAAACACTGGGAATAACCTCGGTTGCTATGCCCACACGCAACTGCAAAACCGCACAACTCCACCCTGGCCACCGGTTTCAAAAGACCGCGGTTGCAGTGTAGCAAATCCCCGGTTGTGTGTGGCCGAACAGTGCAACTGCGCACATACAATCACGGTTACATTAAACCCAGCGTTCGTGTGGACGGGGCCTCAGAAAGCTTTCTCTGCTGCCTGATGCCCCCCCCCCCCCCCCCCACTCTCAAGTCTGCTGGAGCCTATGGAACTCACAAGATCCCGTCGGGGAGTCGAGAGATAAGAACAGAAGACATAGCGTTCCTTCTACGCAACACCACCTACCACAACCAGACTTGGCTTGTTGCACTCACCCCCACCCCCGGCCCCTCCAGTCACAGTCCCATCCCCCAACCCCCCCTCCTCTGCGTTGGCGCTGCTGATAACAAATGCGCATGTTGATGAATTTATGACTGTGTGCCATTATTACTATCAAATGTAATAATTGTGAAAGCCCGCTTGAATATTGAATATTACTATAATGATGCACTGTAATTTTAAGAGCACTGCTCTGTTGTAATTCAAAATTGAACTATTTTATATGTCTGTTCCATTTTCCAATTCTTAGACTATTTTTAACCGAATAATTTTAAACTATTTTTGTCACTTGTATTACTGAATGAAACTGTAAACAGAGAACCTATTGGGATGCTAGATCCTAATGTGAAACACTGTGATTTACCTTACCTTGCTCATGCTCGCTTATGCCTGTATTTTTACTGTTGTGAAGCACTTTGAACTGCAACTTCTGTATGAAAAGTGCTATACAAATAATGTTATTATTATTATTATCCCTGTAATACTATTCCAGTTATTACTAATGACTAGAGGTCCCTGTAATACTATTCCAGTTATTACTAATGACTAGAGGTCCCTGTAATACTATTCCAGTTATTACTAATGACTAGAGGTCCCAGTAATACGATTCCAGTTATTACTAATGACTAGAGGTCCCAGTAATACTATTCCAGTTATTACTAATGACTAGAGGTCCCAGTAATACTATTCCAGTTATTACTAATGACTAGAGGTCCCAGTAATACTATTCCAGTTATTACTAATGACTAGAGGTCCCAGTAATACTATTCCAGTTATTACTAATGACTAGAGGTCCCAGTAATACGATTCCAGTTATTACTAATGACTAGAGGTCCCAGTAATACTATTCCAGTTATTACAAATGACTAGATGTCCCTGTAATACTATTCCAGTTATTACTAATGACTAGAGGTCCCTGTAATACTAGTCCAGTTATTACTAATGACTAGAGGTCCCTGTAATACTAGTCCAGTTATTACTAATGACTAGAGGTCCCTGTAATACTAGTCCAGTTATTACTAGGGGTGTAATGGTACACAGAAGCCACGGTTCGGTACATACCTCGGTATTGGGGTCACGGTTCGGTACGAGTTCGGTACAACAGAAAAAAAATATTTATTATAATTATATAATTTTTTTTATATTATATTTATGATAATAATAATAATAATAATAATAATAATAATAATAATAATAATAATAATAATAATAATAATAATAATAATAATAATAATAATAATAATAATAATAATAATAATAATAATAATAATAATAATAATAATAATAATAATAATAATAATAATAATAATAATAATAATAATAATAATAATAATAATAATAATAATAATAATAATAATAATAATAATAATAATAATAATAATAATAATAATAATAATAATAATAATAATAATAATAATAATAATAATAATAATAATAATAATAATAATAATAATAATAATAATAATAATAATAATAATAATAATAATAATAATAATAATAATAATAATGATGATGATGATGATGATGATGATGATGATGATGATGATGATGATGATGATGATGATGATGATGATGATGATGATGATGATGATGATGATGATGATGATGATGATGATGATGATGATGATGATGATGATGATGATGATGATGATGATGATGATGATGATGATAATAATAATAATAATAATAATAATAATAATAATAATAATAATAATAATAATAATAATAATAATAATAATAATAATAATAATAATAATAATAATAATAATAATAATAATAATAATAATAATAATAATAATAATAATAATTAAATATAATAATTTTCTATAGGCTTTCCGTGGTAGTCAGTGATACTGATGTCATTCTGTGTTCAGGCATCCACTTGCCTACTGCCCCTTTAACAACTTATCCTTGCGCATCCTTAAGTTTCAGTTTCACTTCCAGAGAGAATTTACTTCATGACGAGACTGAATACTACAGAACAGAGATGACATGTTACTTACAACAATGGCAGAGGATTATTTGGATTTAAACACAGTGGAGCTCAGATGATCTGTCCGGAAAAGTATGTTTATTTTTTTTATTTGATTGTGGGGAGAATGTTGATGTTGTTTGTTGGCGTGTGTGTGTGTGTGTCTTTCCCTTGGTTTCATTTGGTTAACGTTTTTGATCGAACAAGAAAACGACCCTGCAGCTGTTCCAATGTAAATGTGCCTTTCTCGTGCACTCGCCTGCTCTGAACTGAAGTCGGAGAGGGAGGGATGTGGAGCGTTTTGCCTCTCTCTCTCTCCCTCTCTGTTGCTCTCCCTCTCTCTCGCTCGCTCGTCACAGTCTGTATCCCGACTGTGACTGTGTGCCGCGCGCTGTTCTCGCATGTGCGACTGGTGTGTTTGTGCTGAGGCGTATTCGCCGTATGGCGCGCGTACCGCACCGTGATGGCCGTACCGTAAATTTGCGGGACGAATACACGTACTGTTACACCCCTAGTTATTACTAATGACTAGAGGTCCCCGTAATACTATTCCAGTTATTACTAATGACTAGAGGTCCCAGTAATACTATTTCAGTTATTACTAATGACTAGAGGTCCCAGTAATACTATTCCAGTTATTACAAATGACTAGAGGTCCCAGTAATACTATTCCAGTTATTACAAATGACTAGAGGTCCCTGTAATACTATTCCAGTTATTACTAATGACTATAGTGCAGATCTCACTCTCACTCTTATTAGTTGATACATTAGGGTTATTTGAAAGAAGAGCGAGAGAGAGAGCATTGGTGTAGATGTCATTTTCCTGGCCAAAAAGCTCTTTCAAACTGTAAAAAAGTACAAAAAACTATGCACAACTTGCACTCCACAGTCTGGGCCATGTTTCACAGCTGTTATATAAATGAACATGTTGCGTTGCTTGTGTTGCTTAGCAACAAAAGGAGGACATGGTTTTGTGTGTGAAAGGGGACATGCTGGCAAATTGGTGTCTTTCTTGGGATAGTGTGAATGGGTCTGGAACCAACAAAGCCACATTTCAAAATGCCTCATTTCAAAATGCCACCTTTTTGCCGGCTTCTCTGTGTGAAAAATGCTTTAGGCCATTATTTTGCTGAGCTGATCACATCACATGATTACATCCCTGAATATACAGAAGATTCATAAATAAAATGAGCCCCACTTGGTTTGAAAGATCTACTGATAACTTGTGGTTAGATGGGGTTAGGTCACTCAAGTTTTTCCATTACAAATCCATTATTACTACTCTACCAAATTGTCTTGGTTTTAACCAATAAAAAAACATAAACAATGCACGACACACCAGAATTCAACACTGATTTGTCTGTATTTGTGTCAATCACGAGACTATAATTGCTAGCCTATGATGCTGCTTGGGCATGTATTTAGGGTGGCTACAAGCAGGAATCAGGGAAGTAGCACCATTGTGACTGCAACCACTTCACTGAAGTCTTCAACAAGGCAAACGCCGGTGACAGCCAACTGAAACAGGCAGCTCAGTTTACAGCAGCATCACACCTGGACAAGAGGCAGGGGAACTATGTGAGAATGCTATTTATCGACTACAGCTCAGCATTCAATACCATAGTCCCCTCCAAACTCATAGCCAAGCTCAGGGACCTGGGCTTGAACTATGACCTCTGCCAGTGGGTCTTGGACTTCCTGATGGGCAGACCCCAGGTGGTGAGAGCAGGCAACTGCACCTCCTCATCCATCACTCTCAACATAGGGGCCCCCCAGGGTTGTGTTCTGAGTCCCCTCCTCTACTCCCTGTACACACATGACTGTGTGGCACAGCGGAACAACAACACAATCATCAAATTTGCTGACGACACAGTAGTGGTGGGCCTGATCTCTGCAAACGACGAGACGGCCTACCTGGAAGAGGTAAAGGTTCTAGCGGGATGGTGTCAAGAGAACAGCCTTTCCCTGAACGTCAGCAAAACAAAAGAGATGATTGTGGATTTTAGGAGGTCGGGGTCAGGGACTACAGCCCCCCTCAGCATCGACAGGGCACCGGTTGAGAGAGTGAACTGTTTTAAGTACCCCGGAGTCCACATATCCGAGGACTTGACATGGACCACACACATTGACAGTGTTATCAAGAAGGCACGACAACGCCTCTACTTCCTTAGACGCCTAAGGAAGTTCCAAGTGAGTCAGAAGATCCTTAAGAACTTCTACTCATGCACAATAGAGAGCATACTGACTTGCAATATCACCTCCTGGTTTGAGAATAGCACTGCACAAGACCGTAGCAGACTACAGAGAGTGGCCCGTTCAGCCGAACGCACAATTGGAGGGGGGCTTCCCATTCTCCAAGACATTTACAACAAGCGCTGCATGGGTAAGGCTAAGAGAATAATCAAAGACCCCAGCCACCCAAACAACTGCCTCTTTGAACTGCTGCGGTCAGGCAAGTGATACCGGAGTCTTATGGCAAGCACAGAGAGACTCAGAAGGAGCTTCTATCCCCAGGCCATCAGGATGCTCAATTAACAATAACACTATGTAACAAACCATAAAATTCACCCACAGCACACACATCCACATGTACACACTCACTTTAAATAAACAACTGACTGTAGCACCCACTTTACTCACCTTAGACACTTAACACACTTTATATTTATTGATAAGAGATTGCACATCTCTCATACCTCATTGCACCTCACCACCACAAGGTGGCACCACAAGCTAAGCTATTGTATATTGTTGTAACTCAGTTACCTTCTCTGCTCTCCATTGTGTATACATTGTATATATGTATATTGAAAATGTTTGTTGTTTACACTTAACTTTCTATTCTATTTTATACTTATATTATACTTATTTTATACTATCTTTTTATTTTATCAAGCACACTCTCAGGAGCAAAACAGAAATAAGCATTTCATACAAAAGTATTCTGTATTTCTGTATGACAACTAATAAAGAAACTTGAAAGTTGAACTTGAACTCAGTTCAGGAGTTTCAGAAGGCAAACACTGTTGCTGTCGATGCCTCAAACCTGTGATGATTGTAGTTTTGTTTCTTTGTGTTTTATTGTATAGTGTGTGTGTTTCATTTCCCCGGCTTCCCCCTCCCTTCTCTATTAGCTCCTCTCCTACAGCATGACACACCAGCTTTCACTCATCTCATCCAAACTCCCAGACAATAAAACCCTGGTTGTGAGGTTTTGCCTGTTCCCTGGACCTTTAATTCCCTGTTCTCCTCACCTCACCAGCCCCCACCCTCGCGATGTTTTACTCTCCTCTGCTCTTCACCAGCCCCCACCCTTGGACTACCTTTCACAGCTGTGATAAGTTATGATTAGCGCCCCAGAGGGCTTTAAATACCTGGACCTCCCCTCCAGTCCTCGTCGGGTCGTTCTGTATGCTGGTTCTTTGTTCTGGACTCTTTATCCTTTTCTGTGTTCAGTGTTCATGGAGTCCTGGACGTTACCATCACCTGCCGCGTCTCCGGCGTGAGACGAGGTGCCGGCCATCACCACCTGTCGCCGTTTGCCTGGAGTGGGACACCGTCTGCGCTCTCTAATTCCCTACGGGAGGTTTTCCAGTGTCCCACTCCAGACCTCAAGCCGGCGCGCATCGCTTCCTATACCACGGGAGGATGCGTCTCTCCAAGCCGGCGCGCTCCTACTCCAGACGCCCAAGCCGGCGCGCTCCCACTCCAGACCTCAAGCCGGCGCGCATCGCTTCCTATACCACGGGAGGATGCGTCTCTCCAAGCCGGCGCGCTCCTACTCCAGACGCCCAAGCCGGCGCGCATCGCTTCCTATACCACGGGAGGATGCGTCTTTTCAAGCCGGCGCGCTCCTACTCCAGACTCCCAAGCCGGCGCGCTCCCACTCCAGACCTCAAGCCGGCGCGCATCGCTTCCTATACCACGGGAGGATGCGTCTCTCCAAGCCGGCGCGCTCCTACTCCAGATGCCCAAGCCGGCGCGCATCGCTTCCTATACCACGGGAGGATGCGTCTCTTCAAGCCGGCGCGCTCCAACTCCAGACGCCCAAGCCGGCGCGCTCCTACTCCAGACGCCCAAGCCGGCGCGCATCGCTTCCAAGGAGGATCTCCTTGCCAGGCCTCCGCCGTCGGAACCCTGCCATCCCTGTAAGCAGCTCTGGCCCTCGCCCTGTCCAAGGCCTTAACCCTGTTTCTCTGTCCCTGTCCCCAGCCCGCCTCCCCGGGCCTCTGTCCCTGTTCCCCCTCTCCATTGCCCCTGTTCCTGCCCTGACCTTTTGCCCTGGCCCTGTCCCTTAGCCTTCCCCTTAGCCTGCTCGCCTCTTAAAGGCACAGTGCCACATTTTTCCCTATTTCTTTGTTCCAGTGTTTTTGTGTTCTCCCTTAAAGGGACAGTGCCGCTTTTTGTTTGTATTGAATAAATGCCCTGTTTTGGCTTACTCTCATACCTGTCTTGTGTTGTGCGATTGGGGTCGGTTACAAACCATAACACTGGTTTGATCTTCACTCCAGTGCCAGATAATTCCGTCTTGTCGGTAGAGTACCCAGTGTGAGCCTTCCATAATTTTGGTGAACTTTTGTGCTCTGCTCGGGTGGTTTTTGTACGTTTTTTTACTCCTCATGTTTTTCTCCTTTTCCCTGTGTAGATTTGGTGAGTCACTCTGGCAGTGCCCCGGCTGCTTTCTTAATAAATAATAATGCAGGACCTGCTCAAAGCTGCTGTGTGGGATCTACCCGTGAGGAGCATCACTCGAGCCCGTCTCTAGGAAGAGGCTGGCTGGCTTTCACCTATGCTGTCGCGCATACTTGGATTATAGCTGCTGCTTTTGTCTGCCGATCGAGGGGAGTATATGTACCGCCTCCCGTAGCTGGAGCTTATTGATTCCTCGTTGATCCAGACTTTTGCATCCGAACATTCCTCTCCCCTGCTGGCTTACAACCGGAGGGAACCCCCTTAGTATCTCCAGCTGACCTACGAGTGTACCTTATATAATTCTTATGCTACAGGTGGTATTAATTATCCCCATCGTAATATGCTCATGGACTTACGCTCTTGACCTATTCATGCACATTCTTCGCCTTACAAGCGCAACTCTAATTCTCAATACTGTAATATAATATTGCTGCTCTTCTAATAAATATTCCAAACAGGACTTTCTTTGTTAAGCCGTGTTATTGTGTGGGTGTTCATCACATATACCTGTGTACTGTATGGCCAGTAATTAAAGTACATAACACAGTAGTGGTTTAATGATACCATACTTTCAATACAGTCAGGGAATTGTACCCCTCAGTTACAATTGGTCCTTCGAGCCGGAGGGTAATCAGTGTAATATTTAATATAATATTAATATTGACATGGCCAGCGGTGAACACTCCACAAACGGCTCTCCTAAGCTAGAACGCCCGCAGCGCAGACGGCAGCCACCTCCTTACCTAGAGGACTACGCTGCCAGTCTACTACCTAGCTTTATACAGACGTTAAAGGCGGATAAAATAAATAAAGCGGATAGTCAAAGCATGTCAAATCCTATCGACCAGACGACCCCGCAAGTAGAGACCCCAGTGAGTTCTAACGTAACTGACCAAGCTCACGGGGGGGACCACGGGGGACATGACATGACTATACCCCCAGACAACGTCAACGGGACGGTCCCCGGAGAGCTCCAGGATAAAGAAAGCGCTCCAGGGACAGAACCCGACCCACTACCAGAAGAGAAGCGCGCCCAGGAGACGGATCTCGAGGCGCACCCAGAGAACAAATCCCCAACGAGCACTGCCAGAAGCCGATCACCTCCGTCAGTGTCTTCCCCCAGCGAAGCGGACAAGATGCTGGCGCAGGCATTCATCGCCACCCTGGCAGCCTCCACCGAACGCGATCGACTTCAAGCGCAACAACTAAGTGAGCGCGAACATTCTACCATGGAAAGAGAACGCCTCCAGGCTCAACAGACGAGCGAGCGCGAACACGCTGCAATCGAGCGAGAGCGCCTCCAGGCGCAACAAAGGAGTGAAGACGACCGCATAAGACTGGAGACCAGACGCCTTCAGACGGAAGAGAACATTGAAAGATGCCGCGCCGATGC
>NC_140173.1:131784817-131787317 GCF_963971535.1 Notolepis coatsorum
CTTGCTTTCTCACTGTTATACTCTCTCTTTCTCCCTCCCTCCTGGTTGCTCTAGCTAGGCCCAGTGGAATGTCACCGCTCTCTTTGATAGAGTGGCATTATCTGTGACTGTGTGACGCTCAGACCCCAGATCCTAAAGGAGAAGCGTGGAGTGTGTGTGTGTGAGAGAGAGAGAGAGAGAGAGAGAGAGAGAGAGAGAGAGAGAGAGAGAGAGAGAGAGAGAAAGAGAGAGAGAGAGAGAGAGAGAGAGAGAGAGAGACTTCTCCTCACAGGACTTTGCAATCACACCAGGCATGCCTCCTCTGTTAATGAGCTGCATCCCCGGCCGCCTGCTCCCCTGGCAGCCCCCTGCACCAGGAGGAATGCTCAGGCCCTGTCACTCACACATTGCTGAAGGCTATTAGCTACTCACTCAATGACTGACTATCCGGCTGGCTATATCAATTAGGAGATAGTTGACATGTCTTCTTATTGTCAGATCCGTCCTGTTTGACAGCACGGTGCTTATTATTCATGGTCCTCCTGCCATTGGTTTTGTCGAGGAGGAGGCCCGTTGAGCATTCAGAGGACAGTTGTGGTGTGTGCGTATTGGTCCTGCGCTATGGAGCTTGGCTTTAAACCCAGGACAGAAAGGGAAAGAGTGAAAGCAGCCAGGTGGCGTAAAAACACAATTCCAGGCGAACAAACTGACAGATCATACTGATCATATTTAATGTGAGATTTTTTATGAGGGTTCTAATTATGCACAAACACACAGCTAAACAATGCCACACATGGCACATTTCCCTGATAACTTTCAGTGAAAAACAGAGCAAAGGAAAACTGTTGCCATCTAGAGGTGAACTGAAGTACTGTCAAAATATGTTTTCTTAAAATCATCAGAACCACAGAAAGTACCAATAAGATTGAGAGCAGATTTAGCATTTAAGTTACTATAGTAGTTTGTTTTCAATTATTTCAACCAGTTGTCCTCTTGAAGTGACCCCTGTGGCCGGCGGTAAGGGGAGGGGACTGGAGGCGATGAAACGGCTGGGTGTTCAACAGCACCAACTGTCACCTTCCATCCAGTATATCAGTTACTGTACATGATATACTGTATTCATACATGAAAGAGGCAGAGAATAAATAGTGGGTAGCCCAGATGTAAAATGATTACTGTTAATATTCTCACATGGTGCTAGGGGCAAAATAAATTTGTTTAACGGCCAACGCTCTTTGGCCTTCTCGATATACGATATTCCCAATAACCCCCGTCATTGTTTAGAGCAAATCTCAGGCAAATTTCCCTTGTTTTTCAGAGGAATGATTCCTCATTTCACAGTATGCAATAAGATAAAGACGCACTCATTTGCATGCATATCTGATGATGCACCATTATGATTGAGATTGGAATGGCGGGCCCTCGATCATTATTGTTCCACGTGAACAATGATGTTCTTTGAAAATTATTAATACAATTAATACAAATAGTGCACATCCCTATTTGCGCACCTAATCCTCATTTGCATTGAAAACAGCAGAGTGATAGAGGATCAGTTACTGTACGTGACCCGTGGGTGTTGACCTATGTCTCAGTTGCTTATGTACAGAAAAAATGATAAAACACTGACTGTCTCAATGTTGTAGGCTACTTGTACTGTGACATAATATTATTATTACTGTCTTTAGTTATCCTCAGAACACAATTGAGGGCAGGCACTCGTTTACATTACAGTGTTTACTCTGTGTGTGCTACACACACATACATTGGCGCCATACTGTAGAAAGTAAACAGAAGGACAGACAGAGTATAGTATTCTATTACCACATTGTTTTGAGTTGATTTAATCAGCCACACCTTATCTGATAGAGTTAGTCCAGCTCAAGGAACCATTTCTCCAAAGCATCCTAAGTATATAACCCATTGCAAGAACCTAAAAGCCACTTGTGAATCTTACACAGGCTGCACAGGGTTTTGATACTGTGTGTGTTTAGAGAGAGTACTTTGAAATAACTAGCACGGATGTGAACTTATATAACCATATAACACAACCCCTGGCATCGCAATAGTAAGTAAGAACAAGACATGTCATACTGCAATGGGCACAGTCTGCTGCAGCACACCACGCACACACACACACGCACAGGGGCGTAGCTGGGGGGGGGGGGTAGCTTAGGATGATTCCAAGGGCCCAGCACTGGGGGGGGGGCCCAATTTTTTTATTTTTTTTTATACTAGACATCACTCAGGTGTATTATTGATGCTCTCATTGATACCATGTTTGTTTCTGAAGTGTGTGTGTGTGTGTGTGTGTGTGTGAGATATATAGAGAGAGAGGGGGGGCTTTGGTAGACTATTGCATTGGTCCATTCATTGAAGATGAACGCAATGCGACATCCTTTACTAGGCTCACCCACCAACAGTGCAGGTGCTGAACTGCTGATCCGAATGTATAGGTAAACCATATTATGCGTTTTTTTTCATCAATAAAAAAATGGCAAAAAAAAACGCTGCGCTCGCA
>NC_140173.1:131794817-131838852 GCF_963971535.1 Notolepis coatsorum
CTGAACACTACTGCCATCTAGGTCATACAGGGGGAACAGAATAGTGATGGGAATTTGACAGACCCGGATCTTTTGGCTCCGTTCCTTTCCAAGAGCCTTTCAAAAGAATAGCTCGTAATTTTTTTTTTTTTAGGAGCCAGGGGTTACTTGGTTTATCAGTCTTAAATCAAACTTGTCTTAATGTTTATCTGTGGAATAATCATTAGGATAATGATAGGATCAGATTTGTATCAGATTAAAACTTAGAATCTAAAAGCCCCTGGAAACAAAGCCTCAAATCATTAAAATGTATGTATGATGTGTGTGATATTAGGCGCCCACCAAAGTTTGAATGAAAGAAATATAGGCCTATATTAACCTGTTCCACCCGTGGAATCTTTTCTGAAAATCTGCCTAAAATATATACCTAGGTAAATGGAATATTGCTCCACTTTTACAAGGCCCATTTGCATATTCTTGGTATCTAGGGACATCTATGGACCTCAGGGAATGTATTAACAGTGTCAGAAATATTGTGTCTATTACTAGGCTTGCTTAAATTGTGATGAAACAAAGGAGAATATGAATTATGATTTTTCTTTGCATCTTTGACAGTGAATAACACCATGCTAATAATGACCAAACATTAAAAACTGCCACTGATCTCGTCCAGTACCTTCTTGAGATCATGTGTACAAAAAAGCTAAGGAAATTAATAAAGGGAAGATGATTACACAGAAGGTTCTGTAGATACAGTACTGAATTCTCCCATCTGGACCAATGCAATTTGAAATATTATTATAGAATATAGAATAGGAGGCTTATAAATGACCTTATTATAGCCAATTCGCACATTTATATATATATATATATATATATATATATATATATATATATATATATATATATATATATATATATATATATATATATATATATATATATATATATATATATATATATATACATATATTATCTTTCAAATGCCCGAGTTTCATTTGAATTTAGTATCACCAGGCGTGCATAAGAACAGATAATGAAATCTACTGTAATCTACTGTACTTTTTTATTTTCCCCACAGTGCAACCGTTTTGAAACTAATTTCAGATCTAATTGTTCCTACATGTTAACAATAGGGAAGAGAAACTTGAAAGCCTTTCAATATTTGTCAAAAACTTTACCTTTTGTGTTATATTATCCCGAATAATAAGAGTTATTCAAGAAATTCATACAGAACTATGAACCTTGAACCACATAGATCCCTTCAGGAAGTGTAGTTTGGAAAAATTCCAACGCTGATTGACAGCTAGTGATGTATATTACAAAATGGCCGCAAAAAGACTACAATTCCCATGGTTCAAAATGTCCAAAATGGTCGCCCTCTCGGAATAGACTTGAGCAAATCGAAAAGTTTAATCTATCTAATGACACTTTTAACCTATTGCTAAACTAACATATTGATGATAATATACATTCTACATGCTGTTGTGACATGTTCATGGTGTTAATACTTGAATATGTTTGAAATTAAAATCACAAATTTTATACAACACCAGAGGTCATTTCGGGACCGGTACCGGTCCCGTCGGGTGGAACAGGTATATTAAGGTGACAAGACGTCCTGGACTTTCGGGGACAGTCCTTGAATGAAGTCATCTGTTATCGACCATATCCTGTCCCCGAAAATGTCCCAGATTCGTTCGTACAGTTAAAAAAAACATATATCCTTATCGCGTTATCGAAGGCAGAAGGGGAAATTAGATTGTAAATGAATTACGCTTGTTGCAAGGGTTGCAATGTAGGATACAAATAAACTCTGTGTTTTGCACTTGAATTGAGAGAGTGAATGATACGATTTTGCAGTTTTTGGAAGAAAATAAATAAATAACGGCTCCCACCCAAGTATGACTTGGTTCCCTTCATTCGTACAACAGAGACGTTCAAAAGAATCGGATTGTTTGCGAGCATCACATCACTAGAACAGAACAGAGGGACATGTCTAGTACTGCTATAGGTACATAGACTGATTGATTGATTGAATTGATTGAAAACTTTATTAACAGATTGCAGAATGGGTACAATACAGTACAGCTCAATACACACAATTGTTAAGGGGATGCAGACCAGAGAAAGACTTTCGTCTTGTTTACACCAGGGTCCCCCATTTTCAATTCATCAGGACATATATGACATACATGACATACAGATAGTCAGTACTGCTACATCTATACATTTATGACATACCAGATTTGCAAATACAGTACTGTTTGTGATACAGAAGGAGTCAAGAAAAGGGAGTATATACATTTGACGTAGAAACTGTACATTGGAGGAGGTTGGGTGGGGGGGGTTGGGTACACTGGGATATTGACAACCATACTGGGTAATTTACATTGGAGGTGGTTGGGGGGGGGGGGGGGGGGGGCACACTGTATAAACAAGCAAAACTGTACATTGAGGGGGGGGAGACTCTGTACAAACAAACAAAATTGTACATTGGACTATTGACAAAACCATACTAGGTAAATGACTGTACATTGGAGGGGGTTGGGTTAGGATATTTACAGGGGCCAGTGTTGAATTGCAGTCTCCCGTAGGTGTCTCTTGAGAGAGGTTTTGAAAGTGGGTAGTGATCCACATTCCTTTACAGCTTTGGGTAGGGCGTTCCACATTGATGTGGCATAATTGCGAAACGTGTTTAGTCCCTTATTTGAGCCGAATCTGGGTTTAACATGATTTGTGGAGCTCCCTCTGGTGTTGTGATCGTGGTATTCACTGACCTTTGGGAAGTATTTTGCCATGTACATGGGTACCTTGGTCGTGTAGTGTATCTTGTAGACCAGGCCCATTGCAAGTTGCTGTACTCTGTCATCTACTCTAAGCCATCCTAGGTTGTCAAAGTGGGCAGGGGTGAGGTGGGTTCTAGGAGTAAGGTCAAGCAGTAGTCTGACCAGTTTGTTTTGAGATGTTTGTAATTTTGTTTTTAGCGCCTTTGAGGTGCTTTGGTACCATGAGGTGCAAGCATAGTCGTAGTACCCCTGAATGAGTGCTCCTGCCAGAGTCTTCAGGGTATTCTTGTTTACCAGAGAGGAGATCCGGTACAAGAATCGAGTTCGTTGGTTGACTTTTTTTATTACATTGGATGCCATTTTGTCACAGGAGAGATTAGCCTCTAGGATGGAACCCAGGTAGGTAATTTCATCTTTCCTTGTGACAATATTGTCACCCACTGTAACTGAGAAGCCGTCGGTCTTGCTGAGTTTGTTATTTGAACCGAAGAGAATGGACTCTGTTTTGCCCATGTGTAATGATAGTTTGTTATCAGCGAGCCATATGCAGATTCTGCCTAGTTCCGAGCTGAGGGTTTTTTCAACCTGTAACTTGTTCTTGTCAGAGACCAGCAGGGCTGAGTCGTCCGCAAACAGGAACAAGTTGCAGTCACAAGCTGACGACATGTCATTTGCATAAATTAGGAACAGTAGCGGTCCTAGTATGCTTCCTTGTGGAACACCACAGCTCACTGTGAGAGGGGGGGATAGGGTACCGTTTACCTCCACCATCTGTTCCCTCCCCTCAAGGTAGGATTGCATCCAGCTCACTGATAGACTATCAAAACCAATTGCTTTTAACTTGTCAATCAGAATGGAGTGATTGACCGTGTCAAAGGCCTTTTGTAGGTCCAGCATGACCATGCCGCAGTATTTGCCTGCGTCCACCTCTTGTTTGATGTGGTCATTCAAATAGAGAAGGCATGTGTCAGTGGAGTGGGATGTTCTGAAGCCGAGGGAGCTATAGTATTATCCCATTCAGTGTTGTGTATGTTAATGTTTTTTTGCACACAGTCTTGTTTAACGGACTCGCTTCATAGCACTTAACTGAATGGGCTTTGATTTCAAACTTTATATCCTATAAAGTTCTACTATAATGTGTTACTAATAAAAGTTGACGTAAACTTCACAGATTGGCGCGAGACTCCGTTACATCGTTTTATACGATGGAAACCAACATACAAATACAAATCAAGGGCTGTGTGTGTAGCTGCGACTCTCCAATACAATGACAAGTATTGAGACACAAGACCCGTGGTTGTAGTTGTCACCGGACAATAACATATTTCTTTTCTTCCTCTAAATCCAGTTTCATTCTGCACCGGGGAGGCAATTTGTCTGTCATGGCCTCAAACAGAGCCCCTCCCCCCCGCCCCATTATACTGACAGCAGCCTTATTAGCCACAAGGGGAACCAGCGGCTTCATGAATTTGCCGACTGTTCGCCTGCAGGGCCATGAGCGGAGCCTCTCTTTGCGATAGCGGCAATGACGCTGAGATTTTCTTTTCAGTAATTAATTTGATAAATATATTAATTATGACCTGGGGATGACAGTCCAATCAGATTGCCGGGCGCCCAGACGCGAGCCCCCACCCCCACCTCTTTGGTGATAAGTCCTCTCAGGTTTCTGAAGCTGTCATCCAGCGGGCTCGGACATCTTATCAGCACCGGGCTCATTCTAGGGATAATTTCCTGTGTGTCGTAATTAAATGGTGGTCCTCTGATGGAGAGCGACTCCGCTTTTAGGAAAGCAGGAACCTCTTAGGTTTTGTTTATGTGGGGGATGACTTAGGATGGGGCACACCACACCAGTGTGTCCCGCCACTTACTTGACTTGACTTTTTTCCGATTGCTCAAGTGGATCCCACCATAATAACAGCCCAGTGTGGAAACAAACAAACAAAGAAACATCCAGGTGAATGCTACAATGCAGAGTATCGGATATGAGTATACTGAATAACACTTTAACACAACGTTTCGGCCTGTGGCCTTTTTCAAGTGTGCTGACTTTTTTTCCACAACTTTACATATCTATTTGAGTCAAGCACCCGTGACTAACCCCTGCTGGGGACAGTATCATTGTAATCATACTGCTACACGCCAACTGTACAACTGTGCCTCTGACTGTTGACTCCATTGTTTACTACTGCCTGCGACCAGTGACTCAGCCGCAAAAGGAGCTCCAGTTGGGGCAGCGGCTGACTGGACAAGATGGAGGGTGTAGATGTGGAAGAGTTGTGTTGAACCTAGCAATTACATTGTTGCTCCAAATGCTGTGAACAGTATCATTGACACACCTATGCCTTGGCTGTGTTGAACCTAGCAATTATATTATTGCTCCAAACGCCGTGAACATTATCATTGACACACCTATGCAGGGCTTGACGTTAACTTTTTGGCTCACTAGCCACTGTGGCTAGTGGTTTTCCAAAGTCACTAGCCACTCAGCATTTTCACTAGCCCTGGGCAGGTGGGCAGGTGTCAACGTCAAGCCCTGTCTACTACGTATACTGAATAACACTCATACAGTCCTAACCCTAACCCTAACCTTAACCTAATACTAACTTTAACCTAACTCTAACCCTAATCCTAACCCTAACACTAACCATAATCCCAGGGGCGTGCACTGCATACACTTTGCGGGGCAGGGGCTCAAGGTACAAAAAGGGCACTTAACCCACCAACACCCAGGCCCGGTGCAATTAGCGCATATTTAAATGAGGTAATATGGGAGGGACATGTTCCCCTTTCTATGCAAATGAGAATTAAGTACATTTGCTGAAATACAGTTGTTCTTAATTTTCTCACTTGCTATGTGAGAATGTTAGTTATTATGTTCTCAATGCCCCTTGCATTGTATGAGTTGTGTGGAAGAGTTTGCTAGTTCTAGTGCTACCCCTTTGTACATTGTGGCTGTGTCTGACAAAAGTTAACAATAAATAATGGTATTAGGAATACATTTGCCTCCTGCGTGAACTGTGCATAGCTGAATAGACTGTATTTTAACGTCGGTCATATGGTGGTACTTGGAGAGCCAGCTACATTCTCAGGTGGTACTTTGTGTAAAAAGTTTGAGAAGCACTGCCCTAAGCCATCTATAGGGGGCATCAGCCACCCAGAGATCCCATGCAATCGTATTTATTATTTAAATATTGTTATTTAACATTGTCAGCCTTCCCAATGTTGTCGGCATTATTGATTGATTGATTTTGAAACGAGATTTAGATTTAGCATCATGCTGCAACTTTTATTTGTGTTATGCATTGCTCTTGCTGCTTGTTTTATTATGTATTCATTATATAAAGCACTTTGAACTGCAATCATGTTCCAATTGTACCACAGCACACTCATATGCTCCAGTATAAACTTTTAATTTATAACGTTTTGTCGGGTCATGGAGTAGACGCTAGAAACACGGCCAATGAAAAGTTTATTCTGGAGTATATGATAATGCAGGTTCTATTATCCACTTCCAGTGATGAAGCTAAGCTATGCTAACGGAGCATCTATTCCCAAAGCTAAAATGCACGCACAGAGACAAAAAAGGTATGCATCTTCTTGTCTAACTCCAGGGAAGATGTTAAATAAACGAATTTCCCAAAATAGTGGAGTTATCCTTTAACTAAACATTAAATACAACTTTCTCACTCAAAATATTCGTAAATTTGAAAATATCTTCACTGGCACAGTGCTTAAATTCGGTATAAAGATTCAGCACTATGGACAGGTCTGCTCAAAATTATTTATTTGTGGATGACAAACAAATGCAATGACGAAATAAACTAAATACAATACGGAATAAACAAAATAAACACATTTGGCATCTCATATCCCAGTCTGAGCGCAGTTGGGATATCCAACCGTGGCAGTGGAAAAATATGGGTGATTTTGCGCAAGCTACCACGCACGCACCCGTATTCCGATCCACGCAATAATATTCACGGGGTAGGACATGAGTTCCCAATGCATTTTCCCGTGGGATTATGACCCCCGCATTAATTGAGGGGCGGATTTGCGGTGATGGAGAAATGAATCAGAATCAGAAAGGTCTTTATTGCCAAGTAGTTTTCACATACAAGGAATTTGCTTTGGTCGTTTTCGGTGCGACATTAACAGACAGATAACAAAATAAAGAGGTGGAGTAAAATATAATGAAATATGAACTAAGCACAATATAATATAGTATAACTCTATGAAATCAAATTAGGCCAGGGCTGCACAACTGTAAATAAAGTGATTGAATAAAATTAAATGGGATATAAAATAAATTAAATAAGTAAAATATTTGATTGGAATAGGACATGACAAACATATGCAATGACGAATGATTGAAAGAGTGACAAAAACAAAGGATGCAATGTATCATGAAAATACAAATTAAGCAAGCTTTATACATTACCAAGTAAACAAAATACAATATGAAATGAACGGAATACTAATGGTGAAAAATACTGTTATGTCTATGCCTCATTTCGGTTATATTTTCCCCCTTCCTGATATCTGCCAACAGCGCTGTCAGGTGCAGACTGCTCCGTGAGCAAACTGCCCTGGAGCAAATCACAAGCAAACTGCACTGCGCTAGAATCTCATCCGTGCAATGTCCTTAGCGGATAGCGCGCAAAGACGGAGCAGATACTGCATGCTAAACTTGCGCAGTTAAGGGTGCAATTAGCACCTCGCAATCCATTCTTTCGTGGATTCGGATGGCAAAAGGGCACAGGCTCAAGCCCCCCTTCAGCCCTACCTGTGCATGCCACTGCCTGATCCTAACCTAAACCCTAATCTAACCCTACATTTAACCTAACCCTCACCTTAATCTAACCCTAACCCTAATCTTAACCTTAACCCAAACCTTAATCCTAACCCTATCTTTAACCTAACCCTAACTTTAACCTAACTCTAACCTTAATATAACCCTAACCTGATCGAACACCATAATCTAACCCTGTTAGGGTTTGAAACCAACCTCAAACGCACGGCACAGACAGGTAGTTCAGAGTTAGCCAAATACTAGGGCGTATTTATTTTCAGAGTCAAAAAGGAGCAAGTAACAATCTTGAAACAAAGGGAGACTGCCTTCAGCAGAGTTCTCTGCGGCTCTGCAGATCCTCTTGGTGTTCGAGGTGGGGAAACGGTATTGACGCTGAAGCGGCTCTGCAGATACTCCCAGCTTCAACTCGAGGAGGAAAGAGAGAGAGAGAGAGGTAAATAACAGTCCACATCACACAGAGGCAGTGCGGTCTCCTCCTCCCTTGCTGAGTCCAGAACAAACAAAACGATATCTTCAGTGTTCACCACAACACACAATTTAGCTGAGGGTCAGTGCAAAACAAAAACGATAAACTTCTGTGTCTCTTCTAAACACACACCCCAGCTGAGTCCAGTGCAAGCAAATGATAATCTTCAGTGTCTCCTTTAACACACAACTTAGCTGAGTCAAGTGTAAGCAAAAATAGAACTCTTCAGTGTTCTTCAAAACACACAAAACAGAATCGTCCAAAAAAGGGTTTGGTTCAAACTCACCAAAGCGCAAGAGTAAAGCGGGTAAACAAGGCGCAGCTCAAAACGGGGACAAGGTCTTCACCAGCGGCAATCCACAGATGTCCTGGAGGGAGAGTAGACGAGGCACAGCAACGGGGAACAACAGGCAGAAACAGAAGTATTCAAAGCAGTAATACTCAAAACGACCCGACCTCGAATGACAGAAAGTCAGAGTATAAGAAGCCCCTGGTGCGTGATGGTAATTGACACTTGACCTAGAAGTGTGCGTTAGGCAACGGACCAATCATCACAGCACCCCAAGAAGCGTGTGGCGGGGAATGAACCAATCCTCACAAACCCTAACCATAACCTAACCCTAACCTTAATCTAACCCTAACCATACTACTTTGGTTTGTGAGAATATACGTCCATACTATTTACCACGAGAACTAACTGAATGTAGTAAAGAATCACAAATAGGAATAAAATAAAAAATACAATTAGGGATATATTCTAAAATATGCATATACATTCTAAAATATACAGCCAAAAATATACAGCAATATACAGTAAAATGTACAGTAATAAATGTAAAATGTCGGCACAGTGAGGCGTGGCAAGCCCCCCGGAGCATGCAAACAAGTTCAACTAGTTTTTTAACCCTCCAGTCACCCTTGTCGCAATTCTCGTCAAATAGCCTTTTTTTAGGGTTAGTGTGTTTGTGGATAGCGTTGGCTATATTTTATGTATATGCCAGGAAAGTAGCTCAGTATCACATCTTTGAGTCACATTACAATAATCCATGTTTGTTTCTTTTCAAAAATCACTATTAAAGGCGTGGAATAAAAGTGTCACACCTTCCACCCTAGTCGCAGAAATTAACAGATCGACTCCCACAAGTTTTTTTTAATACACAGCCTTAGAATTATTATTAGAATAATTCATAAGTAACATGATAAGAGAATGGATAAAGCCTCCAAGAGGTAGTTTGTGCATTTTTTATAGGGTTAGGGTTAAGGGGTTAGGGTAACCCTAACCCCCTAACCCTAACCCCCTAACCTAAAGAAAATGGTTAAAATCCTGAAAATGATGGTGAGGACTGAAGTTAATAATGATATTCATGATTTTTTTTTTAACAATACATGAAAAGGATATGTTTCATGTTCACCCTCTACACCTCTGACTTCTAGTATAACTTTGTATGTGCCACCTACAGGAGTTACATTTTCCGTTACATCTCAGATGAGTACAGAGCCCTGGTGGAGAGCTTCATAGGGTGGTGTGACAGCAACCACATGCAACTCAACATCAGCAAGACCAAGGCAAGAAGAGACCCCCAACTCCCATCACCACCCGAGGGGAGGAGGTGGAGATCGTGGAGACCTACAAGTTCCTGGGAGTACACTTGAACAATACACTGGACTGGTCGCACAACAGACACCCTATACATACAGAAAGTGACAGAGCAATTGTTTTTCCTGAGGAAACTCGGGTCTTTCAACATGTGCAATAGACTGCTGCAGTCATTTTACCAGTCTGTAAGCCTAGCATAGCAGAGGAGAATGAGAAGGTCCTGGAGAACCCCTCCCAGCCCCTCTATGAGGAGCTAGCCAAGATGAGTAGCACATTCAGCCTTAGTGTTAACCCTGGAAAACGCTCAAAGCGGACTCCACGACACCAGTTCCATTCGTGAGAAATGGGGGGTGGGTTATATTGACATGGCTTGACAACAGAGGTTCAAATATAACTTATTGGTTATTGGTTAACTTATTGGTTTCTTTATATCAGCATCCAGTTTGCACCACCGTATGTTAAACTCTTCCTGTGTTGACGTTAGAGCGTGACATCATCGCTGCGGCAAGCTTACACGCTCAAAACGCAAACCGTAAACAAAAACCCGGAGCGCACCAAGACTGCAGTGTGTACACAAACCAGAGGGGGGAGAGGGAGGGGGGAAGTTTGCACCCAAGGACGGAGCGAGGACGGAGCGGAGCTGGTTTAACCCCGAATGGCAGTGAGAAAGCCACCTAAGGGACAAACATCTGTGCAATAGCACATACCACCGAAATCACACATTGGCCCATGCCTGCAAAGGATATCGGTTGTCCAGCTGCTTTTGTATGTTGTAGTGTTGTCATGATAGCAACATTTTGACTTCGATACCAATAGGAAAGGTAATGGAATATATTATTACATGACAGAACATGGAACGTTCTTTATACAATTATTTATCATTTAAATAAATATTTTGACGCTGTTGAAATGTAAATAATCAAAAATAATAAAATTATTCTGTTACAGGTGCTGAACTATATACTCTAGCTAATGTCCATCAATATCTTCCTTTTGAATGAAATAGGTTCAGGAATCAGGATTGTTAGCAGAGAGAGACTCAGCGCCCCCTTCCCTCACTATTGGATGCCTCTGAGCGTTCCCAGGGATAGCTTATAGCGTTAGCAGGTTAGCTTAGTTAGCGTTGGCACTAGGGATGTCCCGATAATTTTTTTTGCTCCCGATCCGATCATGTGATTTAGAGTATCTACCGATAGTACCGATCTTTCCCGATCCGACCAACAAAAAAAAAAAATATAAAAAAAAAAATAATAATAATTTCTCCCATCCCAATTTCTCACATTACATTCACCCTGAATGTTGACGTTATCCAGGTGAAAAGTTAACTTCATTCAAGCGAGGCATTGCAACCGGAGTAATCTAAAAACTCCGCCTCCAACCTGCTGCTTCATGAGAGCAATGGCGCCATCGTCTGTAAAAATCAGGTGCAACTAGTGGATGTCCCTCATCCTTGACATAAATCATTTGATGTATAATTAAATCAAAGGAAATGCGTTTGTTTTGGCAAAATTCTTCTGCTCTGTGTGACAATAAATAAACGAATAATGATATGCAATTTAAAACCAAAACTAAGGCCACAGTATGACTTTAAGACGTGAACATGGTCATGTTTGTTGAATAAAATAAAAATAAAAATACGATTTTTTTTATCCCGATCTTCTGAAAATAACATGATCGGCCCTCGATCCCGATCACGTGATCGGATCGGGACATCACTAGTTGGCACCTAACATTAGTTATGGTTTTTACCGCTACATGGGCATACAGGAATGGCGAGGATGCAAAGCATGTTAGACCATTAGACCCGTTGCTCTTTGAGTTTCCATTACACATAGAAACAGCGTGACTCGCGAGGGGAGTTGTCACAGAGGAGTTTTCACAGAGCTGTCGAACACAGGGCTGAATAGCTAGATGTCATAGCTTCTAAAATGTAAGGTCCACGTTGCTGTGTCTATTATGAAATGATAATTGAGCGTTGACACGGCCACTACGCAAAGCTATTACTCGCACACTGTGCTCCTAAATAATCTTTCCAGTTCGCAAAAATACATTTTTAGGGGCAAATACAAGTGAAATTGTTGCACTGTAGAGCCCTGCTTGTGTATACTGTTTACCTTTACTCATAGTATATATTCCGATAAAAAAATCTTTTTTTCAAATTAATCTACATGTATTGCCTATATTTATAATTTTATTGTCACATATATTATAACTGATAGGGCATAAATACCCTCATCTGCACCTTTGTTTTTTCCTTATATTAATTCTATATTCAGATAATTTGATTGTTTACACTGTTTCTTTTTCTCATATTTGTATATTCATCTTTAATTGTATTGCCTATATGTATGTATTTCTTCTTACCCTGCCCATACCTGTACCTCCCCTCCCCCATGCTGCTACAGTATAATAATAATAATAATAATAATAATAATAATAATAATAATAATAATAATAATAATAATAATAATAATAATAATAATAATAATAATAATAATAATAATAATAATAATAATAATAATAATAATAATAATAATAATAATAATAATAATAATAATAATAATTCATTTAATTTATATAGCGCTTCTCAATGACCCGAAGCCGCTGACAATAGTCGGGAGCAAAGTAAAAACAAAGAAACAAAAACAAAGAAACAAAAACAAAGAAACAACAAAGAAACAAAAACAAAAGGAACATGAGACCATGGGGGGAACAGGGAAGACAGCATGATAGCACAAAAAGACAGGAGACAGACATCAATCAGGTGGAGGAGGGGGGGTTATGGGTGGGGGGGGGGGGGTTGAAGGCAAGGGGAACAAATACAAGGAATGGACGTGGGGGAAACGGGTAACAGGGCTGGAATACAGTTTCACAGATACGGACAGAAGCGGCAGTCACATGTTGACGGCAGCAGTGTTCTGAATCCGACAAAACAAGAAACAAGAAACAAGAAAAACAGCTGAGTGACGCGGGACAGACAATTGCGACGGGTGGACGATGCCCGGATTTCCCCAAGGGGTTCAATAAAGGAATATCTTTAGCTTTATCTTTCGTGGTTTTGTTACGGTTCAAACATTTGACCCCAAAGCAGAAACGGACACGCTGAGTAAAAAGTAAATCAAGTGTTTTATTAACCGCAAAATAATTTTCCAAAAACACAAAGCACAGTGGCGGTGAAAAAAGGGCAGGCTGGATTGCCGGGCCAACCCCACACGAATCCTCACGGGGGGAACAAGAAAGCAGCCGGGGCACTGCCAGAGTGACTCACCAAATCTACACAGGGAAAAAGAGAAAAACACAAGGAGTAAAAGCACAAAAGTTCACCAAAATTATGGAAGGTTCACACTGGGTACTCTACCGACTAGACAGAATGATCTGGCACTGGATCAAACCAGGGTTTTTTTTTTTTGATCCACTTTTTCTCCCATTTTTCTATATTTTCTCCCATCCCAATTTCGTATCATCCAATTCAACCCTCCCCTGCCACGAACGCTGTTTCTTGCCTCCCACAAGCCGGCTGCAATGTGGACTAAGTCATACATAGCACAAGTCCCCTCCGGTACTTGAGGTAACAGCAGTCGCATCTTTTCACCTGCGCAGCTCGACCTCTCAGTGTCGAGGAGTAACGCGTGGGAGGCTCACGCTGCCCCCGACACTTCCTGATTCTACTGCGCAGGCGCACCAACCGACTTGTAGGAGTCGCTTGTTCACAACGTTCGATCCCCACCCTTCAGTTTTCCCTCCCCGTAATACGGCCAATGTGTATTACTGCGGACGACCAGCCAAACTGAAAAACAATGTGGAGAGCTGGATTCGAACACGCGAATCCTAGCGTCTCCACACTGGTGGCGAGTGCCTTAGACCACTACACCACCTAGCCGCCCGATCAAACCAGGGTTTTATTGTCTGGGAGTTTGGATGAGATGAGTGAAAGCCGGTGTGCCACCTGGTCAGCCACGTCCCCTGTCATGGAGAGGAGCAAGAAACCCAAGAGCGCTCCTTAGGACCATACCCCTCCCAGTCCACCAAATATTGGTAGCCCCGCCCCTGCACGTCCAGCAGGCACCGGACGGTGAATGCTGGATGACGAACCGGGGGGGTGAAGGGGGCTGGGCTGGAGGGCACAAAGGGCTGGAGGACACAGGTTTTAGGAGAGAGATATTTTACTTACTTACTTATCCCCATTACGCCGGCTGGCACATAGGGCAGCAGGAGAGAGACATGGAACACTGGATGTACGTTCAAGGCCGGGGGCAACTTCAATCTCACTCACTGGGGTTGATGACCCGATCCACTTCATAAGGACCAATGTACTTGGGGGTCAACTTCCAGGATTCCGTTTGAAGCGGCAGGTCATGGGAGGACAACCAGATCTTCTGGACTGGCTGATAATTGTGAGCAGGGTGACGATCGGCTAGCCTCTGATTCCGGGTGGCAGTGAGGGTGAGGGCTTCCCGAGCCTCACACCAAACTCGGCGAACACGTCAAAGGTGCTCCTGCACCAAGAGAACTGCCACCTCTGTCTCCTGGGCTGGCAAAAGCGGGGGTTGGAAACCATTAGCGGTCATAAATGGAGACATTCCTGTGGCGGAGCAGACCAGGGAGTTATGAGCGTATTCCACCCATGGCAGGGGGGTGCACCAGGATGATGGGTGGTGAAAGGCGACACAATGCACAGCCGCTCCTAAGTCCTGGTTGGCCCGCTCCCTCTGGCCGTTCATTTGGGGATGATATCCTGAAGACAGGCTGGCTGACGTCCCCAATGCTTGATAGAAGGCTTTTCAGACTTGGGAAGAGAACTGTGGCCCCCTGTCGGACACTATGTCCTGAGGGATTCCATAGAGCCTAAACACATGCTGTACTAGGAGATTGGCAGTCTCCTGAGCTGAAGGCAATTTGGTTAGGGGCAGTGTTGCGATGCTCATATCAACACTGGTTGCACGCACGCTAATGACGCCACGTGCACGCACGCTCCCAGGCACGTGCACACTCTCCCGCGCATGCGCATAAATGTTCCCTCGCATAAGGACAGACTAAAAACAGTGCCTAATTGCCTCTACGAATGGAATGTAACACCTGACGACCGGCGCTATTGATATGCAAAGTAGCCAGGTGGGTACTGCGAGTTGGCGCATCAGTAGAGTGCAGCGCATTCCTGTGTGGTGCATGCGCGTGCACATCCGTGCGTGTGCGTGCACGCGCTTCTGCTCACAAAACTTTAGTTGCACGGAGTGCAACCTCGTCCCATGAGCAACGCATCACTGGTTAGGGGAACAAAATGTACTGACTTAGAAAAACTATCCACAATGGTCCACCGCCACGTGGGACTACGGTCGGTGAGAGATGGGGAGAGGATGTAGGAGACCAGCAGGAGCCTGGTGAAATATCTTACTGCGGGCACAGACGGAGCAGTCGGAGACAAAGGTGTCCACCTCAACCACAAACTGGGCCTCTGGATTGGGGTGAGAGAGCAGTTGCAGAAGAAAACAGACTCTTCAGCTTAGCAAAAGCCACTTCCACTGAAGGAGACCACTGAAAAGGCAGTTTCACTGAAGTGAGTTGTGTGAGAGGGGCTGCTACTTTGCTATAGTCTCTTATGAACCTCCTATACAATTTTGTAAACCCCATAAACCTCTATAGTTGTTTTCTGTTGTGCGGGGTAGTAAGTAAGTAAGTAAGTAAGTAAGTAAGTAAGTAAGTAAGTATTTATAAAGCACCTTTCATACATGTCATGTAGCTCAAAGTGCTGTACACAAATATAGGCATATATAACGATAAAAGCAATAAAGTCACAGTGATCAGTTAAGATCAATGTTTAAAAAAAAAAAATAATAATAATAATAATAATAATAATAGTAACGTAAAAATGAAAATAACGTAAAAACAGTCATTTGCTTACCAGTTTGGGAGAACAGGTCCGCACAAACATGTCCGCTCAGTAGCAACCGGAAGTGCACTAAACCAATGCACTTGTATGGTAGGTAGCAATGTTTAGCTCTTATAACGCTAGTGTAGTTACGTTTTTATCAGTGGTCATAGCTGGGTCCATAGTGCTTTACCAAGTCCCATGGATCCATCAGTGGCCGTGTATTGTGTGCGTATGTACCCGTTCCCTCATGTGGTCAGTGGCCAGAGTTGGGTCCACAGGACTTATCCAAGCCCCATGGACCCATCAGTGGCCGCGTCTTGTGTGCGTATGTACCCGTTCCCTCATCTAAAGAGTTGGGTCCACAAGACTTTTCCAAGCCTTACGGATCCATCAGTGGTCGTGTATTGTGTGCGTATGTACCCGTTCCTTCATCTAAAAAGTTGGGTCCACAAGGCTTATCCTAGCCTCATGGATCCATCAGGTTTTTCCAAGCCATAACTATTTGTAAGCTAGACTGTATAGGTACGTTTTTAATTTTCCTTTAAAAATGTGTATGGAGCTGGCGTTTCTGATGTGTGTTGGTAGTGTGTTCCATAGTTTTGGGGCATAGTTGGCAAATGCCATACTTCCTATCCTCTTTCGGTTTCTGGGCGTGTCTAGTAAACCTGTAGTGGATGACCGTAGCGTTCTTGAGGGCAGATAACTAACTAGGGAATTTGCTATGTATTTTGGGCCTTGCTCATTAAGAGCTTTATATGTTAGGAAAAGGACCTTAAAATCAATTCTATGAGTTATTGGAAGCCAGTGCAGAGTGGCCAGGACTGGAGTGATATGTTCTCTTCTCCTTGTATGAGTTAGTAATCGAGCTGCAGAGTTTTGGATAAGCTGAAGCTTCCCAATGGTTGCTTTGGGAAGACCAGTGAACAGTGCATTACAATAGTCAAGCCGACTTGATACAAAAGCATGAATAAGTTTCTCTGCATCCTTTTTATTTACGAAAGGTCTTACTTTCGCTATGTTTCTTAGGTGGAAGAATGACGTTTTCATGGCCTTATTTATATGAGACTTAAAGGTCAGGGCCCTCATTCATCAACGTGTTCTACGCACAGATCTGTGCTTACCCTGTGCGTACGATCATTTCTAAGCAAAGAGTGGGATTCATCAATTTCGATTTGAACTTGACTCCGTGCTTACATCTACGCACAGGTCAGACCAGGCGTACCTGGCGCCCAGTGGTAGAATATATTATTACAACAAGGAAATGAGCTTCTGTGCATAATAACACTGGCATGTTCTGTACGAACCGTAGTTCATTATAGTTCATTGTAAAATAGCAACAGTAGTGTAATTATGGTCAAAACCCTATAAATAGCATTTGGAATAATAGATCTTTCTCTCAGAATGAATGCAGCATGGTTTATATAGCGTTATCGGAATATACGGGGTGTAGGCTACTGACTGACTGCTCTCCGCGTAGCTTGATTGATTGATTGATTGAAAAGTTTATTAACAGATTGCAGAATGGGTACAGTACAGTACAGCTCAGTACATACAATTGTTAATTGGGGATGCAGACCAACTTTCGTCTTGTTTACATCAGGGTCCCCCATTTTCAATTCATCATAAATCATAAAGCTCAACTCGTTATTATTTTGCGCACAGACCGCCGAAACACGGCAACGTTTTGATTATATTTAAAAGGCTTTACGTTAAACGAAACAAGTGGAATTTCGAAGCTGTAAGCAGAATAAGTCATATGAATATAGTGTTCTTCCCCCTTTTTACTGTATAAGAAAGAATAGAAAACGCATTGCAATGACACCATGCAGATAGTGGACAGACTATATGATGGGATTCAAGTTCTTAATCTTAATCAAACATTCTAGAACATTTGTCGTCACAGATCATGTCCTAATAGAACATAGGCTATGGCATGGATCGTGATATTGTGTGGACTGTTATTATTACTGTACACCGGTACCACCCATTGTGACAACAGCCTTGTGAGTCCCGCACACAAACATGATGGAATTCAAGTTCATGTATTGAAAGGCAGGCTACATCATACATGCAGTGAGATTCATTGTTCTTGTATATGCTCTCGTATTATATTGTTTATATAGGCTACCCAATACTGACATCAAAATAGATTGTAGTATGCCTCTAGAAATCATATGCAGCAGGTAGAAAATTGACGGAAGATCCATCGCGATTTGGAATAGAATTGAGGAGAACTTTAATCCCTGGGTATTAATCAAACAACACGGGAAAAGGCAGTCATATTCCAGCGCGGTCTTTATTAGCCGACAACAAAATAGATGCCTCTAAAAATCATATAGCCAATCGAACACAACTAATAAAGGCATTCATATTACAGCACGGTTATAATGACACACAACCAACGCCAAACAGTGGTCAACGAACGGTCTTTATTAGTATTTTGAGCTGTCCAGGCAGAATTGCAGCAATGGTCTTAGGGAGCCGTTGATATCTGACATCACCGTTTACAAGTCCGCCTTTTATTTATCCCATAATACGCGATAGTGTCTTCTTGGTTCGACAGCAGTGAACAATCTTCGTGGAGTTTCTCGGAGTTCCGCTCGGGTCAGTCCATTATTTCACATCCCATGGGGGGTGTTTCCTCATTTTCATGACCATATATGGATAATCATGCACGAGCATTGACGGTAGAACAAAGTGGTATTCATCAACACAGAGGAGCATAGAGCCTGCGTACGCACCGTGTGATGAATCCCGACACGTGTGGAAATAGGTCATGTTCTACGCACACATTGATGAATGAGGGCCCAGGTCTGAGTCCAAGATGACACCTAGGCTTGTAACCTCAGTCTTTACATAGGATGACAGACTCCCCAGATTTTCACACAGCACTTCCCTTTTCGCTTTTGGGCCGATCAATAGGATTTCGGTCTTGCTTTCGTTTAATTTTAGGAAGTTATTGTTCATCCACTTGTTTATTGCTAACAGACAATTTGTAATGGACTGTATGGCTGTAGTGTTATTTGGTTCTGCGGAGATATATAGTTGTGTATCATCAGCATAACTATGGAAGCATACATTGTGGTCTCGAATGATGTCCCCGAGGGGCAGCATATATAGTGAGAAGAGTAATGGACCAAGGCAGCTTCCTTGTGCAACTCCAAAGCTGCTGTCATGTTCCTCGGATACATTGTCTCCAAGCTTAACATAGAACCTTCTCCCCTTAATGTATGTTATGAGCCAATTTAGTACATGATCGGAAAAGCCAACCAGTCTTTCAAGACGACTGATCAAGATATTATGGTCAATCGTATCGAACGCTGCACTAAGGTCCAATAGGACAAGAATTGAGACTTTGCCAGCATCGGAGTTTAGCCTGAGGTCGCTAACTATTTTGGTAAGGGCAGTTTCAGTGCTGTGATTTGTTCTGAAACCTGATTGTAATTCCTCCATGATGTTATTATCTTTGAGAAAGGAGTTTATTTGTACTGAGACTATCTTTTCTAATATCTTGCTGATAAATGGAAGGTTCGATATTGGCCTATAGCTTTTTAGTTCGTTTACATCTAAGTTTGTTTTCTTTAGTAGTGGTTTTACTACAGCCGTTTTAAATGCATCTGGAAAAGTGCCTGTTTGAAGAGACATATTTATGATTTCAAGGACATGATTTGAGACACTATCGAACACCCGCTTGAGAAATGATGTTGGTATAGGATCGAGGCAGGAGGTGGCGGAATTACACTCAGAGACAATCTTACAGATGTCAGGTAATGTAATACATGTGAATTCCCCCATAGTTATCTCAGGTGGGTTTTCACTCACAGCCAGATCTATATCAGCGGTAATGCTTGCTCTAATCAATGATATTTTTTCATTAAAGAAAACTGCGAACTCTTCACATTTTGTGGCTGATTGCTGCGGTATATGGGGGGGGTGGTATGTTAATCAGCCGGTCGATGGTGGAAAAAAGTACCCTGGAGTTACCCATATTTTCTGAGATCATTTTGGAAAAATATTCCTTTCTCGCAAGTTGTATTGCCTTATTGTATGCGCCCATGGCGTCTTTGTATAAATTAAAGTGAGCTGTGAGTTTGAATTTCCTCCATTTTCGCTCGGCTATCCTACATTTTCTTTTGTTATCTTTAACATTGGTTTTATTTAACCATGGAGAGATTCTATCAGTTTTTACCTTTTTAACCTTCAGAGGGGCAACAGTATCTAACACTGTTGACAAGGTGCTGTGGAAGTTTTGCACTTTCTGATTTAAGGAGGATTCACTGCATTGGTCATATGATTTCATCATACTAGAGAATTTTGCTTCAGCTCTAGCGTCCAGAAGCCTTCTGTGAACTAGGAATTCGCTTCTGGTCTTATGTAATATTAGGCTTGTACCATAGAACACACAATAATGGTCAGAAATTGGAATTTGTTTTACTGATACATTCTCAATGTTTAGCCCTGTTGTTATTAGTAGGTCCAGAGTGTTGCCATGTTGGTGGGTGGCCTCGTGAACATGTTGCATCAGTCCAAAACTGTCCAGTAGGTTCAGAAACTCACAACCCCTGGGGTCATCCTTTTTGTTGATATGAATGTTTAGATCTCCATTAAGAATGATTCTATCATACCTGGTAATGCAGATCGATATGAGTTCTGAAAATTCCTGTATGAAGAGTGGCGAGTACCTTGGTGGTCGATACAATGTCACACATATTACTGGCATTTCTGTTTTCAATACAATAGCAAGGTATTCAAATGATAAAAATGTTCCCAGGTCAATATCATTGCACACAAATTGAGTGGAGATGATTGCTGCTATTCCGCCTCCCCTCCCACTCTGTCTGTTTGATTGATAGAATTTAAAATTGGAAGGGCAGGTCTCAATCAGTGTTGCTACACCAGTGATATTGTCTAACCATGTCTCTACTAAAAACATACAATGTACACCATGTTTTACTATGAGTTCATTTATCAGAAATGATTTTTGTTTCAGCGCTCTAACGTTGAACAGTGCTAGTTTTAGCTGTACGGGTTCTGTAGTGGGGTGTGATATAGTCTGTGGTTGAACACTGATATTGATAAGGTTAGATTTACATATGGGACGTGATAATGAGTAATTGATTAGTCTTTTGGTGATCAGAATCGGGATGACACTCAACGTGTTTTTTTGTAGCTTAGGCTGCTTCTGTATATAGTCTACAGAGATAGATATGGTTGGTTGTCAGGCCAGTGATGCTACACTTTGTATGACGTTATGTATTAGCACATTTACCCCTGATATGTTTGGATGGATGCCATCGGGTCTGTAATGGTCTTTCCTGGACCAGAGCAGATCAAAGTTATTTATATAGCAAAGTCCTATAGTAGTACAGTAGGTCTGTAGCCATTTGTGCAACCAGAACAGACGGCTAAATCACTCAGATCCACGACCTATGGATGGAATGGGGCCAGACACAATGCATATTTTACCCAGGCTTTCAATAGTGAGTATTAGTGATTCAAAGTCAGATTGGAGTTTAACGGATTGTCTAGCCATTACGTCATTTGCTCCGATATGAATGATAACGGTGTGGGCGGACGGATATCTGTCGATGATTTCGGGAGTACACTCAAGTAAGTCAGTAACTTTTAAACCGGAAAAACAATACGTAATGCCGTGTGGTATTTGCAAAAACCTGGTGATGGAATCTCCGATGAGTAGGATCTCTGGCTGTTCATGGATGCATTCCCCGTTGTAGATGGCCAGGTTTCTATGGTGAAAAGCCGCAGGAGTAGCGTCTGCATTGTTGGCGGGGTTTGATGGTTGGTCGGGCAGCAGCGCCGTGTGGAGGGGCTCGTTCACAGCGGCATTTCCATCGATGACACTCGCCGTTTGAATGATCATACTGGCATGGGCTGCAGAGCACCGCAGACGAGGACGTTTAAACTTTGGGGAGTCGGACCCATCGCGTGAGTCTGGGGAGTTTGGCGATGCGAGAGCAAACAGGGCAGAGCGCTTTCTGCTCTGGGTTGCAGATATATTTCCATGGTTGAGTTGTGAGCTGGAGAGGGCCGCCGTCCTGGTAGCTTCGCTTGGAGCCTGGCTAGTAGCTAGGCTAGTAGCTAGCATCGGATAGTCTTTGAGCAAAGCTACATTACTAGCAGCAGGAGACGGAAACGAGGGAGAGCCTAGGAGGCTGGGATCATTACAAAAAGGATTGAATCGGTTTGATAGTTGAGGTGAATCAACGGGATCATATAGAGGAAGGGAGAGCTTCCTTCGGCCCCTCACCACTGTCGCCCAGGAGGGACTACTGGTGCAGCCTGCGTCCGCTTGTTCCATGCTAGCCAGCCTGGACATGAGCTCCGTTTGACGCTTGAGAAGATCCATTACTAGTATCTCGATGGTCTTCAGTTCCGTTCGCATTTCTGCGACATCTGACGTTGGAGCCATTTCCTCGGGGGAGTTTAGCACTGTGAGTACTGTAGCGTGTAGCTGTAGCTATGGCAACAACAAGCTCCGATAGCTTAGGTCACGTCCAGTAAAAAGTCACATAAAACCAATAAATCCAACAGCATAAACGATAAGAGCAAAAGTCACAGTGATCAGTTAAGATCACTGGTTAAAAAATGGTAGAAAGAAAGAAAACAGTCTAAAGTTTGAAAGTTTGGGAGGTCCGCAAAAACACGTCCGTTCAGTAGCAACCGGAAGTGTAGTGGATCCAACCAACTAACACACAGGAATGCGAGGCGCTCAAGGGTAAGGCCACTGGGTTACTCCTTGAACCTTGGCCGGATCGGCCCTGAGTTGTCCGTTCTCCACAATGAAACCTAGGAAACTCACAGAGGGCGAATGAAAGGTGCATTTCTCAGCCTTCACATAGAGTCTGTTCTCCATCGGCCTCTGGAGGACCTTGTGATAGAGCCCGAACCTTACTGAAAACCTCTCGGAGATCATGATATTCGGCAGGAACTGTGGAAAGATCTAAGGGATGATGGAGGCCTGGTTTTCTGGTAATAGTGGTGGGGATGGCCACATTGAAAAAGTGAGAGTGACAGTGTAGGCTCCAATTTGTGATGGATATGCTGGACCAGTCTATGTGTGGGTTATGTAAGGGATAATGTATAGCTACGAGGTCATTGTCGCAAAATAATTGACCGACACAGAGTTTAAAATACCGAGCCGCCTCGGCGAGGTGTTTTAAACGTCAGTGAAGGTCAATTATTTTGCGACAATGATCGAGTAAACTATACATTATCTCCCAGGCCTTTCTGTGTGGAGTTTGCATGTTCTCCCCGTGCTCGCAAGGGTTTCCCCCCCGATAATATAAACCCAATGGAAAAACATGCACAACAACAGATCGCTAACGCTGTGGTGTCCTTGACGAAGACAGACAGGAGCACTTGGATTGGTCCCCTGGCGCGGCTCACGTTGACGCCTGTCTGCTCCCGGCTGCCCTTGGGGGGGAAAGGACGACGGGATGGGTTAATCGCAGAGACGAATCGCATCGGCAATCCTACAGAGACAATGCATGCGTGTGTGTGTGTGTGTGTTGAGGATAATTGCATGCCAATTAAAGACCTTTGAGCAGGTCCTGCATTATTATTTATTAAGAAAGCAGCCGGGGCACTGCCAGAGTGACTCACCAAATCTACACAGGGAAAAGGAGAAAAACATGAGGAGTAAAAAAACTTACAAAAACCACCCGAGCAGAGCACAAAAGTTCACCAAAATGATGGAAGGCTCACACTGGATACTCTACCGACAAGACGGAATTATCTGGCACTGGAGTGAAGATCAAACCAGGGTTTTATTGTCTGGGAGTTTGGATGAGATGAGTGAAAGCCGGTGTGTCATGCTGTAGGAGGGGAGCTAATAGAGAAGGGAGGGGGAAGCCGGTGAAATGAAACACACACACTATACAATAAAACACAAAGGAACAAAACTACAATCATCACAGGTTTGAGGCATTGACAGCAACAGTGTTTGCCTTCTGAAACTCCTGAACTGAGTTCAAGTTCAACTTTCAAGTTTCTTTATTAGTTGTCATACAGAAATACAGAATACTTTTGTATGAAATGCTTCTTTCTGTTTTGCTCCTGAGAGTGTGCTTGATAAAATAAAAAGATAGTATAAAATAAGTATAATATAAGTATAAAATAGAATAGAAAGTCAAGTGTAAACAACAAACATTTTCAATATACATATATACAATGTATACACAATGGAGAGCAGAGAAGGTAACTGAGTTACAACAATAGCTTAGCTTGTGGTGCCACCTTGTGGTGGTGAGGTGCAATGAGGTATGAGAGATGTGCAATCTCTTATCAATAAATATAAAGTGTGTTAAGTGTCTAAGGTGAGTAAAGTGGGTGCTACAGTCACTTGTTTATTTAAAGTGAGTGTGTACATGTGGATGTGTGTGCTGTGGGTGAATTTGATGGTTTGTTACATAGTGTTATTGTTAATTGAGCATCCTAATCAGGGGAGGAAACTAACTTTTTGGCTTACCAGCCAACTGGCGAGTATCTGATTTTTTTTACCAGCCAAACAGATTTTTTACCAGACAAAAAAAATCGCTAATTGTGATAATTACTTCTTTGTATGTCTTCGTCTAAATAGATTTTCAATCATAGTAAAATAATCACACCGTGTCTCTACTCTTTAAAATATGTATTAGCATAAAACATTAATCTCTACTCTTCACAATATTAGCATAAAACATATTAACATGAAAGAGGTATCTATTCTGGACTGGGTTGGGCTGAACTGGGCAGTGAAAGATGCTGGGTTGGACTGGGTTGGGCAGTGAAAGAAAAAAACCGAAGTATGTTGTGAAGTGTATAGATAGATGTGAAATATATAGATGTAGCAGTAGTCTATCTGTATGTCATATGTTATGATGAATTGAAAATGCCGTACTGTATTGTACCCATTCTGCAATCTGTTAATAAAGTTTTCAATCAATCAAGTTAACTTTGAACCTCTGTTGTCAAGCCTCGTCAATGTTGTGTATGCATCTGGGTAGGCACACTGTGCCTTTAAGACAGCACGGTGGTCTTACGACAGTACCGTCAAGTGTTGTGATAACGTCAGTTGGGTTGGTGTGCTGTTGTACACAGTGCACTGGTTGAGCTTAGCTAGCCCCTTTCGTGACTGCGATGTGCAAGCCAGGGGCTTTTGAGCATGAAATAAAATGTCTAACCTTACGTCGTAGTCCGGTGCTTTTTTGGAAACATTATAGTCATAACAGATACACCTAGCTGGCTGCTTTGAGCACACGGGGCTAACGTTAGCTAGCAAGCAGCTATCGCTAAAACTAGAAGCTAACCACTGTATACATTTCCAGTAGACTAACATTACACCTCTGTGATTTAAATGTGTCCTTAGTAACTTATACTCGAGGGTTGTACTAGGGTTGGATGCAGTTCCCCGTTGGTCAGTCTGTCTGTTTTCCATCTTCTGCTGTGTTTAACGTTATCCGTTTGAGAGTGCTCCTGATGGCTAGCCTAGTAACGCAGGACTTTTATCATTATATGTCCGCGGGTTGGCCAGTACTGCGCAAACTTTTATTAAACATTATATGTCCGCGGGTGGTCTTGTGCAGTGCTCTTGTGGCACTGTCAACTAAAGCGAGCACTCAGAAGACGCGCACCGTTTGCCAGTGCAGTGATTGCAGAATGTTTTATTTTTTTGTATACTCGCCAGACTGGCGAGTGGTCTTCATGAATCACTCGCCAAACGTAAAAAATACTCGCATTTGGCGAGTAAAGTGGCCTAATTTCCTCCCCTGATCCTAATGGCCTGGGGATAGAAGCTCCTTCTGAGTCTCTCTGTGCTTGCCATGAGACTCCGGTATCACTTGCCTGACCGCAGCAGTTCAAAGAGGCAGTTGTTTGGGTGGCTGGGGTCTTTGATTATTCTCTTAGCCTTACCCATGCAGCGCTTGTTGTAAATGTCTTGGAGAGTGGGAAGCCTCCCTCCAATTGTGCGTTCGGCTGAACGGGCCACTCTCTGTAGTCTGCTACGGTCTTGTGCAGTGCTATTCTCAAACCAGGAGGTGATATTGCAAGTCAGTATGCTCTCTATTGTGCATGAGTAGAAGTTCTTAAGGATATTCTGACTCACTTGGAACTTCCTTAGGCGCCTAAGGAAGTAGAGGCGTTGTCGTGCCTTCTTGATAACACTGTCAATGTGTGTGGTCCATGTCAAGTCCTCGGATATGTGGACTCCGGGGTACTTAAAACTGTTCACTCTCTCAACCGGTGCCCTGTCGATGCTGAGGGGGCTGTAGTCCCTGACCCCGACCTCCTAAAATCCACAATCATCTCTTTTGTTTTGCTGACGTTCAGGGAAAGGCTGTTCTCTTGACACCATCCCGCTAGAACCTTTACCTCTTCCAGGTAGGCCGTCTCATCGTTTGCAGAGATCAGGCCCACCACTACTGTGTCGTCAGCAAATTTGATGATTGTGTTGTTGTTCCGCTGTGCCACACAGTCATGTGTGTACAGGGAGTAGAGGAGGGGACTCAGAACACAACCCTGGGGGGCCCCTATGTTGAGAGTGATGGATGAGGAGGTGCAGTTGCCTGCTCTCACCACCTGGGGTCTGCCCGTCAGGAAGTCCAAGACCCACTGGCAGAGGTCATAGTTCAAGCCCAGGTCCCTGAGCTTGGCTATGAGTTTGGAGGGGACTATGGTATTGAATGCTGAGCTGTAGTCGATAAATAGCATTCTCACATAGTTCCCCTGCCTCTTGTCCAGGTGTGATGCTGCTGTAAACTGAGATGCCTGTTTCAGTTGGCTGTCACCGGCGTTTGCCTTGTTGAAGACTTCAGTGAAGTGGTTGCAGTCACAACGGTGCTACTTCCCTGATTCCTGCTTGTAGCCACCCTAAATACATGCCCAAGCAGCATCATAGGCTAGCAATTATAGTCTCGTGATTGACACAAATACAGACAAATCAGTGTTGAATTCTGGTGTGTCGTGCATTGTTTATGTTTTTTTATTGGTTAAAACCAAGACAATTTGGTAGAGTAGTAATAATGGATTTGTAATGGAAAAACTTGAGTGACCTAACCCCATCTAACCACAAGTTATCAGTAGATCTTTCAAACCAAGTGGGGCTCATTTTATTTATGAATCTTCTGTATATTCAGGGATGTAATCATGTGATGTGATCAGCTCAGCAAAATAATGGCCTAAAGCATTTTTCACACAGAGAAGCCGGCAAAAAGGTGGCATTTTGAAATGAGGCATTTTGAAATGTGGCTTTGTTGGTTCCAGACCCATTCACACTATCCCAAGAAAGACACCAATTTGCCAGCATGTCCCCTTTCACACACAAAACCATGTCCTCCTTTTGTTGCTAAGCAACACAAGCAACGCAACGTGTTCATTTATATAACAGCTGTGAAACATGGCCCAGACTGTGGAGTGCAAGTTGTGCATAGTTTTTTGTACTTTTTTACAGTTTGAAAGAGCTTTTTGGCCAGGAAAATGACATCTACACCAATGCTCTCTCTCTCGCTCTTCTTTCAAATAACCCAAATGTATCAACTAATAAGAGTGAGAGTGAGATCTGCACTATAGTCATTAGTAATAACTGGAATAGTATTACAGGGACCTCTAGTCATTTGTAATAACTGGAATAGTATTACTGGGACCTCTAGTCATTTGTAATAACTGGAATAGTATTACTGGGACCTCTAGTCATTAGTAATAACTGGAATAGTATTACTGGGACCTCTAGTCATTTAATAACTGGAATAGTATTACTGGGACCTCTAGTCATTAGTAATAACTAGGGGTGTAACGGTACATGTATTCGTCCCGCAAATTTACGATACGGCCATCACGGTGCGGTACGTGCGCCATACGGCGAATACGCCTCAGCACAAACACACCAGTCGCACATGCGAGAACAGTGCGCGGCACACAGTCACAGTCGGGATACAGACTGTGACGAGCGAGCGAGAGAGAGGGAGAGCGACAGAGAGGGAGAGAGAGAGAGAGAGAGACAGAGAGGGAGAGAGAGGGACAGAGAGGGACACAGAGCACCCCACACACACCGCGCGAGTGGGGAAACACACAAACGCAGTCGGGAGCGCAGGCAAAACGCTCCGCATCCCTCCCTCTCCGACTTCAGTTCAGAGCGGGCGAGTGCACGAGAAAGGCACATTTACATTGGAACAGCTGCAGGGTTGTTTTCTTGTTCGCTCAATAACGTTAACCAAATGAAACCAAGGGAAAGACACACACACACACGCCAACAAACAACATCAACATTCTCCCCACAATCAAATAAAAAAAATAAACATACTTTTCCGGACAGATCATCTGAGCTCCACTGTGTTTAAATCCAAATAATCCTCTGCCATTGTTGTAAGTAACATGTCATCTCTGTTCTGTAGTATTCAGTCTCGTCGTGAAGTAAATTCTCTCTGGAAGTGAAACTGAAACTTAAGGATGCGCAAGGATAAGTTGTTAAAGGGGCAGTAGGCAAGTGGATGCCTGAACACAGAATGACATCAGTATCACTGACTACCACGGAAAGCCTATAGAAAATGATTCTATTTTATTATTATTATTATTATTATTATTATTATTATTATTATTATTATTATTATTATTATTATTATTATTATTATTATTATTATTATTATTATTATTATTAATAATAATAATAATAATAATAATAATAATAATTAATTATTATTATTATTATTATTATTATTATTATTATTATTATTATTATTATTATTATTATTATTATTATTATTATTATTATTATTATTATTATTATTATTATTATTATTATTATTATTATTATTATTATTATTATTATTATTATTATTATTATTATTATTATTATTATTATTATTATTATTATTATTATTATTATCATAAATATAATATTTAAAAAAATTATATAATTATAATATTTTTTTTCTCTGTTGTACCAAACTCGTACCGAACCGTGACCCCAATACCGAGGTATGTACCGAACCGTGGCTTCTGTGTACCGTTATGTACCGTAATGAATGAATGAATGAAACTAAATCTCACAAATAGAAATTGTTTCAAAATCGACCCATTTTTTTTTTTTTTTTTTTACTATTATATTTATTTATCTGATCATTTAAAGGTCCCATGCATTATAAATGGCCTTTTCCAGTGTTTAGCATTGTTTCCTAGCAATGTGGGATTATATCAATGTGGTCTGTGTCGTTAATTATCATATTGACTCATCTGTCTAGTCTCGAGTTCACGAGATCTTCCCTCACTCAACTAAGCCGTTCTGATTTGACGGTATTGCTGACGTGAATAAGGTACTGATTGAGCTGATTGTGATCTGATTGGCTCTGTGGTTGTAGTCACCGCCCACAATTCGCTCAACAGAGCGAGTGGATTACTTCCTCAAACAGGGTGCAGAGTCTGACAGACAGCAGAGAACGAGCGAGCGAGAGAGGGAGAGAGAGAGATAGAGAGGGGGAGAGAGAGAGAGGGACACACGGAGCATTTACACACAACCTGTGTAACTGCTCCATGTGTGTGTGAGAGAAGACCCATCCCCGCGGCGCACACACAATTTTAGGAGTGTGTGTAAAAATGTGTGTGCGCCGCAGGATGGGTCTTCTTTCACACACACACGGAGCATTTACACAGGTTGTGTGTAAATGCTCCGTGTGTCCCTCTCTCTCTCTCTCTCTCTATCTCCCTCTCTTCCTCTCTATCTCTCTCTCTCTCTCCCTCGCAGTCGGGAGCACTAGCTTATCACTGTCAAAATATCTTTGCGCATGCTCCCACGTGCACGCCCATATTCCGATCCGTGCAATAATAATCACAGAGGTATATATTGTCATTTGAAACAAGTTACCAATGCATTGTTCCATGGGATTATGCCCCCCGTGGCGAAATTAATTAGTCTCCCCCTCAATCTCTCTCTATCTCTCTCTGTGCCAGTCGCAGACTGTGTGGGTGACTGTCACTCAAAGTGATTATGGGCGGAGCCCAATAACAGCCTGAAATCCAAAGGGAGAAAAATTATGCTTTTGAGTACTTGATTAGAAATATAAAACAATGATTTTTTTTTTTTTTAAACTTACAGATGTGTTCCATAGACTCACAGGAATTGTGTAAAGTTGCCCAAATAGTGCAAGGAATAGCAATGCATGTCCCCTTTAATGTGTGCGTTGTTTATTTTTTTATCAAACTTACCCCGTTCTCTTCCTAGAGGTAACACTGCTCTCTCTATCTCTGCGGGCCTGAGCGGCTCATCCTTGGGGGTCTGTGGGCTCACGGAGGGGTTGGGCGTGTGGGCTCTGGTACTCGAGGCGCGCTTAATATCCGATCTCTTTCCATCTGCAGAGTTCATCAAATAAAAAAATTAGACTTAGGATGTCATCAGTAGTCAACACACTAATAAACTGTGAATATAATTTTTAGAAAAACACTCCGGCACACTTACACTCCGGAAATTGGAGAAAGCGCGACAGGAACGAGGCCTTGAATGTAACCGTGATACAGCTGCTCTTTTCGGGGCTGTTTTCCATGAGGCGCTGCGAAACATTGTATTGTTTTGCTGGAGCGAAAATATTCACCAAAAGTACAGCAAAAAAACATTTCACAAACACTAGAAACAGTTGGAAACTGAACTAATCCTATATTGTATTTATGTACACTGTCATTCCAGGCAAGGCGGTACACTTTGAGTTTGGTCAAGTGTCATTTATGTTCAAGTTTGTGGCAGGTAGCTCATTAATATGGATTTCTGTTAGATAGAATACCGTCCCGGTAAATTACTTTAAAAAAGTGAAGAAAGATGGTGCTAACTTTATTAGGCTGTTGCTATGTTTACATAATAAGCCATGGTTGATGGTGCTGGATTCCAAGCTTAACGTTACCAAAATAGCCACACAGCATTTCAGATTATACCTCTATGTGACAAGACAAGCATACAATCAAAAGTACTGTGTATTGTATATTGACTTCATTGCTAAATAGACAAAACAACATTTCAAATTTGTTTTGGTCAAAGAGTGATCCAGATAGCAGATAGAAAAGAGGGTCTGGCTATGGTAATAGCTGCCTTGTAATTATTCTGCGCCCCCCAGTGGCACGGAGTGACACAAAAAGAAGCTTTGTGGTCGTCTTTTGAAGTATAATTGCAAAATTGTGTTTTGGACCTGTTGTTATTTCATTTTATTTCATGTTTATTTCATTTTTTATTTATTTTTAATCTACTTCCAGCTTAGGTGTAGTGTCAGAGGACCAGAAGTATGTATTCCTGTCATTCTTTTGTACACACTACTGCAATCTACCACAGCAATACTGTAGTGACTCATAGTATTCCTGTGTTTGTATTCCTATACACACACCATAGATTTACGACAGAAATACTGTAGTGATTCACCATAGTAGTGGAATATGATTGAAATTGAATACAAATCATTATAGCATTCCTGCGGTTTTGCCACAGAAACAGTACGGTATTATTACAGTATTTGGTGCATGTGAAAAGAACAACACAGAAATACTATAGCTTTTCCGTTGTTCATTATCGTATGGGTTGATACGAGGTCGTCCATATGAAGAGGCCTTTTGGAAACGTCCAGCCTGCCCCCCCCACCTGCCGCTACTCCTTGTCTGACAGACGTCTGGACTTTAAAAAGGGGTGATAACTTAATTTCTACTCATGTCAACACCGCTCCAGGGGCCAAGAGGAAACTTTGGGTCTTTTGTGCATCTGTCATATCGTCCTGCTTATTGCTGCCCCAAGAATGAAAAATATTTAAGTGGCTTTGATGTCCCGGATCATGCTGAACTGCTCTGATGGCCTGAGAGCACCGGACCCCAGGGGCCCTTGGCCCCCCGTTTCCCTGCTGGGACACGTGCACACACACACAGACACACACACACACACACCTACACACACACACACACACACACACACACACACACACACATACACACACACACACACACACACACACACACACACACACACACACACACACACACACACACACACACACACACACACACACACACACACACAACACTTATAACACAATGGATGAAAATTATATCCACATTATAAACCTATACCTGAAATGTGAAGAGGAGCAGGAGATAAGTTCCTCTTGTGAGTTTTTATTTGTGTGTGTGTGTGTGTGTGTGTGTGTGTGTGTGTGTGTCTTTGTGTGTGTCTTTGTGTATGTCTGTGTGTGTACACCCACTTGCTATTGCATGTGCTTCATGCCCGTATGGTCGGGTGTTCGTATGTGCCCACAACCAGCACCCATATCGCCCATAGCATAGCCCAAGTGAACACAAGTGCAGGGCTTGTGTGGGAGCGACCCTGAGCTCGGGGGTGTTGACAGCAGCTTCTATCTGCCAATCTCCCTGTGGATATTGTTGCAGCACTGGCAGACAGACAGCCAGGGCTTGTGGGGCGACAGATCCCCTCAGTCAGCAGGTTATCATTTCCAATTAAACCAGGGGCTCTTTCATCTACACATACAGTCAACTCCTTGGCAAGTCACAAATGACCCGAATAAGAAGTTATTATTCTTTTTCAACAGCACCCCCCCCCCCCCCCTCACCTTTTCAACCTCCCCTGTATAACGAGAGAGGTTGGGCCAATCTTTTAAAGGTCCCGTGTCTTGCTATTCCTTTCACTATTTGGGCAACTTTACAAAATTCCTGTTAGTCTATGGAACACCTCTGTAAATTTTTTTTCCAAATAATTCATTGTTTTGTATTTCTAATCAAGTACTCTAAAGCAGCATTTTTCCACTTCAAGATTTCAAGCTGTTTTGGCCTGGGCTCCGAGTGACAGTCACCCACAGTCTGCACTGGCAGACAGAGAGAGACATAGAGAGATTGAGGGGGATACTAATTAATTTCGCCGCAGGGGGGGCATAATCCCACAGGACAATGCATTGGTAACTTGTTTCAAATGACAATATATTGACAGTGATATGCGAGTGCTCCCGACTGCATGTGTGTTTCCCCGAGAGCAGCTCCTGCCCCGTGCGCGCGGTCGGGAGTGTGTGTGTAAATGCTCCGTGTCCCTCTCTCTATCTCTCTCTCCCTCTCTATCTCTCTCCCTCTCTATCTCTCGCTCGCTCGTTCTCTGGTGTCTCTGTCGGCACCCGCGCACGTCAACCCGTTTGAGGAAGTGTTAGTATTTCCACTCGCTCTGTTGTTGAGCAAATTGTTGATTGTGGGCGGTGACTACAACCAGTGCCTTAATCACGTCAGCAAAACAGTCAAATCAGAATGGCTTAGTTCAGTGAGGGAAGATCTCGTGAACTCGAGACTAGACTGATGAGCCAAAATGAGAATTAGAGACACAGACCCCATTGATACAAACCCCCATTGCTAGAAAACAGTGCTAAACACTGGAAAATGCCATTTATAAGACAGGGGACCTTTAAAGCATTATTGTTCTAGATTCTTCGGGCATCTCAACATCAAACTTCCAGATGTTTGCGGTGTTCAACATTCTTTTTAAGGAAAAACCTTCCAAAGATTTACGTTACGATTCAAACATAGACATGCCCTCTGTGACATGTGCTCCACTACAGTGACCTCTGTGACATGTGCTCCACTACAGTGACCTCTGTTTTGCCAGGACACTTCCTGGATGCCAGTGTTTGTGTCCACTGCATTACAAATAAAGGAATGCATGCAGAAAGCAGTGCCTGTCTGTTGAAAAGGGGCCTTACCACCAGCTAATTTCCTTCCTTAAGATGACCCCATTGGCAAATCTAAGGCATCCGGACTGGCCAGCTAAATAGAGATTAACCCTCTACATGGCCAGAGGCCACTCAATCAACATGTGAGTGATTCACTGTGTGAATGTGTGTGTGTGTGTGTGTGTGTGTGTGTGTGTGTGTGTGTGTGTGTGTGTGTGTGTGTGTGTGTGTGTGTGTGTGTGTGTGTGTGTGTGTGTGTGTGTGTGTGTGTGTGTGTGTGTGTGTGTGTGTGTGTGTGTGTGTGTGTGTGTGTGTGTGTGTGTGTGTGTGTGTGTGTGTGCGTGCGTGCGTGCGTGCGTGCGTCTGTCTGTGTCTGTGTATGACTGGTAGAGAGAGATTCCTCATCACTGTTTAAAATGACTGGAACATGCAGATTCAAGAGATTCAAGATTCAAGATAGTTTATTGTCATATGCACAGTTAAACAGACAGTTTGCCATACAATGAAAATCTTACTTTGCTAGTCCGCCCTTCACACAAAATCACACAATACTTAACAATATTTAAATACAAGCGAGTGCTAGAAAATAAGGTAAAAATAGATAAATATATATACATACAAGGCACAGTGAGTTACATTGCATGTTCCGATTAGTATTTATTTACATATGCAGTAGCCTATGTTGACATTTTGAGCAGATTGTTGTTTTTTTTAGATGCAAAGCACATCTATAGCCTGGCGAGTCAGGTTACAGACACATTTTTGCCTATGGTCTTTTACCATAGGAGTTTTTCAAAGTAGCAGAATTATGGTTTCACTTATTCAATCGGTCTGACATTTGACGGGAGCAGAGTTGAACATAATTAAATGAAATCTGCATTTTTACATTTGAGAAAAACAAGAAAAAGGTTGTGGGTACTAGACTTTGAACCCAATGCAATGTAATCTTTACTTGTTTCCATGGTAACTAGTACCCATAAGCCTTCCCATTTGAAGACCAGTCTCAAGCGAAAGCTGCAGAGTGGAGAGGACGACGACGTTACAAAACCAAAATAGTAGGGATGTCCGATATTATCGGCCGATATTGGTATAAATTTTTTTTTAACCTTTATTTACCCAGGCAAGCAAGTAAGAACAAATTCTTATTTTATTTATTGTGAAAAGTATGCATAATGTTGTGTTAATTCCACAACAAGAGATATGTAATGTTAATTACCTGAAATTATTCCGTTTTTGCATATATCGGTCGGTATCGGTTGATATCGGTATTGGAAATTAAGAGTTGGACAATATCGGTATATCGGATATCGGTAAAATAGCCAATATCGAACATCCCTACAAAATAGTCAAAACAACAGGCAGAATACACTATTGGAATTAAATACTCATGATCACGTGACTCGCTTATTTAAAAATGTCAGTTTTCACGTCTTGTGCCTTTTATTCATGGCTTCAATGAAAACAAATATGGCGGCGAATGCCCCGATAACGACAAGAATAACAAGGGATACAAACAAAGGTTATCCTATAACCCTAGTTATATGATTACTGGCAAAGCGTCTTGCTTCACCTATTGGACTATGCTCGTGCCTATGGCGCATTTTGAAAAAACTTTAATGCACCTTACATCTACCTAGCCACGTCCACTTCCGGTATTATATAACCCGGTGTAGTGGCCATGTTCACCCTTCCGAGTCTGAATTTCATGCGAAAAACAGACAGGGGTCCTCAGGGCGGAAAAGCAAGACGCTTTGCCAGTAATCATATAACTAGGGTTATAGGATATCCTTTGTTATATTTCATACTGGCTCTGTGTCTTGCTTCGCCTATTGGACTAATTTACCCCCTGAGGTCCCCTCACGACCACCAAAGCGGGGACGGTCCTAGCCCCACACTCGTCCTAACGAGGAGCGTAACAATAGAACTCTGACACTATGCGTAATAGGGCGCAGCTTCCCTAAAATGCACAACGTGAGTAGTCTACATCACCACACATCCCTGCTAATACACTAGTATCAGGCTGCAGAAGAGGTCCCAGCACTAAGGACCGCATGAGAGACAGAGCTCTCAGTCATGTCCATGAGAAAGAACCTGACGAAAGGAGCCGGGGAGGACCACGAAACCGCAGCGCAGATGTCCTCCACCGAGACCCCTCTAAGCAGAGCAGCAGAGGCCGCCACACCACGGGTGGAATGCGCTCTGATGCCTGCGGGGGGAACCTGTACAGCCAAGGTGTAACAAAGGGCAATGCCTTTGCACAACCAATGTGACAGGTGCTGTTTTGACAGCACCTTACCCTTGTTAGGGCCACTGTGACAAACAAATAGTTGACTGGTAGTCCTGAGATCCTGTGTGTGCTTAAGATATATCGCAAGTGCACGAATAGGAAAGAATAGGTGAAGGCTCTTTTCCAACGCTGAGGTCCTAGCGCGGTCTCCAAGCACCTGGTGAACGTGCGAGGGGCCAGAGAATAGCTGAACGGCATTCTCTGGTATTCGTATGCTACTCCCTGAAAGAGAAAGCACAGGGATTTCCTGTGAGGAGGAAAAATCGGGATGTGAAAATACGCATCCTTCAGGTCTATGGAAGTGAACCAGTCTCCCACCCGGACTGCACGCAGTAGGTGTTTTACGATCAACATTCTGAACGGTTTCACCGCAATCGACCGATTGAACGGAGATAGGTCCAGTATGGGTCTGATTCCACCCTCTCATCACGTCCTCTAGCGGGACCGTGATAATGACCTGCTTCACCTCATCGGCCAGGGTTGTCACTGCCGCGGCATCTGATAACAGAGTAGGGTTCAAACGCGTATATGGAGGGTGGGGGTGTGCGAATTGTAACACGAGCCCCAATCTCAACATTCTCTCTATCCAGCTCAACATATCGCATTTCTGTAGCCATATGTGGTAAAAGTCGCAAAGCGGTCGTGTGCCTAACTGGCGCTGACCTGCTAAGAACTGTAGATAAGAGGTCCCGGTCCCTTCCGCCATGCGCTGTGCCAGCTGCACCCATGGGGGACCTCGATAGAAAGGGAGGGGATTGAACCAGGGTAACACCAGACATCATATCCGTCTCAGAGAGGGGGCGACGATGTTCCCCATCTGAGGGAGGTCCACTGACAGAAAACTGGGGATCACTAGCTCTGCGGCCCAACATACACACAGTATAATTTTTTTTATTCAGATTATTTTGAAACTGTAACCCTGTGATGGTATCGCTACCAACCATATTACGGGCACCCCATACACTACTGCCACTGTTAGGATGTGTAGTCTGGACTGGGGGAGTGCAAACATAATACCCGGCCTGGCAAGGGCAGGGCTGCGGAGACCCACAACATGCAACATCATCACATTGAGTCACACAGGGATTCCCCTTCTGACAAGCATAATCCGAGAGATTTGCTCCGTCGTCATGTGTTATGTCAGGATTCTGCCACGTTGAAGGGAACCCTGCATCGAATGCAGACAGAAGGATTTTTGGCCTCACTCAGACTGACTGTAATCATGCCCTACGAGGCCCTCTGGGACCCTGAGAAGTAGCGCAAGCCCGCCGGTTGTCGTGGCCTCTGGGCTATGTTCTGTTCAAACGAGCTGACACGAGAACCACTGCGGGGGGGGCTCACCAGATAATTTATCACTCTTATGGTCAGCCCCGGTCCCCGTAAGGACCTGGGTAAGGCCCGCTACCATGAGAGGTGATTTATCAGGCTGCTTACTACATTTGCTTTCAGAGTTGGTAGCGCGGCCCAGTGCCAGAGGAAGAACAGAGACCCTATCGTATATAATACTAGGGGATGAACGATGAGCAGACACCGTGGAATGAAGGCGGTGATCTACGCTCTGAGAGGACCCGCACACATCATATTTGCATAGACACACACCTGCCGGCCCGGGGTCTGTCGGTATTCCGGGCACACTTTAGGAGGTAAAATGACTGCTTGTTTGTAACACAAATGCCGTTCAGCCGAACAGATTTTCTTATTTTTTTAGAAAAGAAAACATTTGTACAGACGTGGAGGACACGGGTGTTACCCCGGTCTCCACAGCACATCTCGTCTTCCTTTGCGCCTTGCGCCCTTGGGTGCCCTGGGGGGGAGGGGTCTTAGCGGCGCCGGTCGAGGGTCTCGCAGCAGATGCTGACGAGACAGCGCTCTCCCCCCTCTGGCTGCGGGACGTGGAACCTCTTCCAGGGACGACTGCTCCAGCCACAGATGTCTGTGCATCATGGTTGTAAGCGCTGTCACTGTCCCAGAGGCTATAGCATGCAGCTGCGTCAGGGCCTTCCACCTGTGTAAAGGGCAGATAGGCCTTGGTCAGGCCCTTAACACTCGACACCACCTGTCCTTTTGCGACATATGGGTCGATTGGGAGGAAACCTGGGCACAGCAGGTCCGGCCTGCTGCACGGGTCCCCTCTGAAGAAATCCCCCACCATGCCATTGGGGACAGGCATCGGCAGGGGCACAGGGAGTGGGCCACCATTGGCTGTGGCCGCAGCTGCCATAATACTGGGGAAGACGAGCAACAGCCTCAACTGCTGTCTGACCTCCTCCAAGTATACATCTCGAGGAGCCAGGGTGATTAACCCTGGCGCACCAAACAGGGGGTAAAATTCGGGGGTCCTCCGTCTGAATAGATGGTGACACACCAGGGAAGACACACGGGTCTTCCCCCTGGCCCGGTAGTGGCTCTACGGTCCTGGACTCGCTCGGCGATGCATGTTGCACCTCCACAGACTGCCTGCTGTCCACGCTTCCCGATTGCTCGGTGCGCTGAGCGTAGGCTTCGACGCCACTCAACCCAGGGCCGGGGGTCCCTCTCCCGTGAGAAGGACTCACCGCGACCCTTGCGGCTCGAGCTCACCACCGACTGCCGCAAGTTCTCCCCCGGCTCCAGCGATATTCCGGAAAAGGATCGCCGGTCCAGGGATACGAGCGGTGGACAACAAGCGCTGAATGCGCTGGGGAAGTCCTGAAAAGGACTTTTTGTGTGGTGGTATATCCATCTCTAACTAACAGTAACAATAACACAAACTCTCAACGCTGCAGGTGCTTGTGAACAGCCTTTTTGCGTTTCGGGTTATATACTACCGGAAGTCCAATAGGCGAAGCAAGACGCGGAGCCAGTATGAAATATAACACTGGAGTGGTTGTGCTCTTGTGATTGGTCCATGGACTGTAAAAGATTGCAGAGGCTTATGGGTATTGTAGTAGTTACCATGGGAATGAGTCAGGATTACGATATAAAACACATATTCTCAAAGATTAAGTTAAAACATTTACCTTTATTGAAGACATCAATGATGATGAACACCAAAATATTATGATTGAAAGGCGACTCAAACTGTATGGCGCTTTATATTTCCCGGACCATGTATTAATGGGTACAGTATATATCAACTGACATGATGATAACATCCCTGCCCTGGTTGAAGATGAGGAGGAAAGCAATGACTGGCAGGAACACCAGAAACAATCTAATAGAAGCATATTTCACTAGATTAACTAGTAAATAGACTAGAAAATTGGACAGACAATGAACTTTCATTTGATGTAAAACATTGAATTCAGGAAGAATAGATACATATATTAATTAATGAATACAATTTCAAAACGTATTCAAGTATAAACATCATGAACATGTCACAACAGTATTTATAATGTATATTATCATCAATACGTTAGTTTAGTAATAGGTTAAAGTGTTAGATAGATTTTCCTCTTTGGAATGTCAATGTTATTTCGTGAGAGGCGACCATTTTGAAAAACCGGGGGAATGGGAATTGTAGTTTTTTTGCCGCCATTTTGTAGCGGACTTCCACAGGTCTGGTTCTGCGTTGATATTTTTTAAAACTACACTTCCTGGAAGATTCTATTGGGTTCAAGGTTTATAGTACTTTATGAATTATTTCAATAACTGCTATTATTCGGGATAATTCTACCACAAAAGGTAACGTTTATGACAAATATTGAAACATAGTTAGTTTCTCTTCCCTGTAGCAACAATTAGATCTGAAATTAGTTTCAAAACGGTTGCACCCTAATCAAAATAAAAAAGCTCCTGTATTTACAGTAGATTTCATTATCTGTTTTTATGCCTGGTGATAATAAATCCAAATTGAACTCGGGCATTTGAAAGATAATATATGTATATATATATATAAATGTGCGAATTGGCTATAATAAGGTAATTTATAAGCCTGCTATTCGATATTCTATAATAATATTTCAAATTGCATTGGTCCGGATGGGAGAATTCAGTACTGTATCTACAGAACCTTCTGTTTAATCATCTTCCCTTTATTCATTCCCTTTTTTTTTCTTTTTTTTTACAGATGATCTCAAGAAGGTATACTGAACGAGATCAGTGGCAGTTTTTAATGTTTGGTCATTATTCGCATGGTGTTATTCACTTTCAAAGATGTTTCATCACAATTTAAGCAAGGCTAGTAATAGACACAATATTTCTGACACTGGGAATACATTCACTGAGGTCCATAGATGTCCCTAGATACCAAGAATATGAAAATGGACCTTGTAGAAGTGGAGCAATATTCCATTTACTTTTCCATTTATTTTAGGCGGATTTTCAGAAAATAGGCTCCGGGTGGAAGAGGTTAATCGCATGATTGTCCATATTTTTTGAACTGTTCTAAATCTACCTTAAACGGATCTTCTTCAAGTTTTAATACTCTTATCAACATGAGAGTCAACAAATGCTTGCTTTATGCAGCCATTTAACACAAAAGGATGACCCTCATGCATTGCAAATTTGCATCAAATTAAAAACAGTGATGCACAAAATAACTTCAAAGAAAATAATAATTTAAAACAATGAATAAAGTGTGCATGAAATAATAGGGGGGGGGGGGGGGAAACCTTAGGAACTTATGTTACATTCACCCACACAAGGGCTGAGGACTCAAACCCCCCCGCCCCCCTTTGGCCCTCTCTCTCTCTCACACTCACACACACACACTCTCCCAGCTCTCTTTCTCTCTTGCCCCTTCCTCATCTCTCTCACCCCCCCCCCCCCCCTCTCTCTCTCTCTCTCTCTCTCTCTCTCTCTCTCTCTCTCTCTCTCTCTCTCTCTCTCTCTCTCTCTCTCTCTCTCTCTCTCTCTCTCTCTCTCTCTCTCCTCTCTCTCTCTCTCTCTCTCTCTCTCTCTCTCTCTCTCTCTCTCTCTCACACACACACACACACACACACACACACACACACACACACACACACACACACACACACACACACACACACACACACACACTCACACACACACACACACACACACACAAACACACACACACACACACACACGCACACACACACACACACACACACACACACACACACACACACACACACACACACACACACACACACACACACACACACACACACACACACACACACACACACACACACACACACACACACTTTGACTCGGAAACAAACATAGTATCAATGAGAGTATCAATAATACACCTGAGTGAAGCCTAGATTTTTTATTTTTTATTAATAAACGTTTATTTAATTTTTTAACGTTAATCTTGCGCTAAAAATAGTGCCGTTAAAATAATGCGCGTTAACTTTGACAGCCTTACAAAATATACAATATACAAAACTACAAAATGCTAAAATTAGGTAGAGATGTAGCTAGTGCAAATCTTTAGATAAAATATGGTGTAGTGTCTAAAGTGAATGTTAAACGGTGAGTGTTTAAAGTGAGTGTGTGCATGTGGATGTGTGTGCAACGAATGTAGAATGGATGGGGTTAGTGTTGCACAGAGTCATTGAGCATCCTGACATGGCCTGCGGATATAAGCCCCTTTTGAGTCTCTCTGTATTGGCCATGAGACTCCGGTAGCGCTCATGGCCAGTAGGTACAGAGAGACTCAAAAGAAGCTTCAATCCCCAGGTCGAATTTCAACTGAAAACCATGATCAAAGTTAAAATGTAACACCTGTCTTTTCTTGCCCAGCATTATATCAAGCTAGCTATAGCCAGTAACAAGTGAAGTGAGACAGCCCTTGATATTACATTCTAATCAAGGATACAGTCTGCTGTACATTCAAACACTGAACACGATACCTAAGATAGGATAGGACATAGCCAAGAGTTTAGGAATTGCTTCTATAATAGGAAGAAACTCAAAGGATACATTTTCTATTTGGGACATTAGACCCTTATTGTCCTGTGACTGTCTACCATGTATGTGTACCGAAATGTCACTGATCCGTCCAGCATTGAGCTAGCTACAATTTCCCTGCAGGCTCACACTGGGCTACAATAGCAGACAATGGGCAATCATAAATCCTTTGCAAAAACAACCATAGATGTGCTTTTCCAAGGTCAGAGTGTATTCTTACTGGTGTCAGTGTGCTCTCCTGTTAAATGTATCGCAATCCGAATGTTGAAACAACAGTTCCATTTGAACTATTTTGCATTAGTCAATTAGTCGACTAATCGGTGAAAGGAGCCGTAGTCGACTAACCAACCTCTTAGTCGAATAGTAATTTTTTTTTAAATAAATAAAAATTATAATATCTTTATTTTTTTGTTTTTTTTTATCATTCTTTCCAAAAGGAAATAGGCCTAGAAGCGCGGCTAACGCTAATGGCACACATACCAGAGGCTAACTGCCTACGAAAACAGGCACAGAGGCACTGAAAGAGGATTTCACCCATCTAATGAACACACTACACTAGACTAGACAAGTATCCATCAGTGGACCAATTGCATGCTTTTGCAAAGGACAAGAAGCCTTCAGTCGACTCCTTCAGACATTAAGCACCCCCACAGCCAAATGGAATGATAAAAAAAAAATTGTAATTATTATTATTTTTATTTTTTTTATGTATACTTTTTTTTTGTCGACAATAGTCGACTAACGGCAAATTTTGGCCAATCATAGTTCGACCATCCAAATCCTTAGTCGGGACAGCCCTCCTACTACGCACTGTAAACTTCCACATTCTACCTAGTTGTAGAGAGGGGCGGGCCGTAAAGCACGTACAAATGCTTGGATTGTGATACATTTCACAGAAGAGCAAACTGAGACGCAGCTTGCAGGGAAATCGTAGCTAACTCTATACTGTACTATACTGGACCGTGAAATGATGCTCTCTATGTGTCAGGTACATGGTAGACAGACCGCAAATAGGGTTTAAGGTAAACAAAATAAATAATAAGGTATCCTTTCATTTATGATAGGACAAGCAGTTAGGAAATGTTTCTATAAGGAGGCCAGGTACTGTATATATGACGGGCGATGTTACTCACTCAGTGACAGTGGCACAGGGGGTAGAGTGGTCGTCTGGTTTCCGGTTTGATTCCGGCTCCTCCCCGCAGCATGTAACATTTTCCTTGAGCAAGACACTTAACCCCTAACTGCTCCTGATGAGCAGGTTGACACCTTGCATGGTCACCTCAGTGAGTGAATGTGGGTGAATGTGAGAAATAAGTTGTAAAGCGCTTTGGATAAAAGTGCTACATAAATGCAGTCCATTTACCATTTACTCACTCTTAGCCACTCTGCCCCTAGTGGTGACTCACAGGAAATGCTCTTCGCCTCTGTGACACCATGTGTCCTTGTTTATCAAACACAGTGCAACAGAAACAACAAGCCTGTGCAAACCATTCACATACTCGAATTATACTAATTATCAATCATGAATATAGCTTCATCTGGTAGGCCACACGCTTATCATCTACCTGAGAAAGCACACGTTCATAATTACTTGTCATTACCAAATGTCTGGTTATGTATATGTTATTACACAGTAATGTGTGTGCCGTAATATGAATACCGCAATATGAAGTATTTGTTTTGATGACTTAAAACAGCTTCAGGCAACGTGCAAGCAGCATCCGAACATCACAAGTTGCGGAGCACCTTTGGCTGGAACCAATACCCTCACCTACAAATCCTGTCCACCTCCTCTGGCAGGTGAATTCGCTGTGCTTCGCTGTCTTGCTTTACAAAGAGAGGTTTTAAGTGGCAATTCAATTCACAATTTCCTCCTCTAGCTCTGCGGTAAGATACACCTTCAGAAATGTACCCCTTCTAACCCACACTGACTTCCTGCTCAAAGACACAACAGTGGACACTATGAAGCAGTCAAGAATTCAGATAAGTGCCGCATTAAACCCAATTTCAGATCGACTCCCTTTCCATCTCCACTTAATCTGCTTTAATCGGACAACAATACTGTATTTATTCAGGCCAGAGGGTGGAATTGTCCAATGCAAGATGGTGAGGTTGCACTTTAAAGAGTTGAATTCATGCAGAAAGTAATCCTCGGAGAGAAGGAGATGTAAACCGAGAGAGAGAGAGAGAGAGAGAGAGAGAGAGAGAGAGAGAGAGAGAGAGAGAGAGAGAGAGAGAGAGAGAGAGAGAGAGAGAGAGAAGAGATGAGAGAGAGATGAGAGAGAGAGAGAGAAGAGAGAGAGAGAGAGAGAGAGAGAGAGAGAGAGAGAGAGGGAGAGAGGGAGAGGAGGAGAGAGGAGAGAAGAGAGAAGAGAGAGAGAGAGAGAGAGAAGGATGAGAGAGAGAGAGAGAGAGAGAGAGAGAGAGAGAGAGAGGAGAGAGAGAGAGAGGGAGAAAGAGAGGGAGGGGTCAGAGACAAGAAAAAGAGTGGAGCGAGAAAGATAGAATGTTATTGAGGTAAGAAACACCATTGGAAATACTAGGCTAATCCCCTTGGCTTTAATGGTTTTGAAATGCTATGAAAGATTAGGTAACAGTGCATTTGATTAATGGGAAAAGGAGTCAATTGGCCATGGAGCGTGAAGTGCCGCACAATGCTCCTTTCATATCCCAAGTGCTGAGAGGAGGGATG
>NC_140173.1:131839052-131859373 GCF_963971535.1 Notolepis coatsorum
TTTCGGCTTCTCAGCACAACCGTGCACCGGGGAAAAGGGTCGCTTGGTTTTCCTTTAACTTAAATCCCTTTCAGCAATTCAGTAGCTAATGCAACTCATCCCAGTCTGTGTTTAGCTCAGCCAGGGGGGATGGAGACTGCATTAAGTTCATCCCAACGGGGGCCGGGGGACAAATTATCATGGATGGGAGTGGGACTGGACTGGTGAACTTTTTCATCTCCACGGTAGGAAAATGCGTCAACGTCACGTCATCTCCTTCCTCTTGGACCTCAACTTTGCCATTGATTCTGCGTTAGGGTGAGTTTTAATGCAATCCTGTCCGTCTCTCTCATCTCTCTCTCTCTCTCTCTCTCTCTCTATCTCTCTCTCTCTCTCTCTCTCATCTCTCTCTCTCTTCTCTCTCTCTCTCTCTCTCTCTCTCTCTCTCTCTCTCTCTCTCTCTCTCATCTCTCTCTCTCTCTCCTCTCTCCTCTCTCTCTCTCTCTATTAACGGTATCATTCACCAGTAGTGCCTATGGAGATGACAACTCTGGGATATTCATATTTTTAGGAAATTTAATGGCAACATTTTTTTTTTTTTTTTATTTCATCGTCACATTTTTATTCATTAATTAATTAATAAAAACATTTCGCGGCAGGGCCTCGCGCATTTAAATCTTGCACTGGGCCTCGCATTTCTCCAGACGGCTCTGGTCACATCACGGCATGGAGGTGCGCCCCGCTCCAACCCCCCTTTCATGGGTGCATGATGAAAGATAATACCGATATCTAGCGTTGATTTCAGATTGATTGGCAACGTGTTTTTTTAATTACACAAAAACGCTGTTTTCGTGTCTTTTTCTGGGATTACTCAGAATCACTCAAACTATACTCATATTCACCACGGTATAAAACGGAAAATGTATAGATGACATTTTTTTTTGCACGTTGACCGGAAGAAACCCACTGACAATCGACAGCGTTATTAGATCCATAGCTATAATATAAAATACAGGTTTAGCTCTACAAACAAGGTGAGCGCTTACATGGGGTTAATGGGCGGCAAGGCCTATGCACTTCCCGGAAGGGGCGTGGCACCCAATGTGTTAAGGGGAGAGGGCATCTTAAACAACCAATGGTACACTCTACGCTGAAAAGCATGTGTATATCCATTTGTGGAGTGAAGTTGTGGAATAACTACCTGAAAACATCAAAATGAGTAAACATATTGCACAATTTAAAAAGCAGCTTAAAAAATACACATTAGAGAAATATAGAAATAAGTAATGCTGATAAACGAAGTTTTGTCATATTGTGTTATGTAGTGTTGTAATTACTATGTCAAGCGACTCAAGTTTTTTTTTTTTTTTTTTTTTTACTATAGTAAATTGTATATTATATAATGTATTATACTAAATATGTTATATCAAGTAAAATTAATGGAGGAAAACATTAATGTAAGGGGGTAGGGATCAATAAGCTTAGCTTCCCTCTACTCCTTTTTTGAACATGTCAACTAACTACATTGCTCTTGACTTTTTGTTTATAATTTCTTTTTCATTCTGATTATTCTGTTTGACAAAGCTTGATATTATGTTTATTTAGAGGAATGTAAAGAATACATGTTCAAAAATTTACTTTTTCATTCATTCATTCATTCGCCCCCACTTGTGCCGTTGTCATCTTATTTATGCTTGTCAGACTCAAAGATCCAAGAGTCTTCTCCGCTCATGTGGTTATTCCCAAATCAAATACATAATCCATATACATTTGCTCCGTCCCCAGGTGACTATATGCTCCACAAACATTGAATGCCACGCATAATACACAAAACTGCTTTGTTGGCTCATTCTCCTCCTGGTAACAAGGACGTTTGTTAGGAAAAGTAACACAGGCTCTTTTCATTCCAAATTGACTGACCTGGAAGGCTAACACTATCCCTGTATACTATAGATACTATGTCGCACATACATTGGGAATGGAAATACAGAAGTGGCAAGCTGGCTGGAAACACAAGGTGAATACCGGTAGCTCCACCTCCCCCTTCGCTCAGGTAAAGGTCAGTTAACCAGGTGCTTGTCCTCCACTGATTCGTTTCCAGCCGACTGTGGCTAAAGCTGATTCTGCAGTGACGCCGTTCAAACTCAATGTCATCTTTGCTTGTGTGATCAACGCCCAAAAACCCCCTCTCACCCCCACCCCCCCCCCCCCACCCCCCCCCCATCCTCCAAAACAGCTTAGCAGGGCCAAGGCCTCAGCTCGGGGGATGGACGGCAGTCATTATGGTGGTTGGGAAGCAGACAGGAGGAGTGGGTCATCAGCCAATTCAAAGCCGTTTCACCTCTCTCTCTCTCTTTTCTGTCCCTCTCTCTTCTGTGTTTTTCTCTCTTTCAGTGTTTCGCTCTCTCACGCAGTCTCTGTCTCACACACACACACACACACACACACACACACACACACACACACACACACACACACACACACACACACACACCACACACACACACACACACACACACACACACTCACACACACACACACACACACACACACACACACACACACACACACACACACACACACACACACACACACACACACACACATACACACATACACTCAAGAGTAGAAATGCCTATATTTATGGAATGTGTTTAAGTACAAAATTATCTAATTGCTGTTTACAGTAAAGAGGATAATTTGTTTGGCCTGCCTGAGGCGTTCTTTTACTCTCTAGTCCCCCCGTCCATTCCTACTGATTGACACAGGATCAAAAGGGTTGATCAAACATGAGAAAACAAGGTATTGTGTAAACCACTTACTGACACCCGCCCCCCCTCCCCCCCCCCCCCCCGACACACACAGACACACACAATAAAGATCATTAATTGTATGATAAACACAAGGGCAACTTCATATCCATGTTAAATACCACAAAATGTGCTGAATGTGCACACTGTACGCGCTATGTTTGCTTTAGACTAAAGTGTAGATTTGACTAAGCATGCCTGATTATTCTTCCCTTCTTCCTGTTTGATCTAATCACATACTTGCATGCACATAGACATGCACATCCTCACAAACGCATAGACAGGGCTCAAGAAACACAATACACATACACGCACACACAACGCACATGCGTGTGCCTGGAAGTCACGCTCTGCGGAATAGAAGAGAATCCACGGCGGTTGCTAATCCTCTGTCCGCTGCCCGAGGCTGCGTCAGCCTACACATAAGCTCCCCCTTCTCCTCTCCTCCCCTGCTTCACCTGTCTATTTACCAGCGCTCAAGCCCTCCGGTCTTTTCAGCAAACTCCCTCTCCCTCTCCCTCCGCTCCCCCTCCATCCGCTAATCCTCTTTAAGGACATTACCTGCTAATATATCCAGTCAGAAGGTATAGAAGCCTGACTATCTCTTTACCGCCATCGGCAGTAGGCTAAATAGGCCATTTATGGAGGATGGCGAGCGCGGGGGGGGGGGGGGTGTATATCACTGCTTTGACCCTAAATACCATTCAGAAGGATCAGTCTGAGTGGATCAGTCAGAGGATGTTCTAGGTCAACACTGAAGACCAGTGGGAGGGAAAGGAGTTGCCGGTCAGTGCAGGGTGCTGTGGAGTTTATGGAAGTTACCTGTGGCTCTGGTTTACCTGATCGGTACTCGTGGCGAGTCTTGTCATCCAAAAAAGTTTCAATGTTTTCTGCGGGTATCATTTGTGAGGTGCATGTAGAATGAATAACACCAGGCCAAAGGCCATGAGGGTGATCTGGAAAATATACCACAAACTGGTATATCTACCAGTACATGTGGATATTAATGCGAGCTAATTCAGTAGATGACGTAGCAATGTGTATTCCCACTTATACTCTTGTTGTGGACCAGATGTTTCAGTCTGGCCCGGCCAAGGTCATTCCATATCCTAAAGTTTAAACTGTAGTTGAGGAGAAAACACTGATCACATAGATTTACCATAGATTACTTGTAATACTTGGGCATCAATGTAAGTAAAAAAAGTGCAAGTATGCACTATACCCAAGTTCAAGTTCTTTAATAGTTGTCATACAGAAGTACAGGATACTTTCATACAAAATGCTTCTTACTGTTAAGACCCGAGTGCAAATATCAAACTCCACTTGATTTGCATAGAATTGTGCCTTCTTTACATTTATGTGGCCATAAAAAAGGTTAATCATATACTATAGTGGTAGTCGGACTCGTAGATATAAAAATGCGTGTTGTAAATAATTTGAGAAAAGCGTTGCCGATAAAAGAAGGTATATCTCTGTTCCTTTCCTCATAGCCGGTTAACCTAACTTGAGTGCCGGCCTGACCTGACAAAGTTCACTGTTGACTTGGCCCCAAGGCAGGGCAGCTGTTCATTTGACTGCTAATAGAGTGCCACTGACATAACTTTAATGAGAGACCCCTAATAGGTGTTGACAGGTCAGACGGCTCACAACATCAACTCACTTCAGCGGCAGCAGGAGTCCGTTGAGATAGTAGACCAGTGCCCCCTGTAGGTTAAAAAGGTGAAGTGCTAACTTTAAAAGTGTGGACGTGCTAGTTAAAAAAAATTAAAGATTGTCTTTTTACCCGTCTCTGTGGATGTTTGACGGGAGAAGATTGGTTGAATAAGATTGTATGAAAAATAATACAGTATAACACCACTAAAAAGGTAGTGGACAGGCTAATGGCAAAAGACTACTGTGCAGACATATATCTCTGATGATAGTGTATGTATGTATGAATGAATGAATGAATGAATGAATGAATGAATGAATGAATGAATGAATGAATGAATGAATGAATGAATGAATGAATGAATGAATGAATGAATGAATGAATGAATGAATGAATGAATGAATGAACGAATGAATGAATGAATGAAAACTTTATTTAACAGATTGCAGAATGGGTACAATACAGTACGGCTCAATACATACAATTGTTAAGGGGATGCAGACCAGAGAAAGACTTTTGTCTTGTTTACATCAGGGTCCCCCATTTTCAATTCATAGTGACATTTATGACATAGACAACATACATGATGACATCATGACATTTATGGCATAGGGACATACATGACATACAGGTATATAGTACTGTTACATTTGTGACATATACAGTACTGTTACCCATAGATCCTGACAGAGTATATACATAAATGCAGTGTGACAAAGCTGTGTGTCACAAAGCTGGAGGTATAGGGACCCAAATGCAGGACAGCAGAGGTAAGATACAGAACAAAACCCAGGGTGTATTTATTGTGCAGGATAAGGGAGGATACGGGATTCACAGGAAACAGGATAATCTATAACTATAGACTATAGGAACACAAAGAGACTAGAGAAACATGGAAGAATGGATCAATATAGATAGACTAGACTAGACTTACTTTGACAATGACACCACAAGGACTGAACAGAGGGAGCAAACATACAGGTCCCCCCTCTCAATACACTACACAGTGTAGCTGCTGGTAAAACACAGTTTTAATATATTCTTAACATCTTAAGACAAAATGATAGAGATGAATGATAGTCGCATAAACTATACAATCTTTTTTTATTAAAGACTATTCTAAAATTGAAAATCTATGCCCATCCCTACTTCCCACCACAGTCAGGACAGCTGAAACCCACCCAATTCCCAGCCGTCAACTAAAAACACACCTTTTCAATCAACATCTGAATAAATAAAAAAAAATCTTACTAGCTCTAGCTTGCCATTGAATGGAGGGCTGAGGCGAAGATGATCTGTTACTGCCAGAACAGCATTTTATTGATTCACACACACAGGGCAGTGAGGGCTTGCACCAAAAACAATAAATCCTGCCTAACTACAGAGCTATGCTTGACTCGACAGTCTCTCTGCACTCAGGTTAGCCTCATGCAAATCAACACCATCCGGAGTGTTCTCCCCCAAAATCGTACCCCCACTACTCTAGACGTGCAGCTCTCCCCCACAAATGAAGAGGCCTAGAGGAGGGAAACTGGGGCAAGAGACCTGGGAGGAGAAGAGGGCTGGAGGAGGGAGACTGGGGCAAGGGACCAGGGAGAAGAGGCCTGGAGGAGGGAGACTGGGGCAAGGGACCAGGGAGAAGAAGCCTGGAGGAGGGAGACTGGGGCAAGGGACCAGGGAGAAGAGTCCTGGAAGAGGGAGACTGGGGCAAGGGACCAGGGAGAAGAGGCCTGGAGGAGGGAGACTGGGGCAGGGGACCAGGGAGAAGAGGCCTGGAGGAGGGAAACTGGGGCAAGAGACCAGGGAGAAGAGGGCTGGAGGAGGGAGAAGAGGGGCAAGGGACCAGGGAGAAGAGGAGACCTCAGGAGGGTGGCTTGGGCAGGGCAAAGGCCAAGCTGGAGACCTCTGGAACTGGGGTTTACTTGGGGGCAGGAGGAGCAGGGGATTCAAGGCATTTCCCGGGAACAGCAGGAGCAGGGGGCAGTAGATGCAATGCTAGACTAGAAGCTGTACTGGCTGTAGATGCAGTGCAATATGAGAGCCTGTATTGGCTGTTGAAGCAGTGCTAGCAGTAGCAGCTGGAGTGATGGGGTTCCTTGGGGAAGGGCAGGGGCAGCTGAACTTGAAGCATCTTGCTAGGATTAGCCAACTGGATCCAGACAGGGCATCAAAATGGTTTGTGGATGGCTCAGGAAGGGACTCTGTGGTGCTGGGAGGTGAGACCCTTGTTGGATTCTGATCAATCGGCCAGTATCACGTCTTCATCTGTTTGGCTTGTGTAATCATCTCCCCATCTGCGTTGTGTTACTTTTAATGGTCCTGACGTCTCATACACTGGCTGATACAATCCTTATCTCTCCCCGTTAGTGCGATCCGCAAACCATAATAATCCTCCACCTTCGTAAGAATTCGACACTTTGACACAGCGTAATACCTTTCTTGGAAGAGCGTTGTTTATTCAATAAACAGAACCTCATAATCAGATGTTATCAAATTGTATCATCCTTGCTATCGTCCTTCTGCTATTCAGTCCAATGGTGGTCAGGCCTGGTCGTTAGCCAAGACCATCCTCGTGGTAGCCGAAGCTAATAATGATGTGGCATCCTTTCCCCCCCCCCCCCTCTCCGTGATGAGAGGAGAGAGTCTCTAGTTAGATTGTAGTCTGCCCTTAGCCGCTCTTGGTCTAGCTTACACCCAGAACCACTGTCCGCTTTATAGGATCTTCGTCATCGCAACGATAGCCCGCCCTTCTTCTGGTTGTCATGCGACGTGCTGTCATGACAACTGCTAATAACCTTTCACACATTTTAAACGTTTCATTACTGTCAAAACCTCCATCGCACTCTGCCTCTGTGTCTCCTGCCACGGTATCAGCATGTTGTGTCTTAGATCGGAATTCAAAACAAACACCCTGCTCGGATCAGTGTGCTGCTATTCAGTGACTCCTGCTCGCTCTGAAACACCTCTTCCACCACCCTCTTCTAAGCCAAACCATGCACATTTCGATCTCTCTGACCCGGCACCGTTAGATGTGGTCATCTCCCCCCAATCTATACATCACATACATTGGAAAAACCACCGATTTCCCTCACCCTGTAGTGCTGGGATGCGTAGAATCTGTAGCACTGGGTTGCTGAGAGAGCAGTGGTGGTGTCGGGAACCATGGGGGACCACGTCTCCTTTTGGAGGCTCCACAGTGGCCCTGTGAAAATGGCAAGACGAGTCCCTTTCAAAGGGTCCCTTCACTGCTTGGACGTCAGGGTGGCTCCTCAGTTGTTCCATGTCGAGCTCCTGGGGTTATGGGGAATGCAGGATCAGAACAGGTGAGGGGGAATATCGATACAGCGTATATTATGTACAAGTATAAACAGAGAGAGAGAGAGAGAGAGAGAGGGGGGGGGAGAGAGAGAGAGAGAGAGAGAGAGAGAGAGAGAGAGAGAGAGAGAGAGAGAGAGAGAGAGAGAAGAGATAGAGAGAGAGAGAGAGAGAGAGAGAGAGAGAGAAGAGAGAGAGAGAGGAGAGAGAGAGAGAGAGAAGAGAGAGAGAAAGGGGGGGGGGGGGGGAGGCAAGAGCAGTGTGTAAAAAGGAAAGGGAGGTCCATGGCAGAGAGTGGAAGATGGTGACACTATAATAATAATAATAATAATAACAACTGTCCTCCCATCTGATTTACTTCAAAGCACATAGTAAACACACCGTCAGCAACACGTTGTTGCCCACTAGAGGGAGTCACTGCATCACTTTCTGAAAGAAATGGAAATACAACCTGCTGGCATAAGTACTACTACTACCTGAACACAAGGCAATGGCATGTCCGTGAAGCTATTCTGATTACGTATTAACAAACATGGCCCCCTAACTCAATGGGTAGAGCGCGGCATGTTGAAGGCAGAGGTTCTGTGTAGGATTGTTAGTAACTGTCTAACTGCATATATATAACTGTTTACACTAGTAACTGTCTATCTGCATATATAGCTGTTTCCACTAGAGGGCGCTCTAGGCCGGAGACACTCAGGAGTACTACAGGTGGCGAGTATAAATAGATGTCTCCTCCCACTTCTTTCTCCCCCCCCCCAAGCCTCTCAGAGAGAGGAGACCTGTATGTTACTGCTGCTCTTCACGTGAATAAATAAACAACGGCAGTTAAGCTCAAGATAGAAACCATGCCTCTTGACCACATTATTGTCGCCCTATAGCCGAATTCTGTTACAGGGAATACCTATGCACTAGTGGTACTGTGAAAGAGTCCAGAACAAAGCATCCACCAAATATTTTTTTTATGTTAGACCATGAAATTGGTGTGAATCCTCCACTCTCGATTAGATTTTTGGAACCATATGAACGCTTCTCTACCTGTGCTGTGTGTGAGCTCAAATGCAGCAGCAAGGGAGATCAAGATACGTCAGAGAGAAGCAGAGGACAGACAGATCAGTGGATCCGTCCAGCCCACGCACCAGACAGGGGTGGGCGTTTAAATGAGGAGTGCCGCCACTGCCACATGACAGAATGGACTCCTTATCGCAAGGAGCAGACAAAGCTAAATGCGATCATCCCCCCCCCCCCACACACACACACCACACCTCCACCCACCCCATCCCTGTCCTCGATCCCTCTGAAGTGGTGGTAGAAGTGCCTTTTGAAGGAGTTTTTCACAAGGCCATGATGATGAGTCCGTGAACCGGCTCACTCCACCCAATCCAGTTTGAACCCTTCAGATGAAGAACTACTGTCTGTTTTGAATCAATTTTGAATCAATCAAAACCCATCACTCAACATCTACCGATATACCCTCGAATATACAGTACACAACATTATATCGAATGACCACTTTACTATGCAAATGTGTGACATCATATTTGCAAATATGTACTCAGATTTGTGAAGATGCATCACAATTAGTCCCTATTAGGATGGATTCAATGCAGAGGACAAGATCCTGCTATGCAACAAATGTACTTGGCAGATAAAGATTGTAATTCTAACTCAATCTGTGTGTACACAGACGCATGAACTTGTATCAGAAAGAATTGGAAAATACTGATACTTCATCTTCTAAATTCAAATGTGCCATGGGTTGCGCTCTTATGGCAAGAACAAATGTTTACTCAACTGATTGCAATGATGTGAGCACAGCTACTGTAGTCTTGATAATAAACATGGGGCTACACAGATGCTGTGAAGTGAATTCAAGTTTTTCCAACTCATTCTTTGTACAAGTAGACTAAAAAAGACGAGGGGAAGAATTAATGCAATATTATTTACTCAATATGTTATGGAAAATGGTACCAGTTAGGGAGTGTTTAACACTAGCACAGCCGACAATGGGTCAATAAATGTATCCTCGTCACTCGGTCGAACTCCAGGTCTGTCACTCAATGACTTTTCCTAAAAGTACCCCGTTTTATCTGGCACGGTTTCTGAAATTTCTAAATGACTTCAGGAAAATGGAATTAGAACGTTATTTTCCCTCCCTCCTTGACCCTCCCTCCCTTTCACTCTCTCCCCTCCCTTTCTCTCTCTCCCTTTCTTCTCCCCCCCTCCCTTTCTCTCCCTCCCTTCCCTCCCTCTCTCTCCCTCTCTCCTTCTCCCTCCCTCTCCCTCCCTCTCTCTCTCTCTCTCTCCCTCTCTCTTTCTCCCTCTCTTTCCCTCTCTCTATACCTCCCTCTCCCTCCTTCTCAATTCCTCTCGCTCTCTCCCTCCCTTCCTCTCTCCCTCCCTCCCTCTCTCTCTCCCTCCCATCTCCATTCTATAGGCTTGTCGGGTCATCTGACCCTTTCCCGGCGGGAATTAGTGTCATTTTCCTCATGGCTGTGCTAGTGTTAACCCTGACAACTCTGACTCTGTCCTGGCAGAGGAGTTAAATCAGTTTTACTTGAAATGTAGAGTTGCTTCAGGGGGCAGTCAGAGTCAGATTGATGAAATGGAGAATCCTTGAAGAGACTAAATGGAAAGGTCATGGGCCTGCCTGCATCAGCGCTTAAGATGTGCTTTGTTCTTGTGTTGTAATCACGGCGAGAGCCTTCCTCACCCCTCCTCCTTCCTCACCATCACCATCACGGCGGAAGCCTCCCTCACCCCTTATCCTCTCACACCCTTATATGGGCAGCATCCGTTCCCCGGTTTCCCACGCTGCCAGCCCATCAATCAACACGGCTGTGACGGATTCCCTCATCAGCGTGAGGATACTTCAGCCCACAGATCCTGTTCTACCCTCGTCGGAATGTTAACCTTACTTCCTAGGTACGACGACTAGCTCTAGCCTTGCTACTCAAAACCTTGTTGAAATTGCCTTGTCGCTAATCCTGTTCTCTCTGTGCCCCAGGACCACCGCCCCGGTACTCCGCTCACCTGGACGCCCCGTGCGGCACATGGAACGCACCATTCCTCATCCCGTGAACATCTTGTACCTGTCGCACATTTCTATGAAACTGTCTGCTTGGGGAATCATAATTAAATCCCACCTAAACCGCTCCATTCTCTCTCCTCCTGTGTTCTGCAATTGGGCTCCGCCAAACCCCTATCCTAACATCTTGTCTGACATTTTCACATTTATTTTCCAGCTCTCTTTTTATCATATAATGAACCCCCATGTTATGGAAATAATCCATTGTTGTTTCAGCAGCCAAGGTTCCATCACCTTCGATGGTGAAAGTGGTCATTACTGCCCCGTGGCGCGTACCTCATTATGAAAGGTTTTGAATGGCTCGCAAAGAGGAGCCTTGATGCACAGGACCCACTCCAATTCACGTATCAAGCAAGGAAGTGGCTAGAGGATGCCACAGCAAAATAGCTGGAATTGGTTTCCGAGCAACTGGAGGGCAAGAAGACGCATGTATGCTTTCAACTACATGCAGCCTCCTGTTTTCTGAAATATCCGGCATTGACTTTGGCTGTTGGCTGGTCGACTTTCTGACAATCAGGTCACAGAGAGTTAAGGACATCTGAGGCCCTGATGTGTTCTACACTACAGGATCACCCCAAGATGTTTGAGTCAAGGTTTATAATCAAGTTTGCTAGGCGGTTAGGTGGTCGAGCGGAGATTGCGTTCGTCACCAGCCCCGGAGCTGTGAGCTTGGTTCGCCTGTTCGAATCCAGCTCACAGCTCCGGGGTTGTCACCAGTTTGGCTGGCCGTCTGCACTGATACAATTGGCTGTATCAGAGGGTGGGAGAAGCTGGCGGGGTGGGTCCGGGTCGTTGTAAACAGCGACTCCTACAGTTCGGTCGGGGCGCCTGCTAAGCGCGGATTGGACGTGAGGGGGATAGTGTGGTCCTCCCACACGCTACGCCCTCTCAATGAGAATCCGCGCTGCCAGGTGAAAAGAAGCGGTGATTGGCTGGACGTGTGTCGGAGGAAGCACGTGGTAGCCTCCACTCCCCCAAATGATCTGACTGTGGGGGGTAAAGCGCAGCGACCAGGAAGGGACTGGGAATTGGCATACGACTAACATTGGGATGGGAGAAAATCGGAGGAAAATGGAGGGGGAAAAAGACCAATAAAAAAAATAATAATAATCAAGTTAGCTGATGACTGGGTGATTGTCAGCCTCCTGCAGGACTGTGAGGTGGTCCAGCCTCTGACAATTTCATCAAACGGTGTGATGATTCATACAGTAGGTGCGACTCAATGTCTCCAAGACAAAAGAGATGCTTATGGACTTTCGCTGAAACCCTCCTGTCACGGCACCTACTATTATCAACGGCATAACGGGAGACAGTAAGCCAATATAGGTACAGTATTTGGGCACCATCCTGGATGAGAAAATTACTTTCGATGCCAACACTGACTCCATCTCCATAAAGGCCAATCAGAATATTTCTTGAGAAAGTTGAGAGGTTTTAAAGTTGACAGATCGCCATTCAAAAGGTTTTATTCATTATTTTATTGAGTACATTTTCAACCTCAGCATGGTTAACAAAAATAGGTTGGGAAACATTGTTAAACTTTCCCAAAAGACCATTAGTCAGGGCTGTAACTTAAAAATGATGTCACCCTGTAGGCAAACACTCATTAAGGGGCGGGTGTATAAAACCTTAGATGCTGCACACACTCATGGCCGCTTTGGCCATTGCCACTATTGACTATTGCGATCCGGGCTACCTCGCTGCTGCCTTTTGTTTGTTTTTACGTGTTTTTACCATCGTTTAACATTGTGTGAGCCTGCATTTATGCCGGAATAGTGCTGCACGAGATGATGTTTTGGCAAGACTACTGTTCCTGATTTTAATAGTTTTGGAACTTATATGATATCACAATGCCACTCCACACCGACGTGTTCGGATACCAAGCCGGTGCTTCTGCAGCTATTCCCGAGACCAACTACTGCTACTCCGCCCCAGCAGCACACCTGCTCCCCAGCTACCGAGAGAGCTGTGTGTGCGGACTCCGAGCCAACACGTTCTGCGAATGATCCTCTGTAATGCCCGTTCATTGAAAAACAAAGTCGACGAACTTCGATTCAACACCAGGTTTCAACACAAGTACCGGGACTCGTGTCTGCTTGTTTTCACCGAGACCTGGTTACAGGAAGACGTACCGGACTCGCTCGTTGACCTAGAAGGCTTCTCTCTTGTGCGCTCCGATAGGAACTTAAACTCCGGTAAGAGTAAGGGAGGAGGCACCTGCGTCTTCATCAATCAAAAGTGGTGCTCACAATTCACTACGAGAGAGTCCGTCTGTAAGCCTGACATTGAACTGGTATGTTTAAGCCTCCGACCCTTTTATCTCCCCCGGGAAAAAAAAGATTCTGGAACATTTTATTATGTACAGTTTATATTCCACCCAGTGGTAATGCTGCTAAAGCAGCCAGCGCTATAGCGGACTGTGTACACAGACAATTGAAACGCACTCCTGAAGCACCTTGCTTTATTGCTGGAGATTTTAATCATTGTAAGCTTGAGGCTGTGCTGCCTGGATTCAAGCAATATGTAAACTGTAACACACGAGGTAAACGAATTCTGGACAAATGCTATGGCAATATCAATATTAACAAAGCCTATACTGCCAAGGCTAAACAACTGCTAGGCAATTCTGACCACAATGTTGTCCACCTAATTCCCACATATAAATCTCTGCTCAAGAATAGCAAGCCACAAGTAAAAACTGTCCATGTTTGGAACGAAGACAGCATTGACACCCTAAGAGGCTGTTTTTCCTGTACCAACTTGGAACTCTTTCATGACATGGACCTTGAAGAGGCCACTGATACTATTACAGATTATATAAAATTCTGCAGGGATAATGTGTTACCCCAGAAATCAATAACTATATGTACCCAAAGAATACATCTTATATTTCAAAGGAAATGAAAGAGTGCATAGTTAAGAAGAGATTTGCATTCAGGAACAAGGATATTGTGGCCATGAGGAATATCCAGAAAGAATTGAATCAGAAATTAAGGGGGGCCAGGAGGAAACAGAAAGAGAAATTTGAATCCCATTGCTCTTCTATGAACACAATTTTTTTTGGGACTCTATGAAGTTTATGACAAATATGGCCCCAGCTAAAAGGTCTCTTAGTGTTCTAAATGAGGGTGAGAAGGCCAACGAACTTAAAGGTCTGATGCATTATAAATGGCCTTTTCCAGTGTTTAGCATTGTTTCCTAGCAACGGGGGATTATATCAATGTGGTCTGTCATTAATTATCATATTGACTCATCAGTCTAGTCTCGAGTTCACGAGATCTTCCCTCACTCAACTAAGCAGTTCTGATTTGACAGTATTGCTGACGTGAATAAGGCACTGATCTGCATAACTAACGCCCCCTCAACAGCAGAGCAAGTGGAAATACTTTCACTTCCTCAAACGGTGCCGACACACACGCATTTTACACACAACCTGGCACGTGGGGACAACCTGACCGGCGCGGGGGAAACACACACACATTTTACACACAACCTGATGGCGTCCCTGGTAGAGAGAGAGAGAGGGACCGTGTGCAGGAGTGTGTAAATGTGTGTGTGCTGGGCTGGTGGAGGGACTTCTTCCTGGTAGAGAGAGAGAGAGAGAGAGAGAGAGAGAGAGAGAGAGAGAGAGAGAGAGAGAGAGAGAGAGAGAGAGAGAGAGAGAGAGAGAGAGAGAGAGAGAGAGAGAGAGAGAGACCGTGCTCAGGAGTGTGTAAATGTATGTGCGCTGGGCTGGTGGAGGAACTTCTCCCTGGTAGAGAGAGAGAGAGAGGGACCACGTGCAGGAGTGTGTAAATGTGTGTGCGCTGGGCTGGTGGAGGGACTTCTCCCGGGTAGAGAGAGAGAGAGAGAGAGAGAGAGAGAGAGAGAGAGAGAGAGAGAGAGAGAGAGAGAGAGAGAGAGAGAGAGAGAGAGAGAGAGAGAGAGAGAGAGAGAGAGAGAGAGAGAGAGAGACAGCGCTCAGGAGTGTGTAAACGTGTGTGCGTGGGTCTGGTGGAGGGACTTCTCCCTGGTAGAGAGAGAGAGAGAGAGAGAGAGAGAGAGAGAGAGAGAGAGAGAGAGAGAGAGAGAGAGAGAGAGAGAGAGACAGCGCTCAGGAGTGTGTAAACGTGTGTGCGTGGGTCTGGTGGAGGGACTTCTCCCTGGTAGAGAGAGAGAGAGAGAGAGAGAGAGAGAGAGAGAGAGAGAGAGAGAGAGAGAGAGAGAGAGAGAGAGAGACCGTGCTCAGGAGTGTGTAAGAGAGGCCGTGCTCAGGAGTGTGTAAATGTGTGTGCGCTGGGATGGTGGGGCTTCTCCCTGGGATATCACTGTCAAAACATCTTTGCGCACGCTCCCATGCGCACGCCCATATTCCGATCCGTACAATAATAATCACAGGGGTATATATTGTGATTTGAAACAAGTTACCAATGCATTGTCCCGTGGGATTATGCCCCCCCCCGCTGCGAAATTAATTAGTATCCCCATCAATCTCTCTATCTGTGAGGATTCGCCTGTTCCCTGAACCTTTCCCTGTCTACTCTCCCTCACCAGCCACCACCCTTGCGATGATTTACTCTCCTCTACTCTTCACCAGCCCCCACTATGGACTACCGTTCACGCAGCTGTCATAGTTTATGATTAGCGCCCCAGAGGGCTTTATATACCTGGACCTCCCCTTCCAGTCCTGGTCGGGTCGTTCTGTGTTCTAGACTCTGTATCTGTGTTCATTGTTCATGGAGTTCTGGACGTTACCATTCTGTACGTCACCATCACCTGCCGCGTCTCCGGCGTGAGACGACGGCCCAGCCGTCACCACCTGTCGCCGTTTGCCTGGAGTGGGACACCGTCTTCGCTCTCTAATTCTCTACGGGAGGTTTTCCATTGTTCCCACTCCAGACGTCAAGGCGGCTCGTCATCGCTCCCGATTCCACGGGAGGAAGGCGTCTCTTCGTGATCCTCGTTCCTGGGGTGAGGCTCGTCGTCGCTCCCTAGTATTCCACGGGAGGACGGCGTGTGCCCATCCCGTTCCCCTTGGACCCAGGCTCGTCGTCGCTCCCTAGTATTCCACGGGAGGACGGCGTGTGCCCATCCCGTTCCCCTTGGACCCAGGCTTGTCGTCGCTCCCTAGTATTCCACGGGAGGATGGCGTGTTCCCATCCCGGTCCCCTGGGACCCCCTTTGTTCTGCGCTGCCCGTCTGCAGCATCCGAGTAGGGACGAAGAGGATCTCCATGCCAGGCCTCCGCCGTCGGGCCCCTGTCCCCGTGCCAGGCCTCCGCCGTCGAAACCCTGTCCTTTTCCCTGTAAGCAGCTCTGGCCCTCGCCCTGTCCAAGTCCTTAACCCTGTTCTCTGTCCCCGTCTCCAGCCCGCCTCTCCGGGCCTCTGTCCCTGTCTCCCTCTCCAGTGCCCCTGGTCCTGGCCCTGACACTTAGCCCTGGTCCTTAGCCCTGGCCCTTAGCCTTAGTCCCTTAGCCTGTTCGCCTCTTAAAGGCACAGTGCCGCATTTTCCATATTTCCTTTACTCTAGTGTTTTTGTGTTCTCCCTTAAAGGGACTGTGCCGCTTTTTGTTATGTAAGAAATAAATGCCCTGTTTTGGCTTACTCTCATACCTGTCTTGTGTTGTGCGATTGGGGTCGGTTACAAACCATAACACTATCTCTCTCTCTGTGCCAGTCGCAGACTGTGTGGGGCGGCGTGGCTCAGGGGTAGAGCGGGTCGTCCAATGATCGAAGGGTTGGTGGTTCGAATCCCGCTCAAGCCCATGTCCATCCCACTGCCGTTGTGTCCTTGGGCAAGACACTTAACCTACTTGCCTCGTATGAATGTGTATGCATGTGAATGAATGTTGGTCGTGGTCGGAGGGGCCGTAGGCGTTGATTATTCGCCACGCTTCCGTGAGTCTGCCTCAGGGCAGCTCTGGCTGCAATTGTAGCTTACCACCACCGGTATGACTGTGTATGAACGAATAATGGACTCTGTAAGCGCTCTGGGGTCTCTGGGGTGTCACGAAGAGCGCTATATAAATCCAATCCATTATTATTATTATTATTATTGTGTGGGTGACTGTCACTCAAAGCGCTTATGGGCGGAGCCCAGCACAGACTGAGGCTGAAAAATGATGCTTTTGAGTACTTGATAAAAAATATAAAACAATGCATTTTTTTAAAAGAAACTTTACATATGTGTTCCATAGACTCACAGGAATTGTGTAAAGTTGCCCAAATAGTGCAAGGAATAGCAATGCATGTCCCCTTTAATATATATATAGATATGGCCTAAAAATTCAATCTCAGATAATTTTTTTTTAAATCCGATTTAGGATTTTAATTGATTTCTTTCTCTTGAAAACTAAAAAAGTCAAGGAAATCATTCAAATAACCTTTGTTTTTATATGACCCAAAAATATAAATCAAACCAAGATGAATTTCCCTATTGGGATTGAAGTGCAAACCTAACTTTCACCAATCTTCACTTACAAAAATAATTATATATATATATAAAAGGTTACTCTTGATCAAACAAATATGAATGTCCCTATTGGGATTAATAGTGCAATAACTACCATGTCCTCCCTCCTCACTCCCCCCCCACCCCCTCCTCCCTCATCTTTTTCTGCCGAAGACTTTGCGATCTTCTTTGAGGAAAAAGTGGAGAACATCCGCAGCTCCTTCTCCCAACCCCCACCCATTCCAAACGCTGAATCGAGAACCTCATCCTTCACTCTGTCATCTTTCTCTCCCATTACAGAAGCCGAGACCCTGACACTGGTAACGTCGAACCGTCCGACTACATGCCAGCTGGACCAGCTACCCTCCCCACTCCTCCAGACCATAGCACCGGACATCCTCCCATTCCTAACTGCAACCATCAACTCCTCACTCAACTCGGGGGTGGTCCCCACCTCCCTAAAACAAGCCAGAGTCACGCCCCTCATAAAAAAAAACAACCCTGAACCCCACCGTCATAGCCAACTATCGTCCTGTCTCTCTTCTCTCCTTTCTTTCTAAAACACTTGAACGTGCTGTATCCAACCAACTTACTGCTTATCTCTTACAGAATGACCTCCTAGACCCCAATCAGTCTGGCTTCCGGACTGGCCACTCCACAGAAACGGCCCTCATTGCGGTCACAGAGGCACTTCACTTAGCAAAAGCGAAAGGCCTCTCCTCTGTCCTGATTCTCCTAGATCTATCTGCAGCCTTCGACACAGTCAACCATCAGATCCTCCTCGCGGCCCTCGCAGGAATGGGAGTGGCTGGATCTGCGCTGACATGGCTGACATCATACCTCAACGACCGCTCCTACCAAGTGTCATGGAGAGGGACTCTGTCGGCCACCCGCCCCCTCCGGACGGGTGTCCCCCAGGGCTCGGTCCTAGGACCCCTTCTCTTCTCCCTCTACACTAAATCACTGGGTAACATTATCACGTCTCATGGCTTCTCATATCATTGTTATGCCGATGATACTCAACTCTTCCTCTCCTTCCTTCCCTCAGATATCCACGTCTCTGAGCGGATCTCGGCCTGTCTGTCCGACATCTCCGCCTGGATGACGACCAACCACCTCAAACTGAACCTAAGCAAAACAGAATTGCTCCACCTGCCGGCCAAATCCTCCCCCCTGACCGACCTCTCCATCACAGTCAAGAATGCAGCTGTGACCGCGTCCCCGACCGCCAAGAACCTTGGTGTTGTCCTCGACGACCAGTTGAACTTCTCTGCTCACATCGCAGCGACAACCAGAACCTGCAGATTCCTCCTGAGCAACGTCAGAAGGATACGCCCCTTCCTGACAAAAGAATGAATGAATGAATGAATGACTTTATTTGACAATATAAAAAATAAACATGTGACAGAAGAGCACAGTCGGGATATACTGCCAAGGATGAAACACAAAAAAGCTCAGAGCTTATTTCCATTGTGGTCCTTGTAGGGGGGTGGGGGAAATGTGATGCTTAAAACATACATCATACAAAACGTGACATCACAACACATCACATATACCATTTAACATTTATATACATACAGACTCATACAACATGCAAGGGTGCTTTAAGCTAAGTGTCTAGGTATAGTCCCTTTTGAGCCATGTCTTCAAGCCACCCAACTCCTTGTCCAATCAACAGTCATCTCCCGCCTCGACTACTGCAACGCACTGCTAGCTGGCCTCCCGGCCACTGCCACCAAGCCTCTTCAACTCATTCAAAACGCAGCGGCCCGCCTGATCTCAAACCTACCGAAGTCGGCCCATGTCACCCCACTTCTTAGGGACCTGCACTGGCTCCCCATTGCTGCACGTATCCGCTTCAAGGCCCTCGACCTAGCATACCGTGCGGCAAAGGGAACCGCTCCCGCCTACCTCCGGTCAATGGTCTCTAACTACACACCCTCAAGACCCCTACGCTCTGCATCTTCTGGCCGCCTCAGACCTACTCCTATCCAAGCTCCCGGAGGGTCATCAAAGAGAAGCCGCCTATTCTCAGTCCTTGCCCCACAATGGTGGAATGAACTACCCATCCCAGTTAGGACAGCTGAATCCCGTCCAATCTTTCGCCGTCGACTAAAGACTCACTTCTTCAACCATTATCTGAAATGATTATTAAAAAAAAAACCTAACCCTGACTAACCTTACTGTCATGCACTTGTCCTAATAAACTAACCTACACTGTAACACGCAACACTTGATGAACATTGTTACTCAGCTGATAGAGTTGTACCCTTCTTGCTGTCTTGTCGTACAGAACTTGTAAGTCGCTTTGGATAAAAGCGTCAGCTAAATGACTAAATGTAAATGTAAATGTAAACTTGCTTTTTCCAAACTTCACTTAAAACAAATAAAAGGTGCCTGTAAAGGCCATATGAGTGTTTTGGTAGTGTCTTATTTATGTTTGAACACTAGAAGGCTCACCGCCTCCATTATGGCCCCTCTTCTATAAATAGCCTAGCTAATTACTGTAATCCCATGCACCTGTGATGAGGATACTTTTTTTTACCTGTCTCACCGTTTGGAACTCTGAATGGAGCAATTGACAACTGTTCCGATTTAACCCTTCATTCACCATCATTCACCCTTGGACAACAATAAACTCTGTAAACAGCAGCAACTTGGAACATTCCATATTTACACCACAAACTTTGGGACTGAGTAAGATAATTAATTGCGGGTGCATCGTGGACGCTTGTCGATTCATTGGGGAGCGACAAGCGGACACTACAGTGCCTCTTGATCATCAAACAAAAATCAATTTCCCTATTGGGATTAATAAAGTGCAAATCTAACTTTCACCAAACATCACTGTTTGTAAAATAAAAGGTGACTCATAAAAAAAATATATATATATATATATATTTTTTTTTAAATAGTATCGATTTTAATTTTTCAAAATCGTCCTAAATCATTCATTCGAATTAATCGATTAAATTGATTAATCGCCCAGCCCTAGTGTGTGTATGTCTGCCAAATTAATTTGCATTTGCTCCTTCGGGGGGGGTGATA
>NC_140173.1:131859573-131979573 GCF_963971535.1 Notolepis coatsorum
GGTGATAACCAGTTTAACATGTTAAGTGGTTGTTCTGGGTGAGACCACAAGGGGCCGTGTGTTTTCAATAAACAAATTGGTCTGGGTCTGTTTTGCCTTACCCATAGTAATAAACATATGCTATAATAATTAGTGTTATTTATCTAATAACCATCAAAAATATACTACAAGAGCATGTGTGTCTTCCTGCACTGAGGGAGAGAGAGCCTGAATAGGCTTTGAACAGGGGCATACGTGGGGGAAATAGTGAAACTGACTACCCACCCAGGGCCCCCGGGCTGGGGGAGGGCCCTCAGAGGGTCTGGACTGAAAGATGGTAACGGCTTAGTAAAGGATTATCAGTATGAGTTGTGGCTGGGGAGGGGAGGGGAGTCTTAGAGAGTCATATGTACAGTAAATGACCAAGTATGGCTTTGTCAATATTCCAATGTACAGTTCTGCTTGTACAGTGTACAGTGTCCCCCACCCCCCACCCACCCCCTACCCGACCACCCCCCCCCCCCCCCACCCCACCCCCACCCACCCAACCACCTCCAATTTATTTAACAGATTGCAGAATGGGTACAATACAGTACGGCTCAATACACACAATTGTTAAGGGGATGCAGACCAGAGAAAGACGTTTGTCTTGTTTACATCAGGGTCCCCTTTCGTGACTGTGCTGCACCGAGTGAATCCACAGTCACTTGCTCCTCAATGGGAAACCAACCTAGATTTACCATGAAGGACTGGTTCTGGCCGAACCGTTCGTTATACAAGTATCACAGAGACATTACAAAGGTGCTCACAGTTGCACGAGGGGTTCGCACAGAGATACGGGATGGTTTGAAAGCTCGGCGTTGCTAATAAATATTTTTAATATTTTTTTATAAACTGCTCAAAGCGGCATTATTTCCGCCGTTGGGTGATCACAGCGCCTGCGCACCATCCTGTATCTCTGGATTCACTCGGTGCAGCGCCGAGGCTCACCATACGAGAAATATTCAGTTTCAATCTGTTTGCGCATTTAGTATACAGTCACAGTGTTCGACTTACGTGATGATTTGCTCCATTTTGATGTAAACGCCGAAGAATAATCCTCACGAGTCACAATGTTATCCAATATCCAGCCTGAATTTTTCAAGGGCTTTCGAAAAAGCCGCCTCCCCCAACATGTCGTATACGTCATGCCGACGAACCGTGGCCCGTGGGCACTGGATCAAACCATTAAAGTGGGGGGTCACACAATCTTTGGAAACTTAAAAACTTGCTATTAAGTGTCATTGCGTATTATTAATTTGATTAAAATTACGTAGTTATGGTTCGATAAGATTTATATATTGGGGGGGGATATTTATATCATATGATATGATCAAAAAGTGAGGGAGCAAAGAGACAAGCTTGCTCCCCCAAGTTCAATAGTCCTGGAGCACGTGCATCGTCTGCTCCGTTAAGTGGGCGCCTATGACCAAGACCCAATACCTATGACTTGACCAGTAGTCATACCATACCACCAGTTAAACATTATGCTAGTAGCAGTAGTCATACCACCAGTTAAACATGATGCTAGTAGCAGTAGTCATACTACCAATTAAACAAACTCTTCTCTCTGCACTCCTTCTTCTCCACTCAGCACTTGTTCTGCTAATCCTACCGGTCCGCCTGCCTAATATAATCACAAAGAATCTATCTGGATTATCATCCAACACAATGTAAACCGTCAACCTTGTAGAAGGTTTAACACAGTGTTTAACACATTCTCTTTTAAGATTAAGAAATATTTGAACAAAGTCTATCTGAAATGTCAATTGAGAATAGTTGGGCATAATGCATTTCCTGTCTCCATTTTGTGATGTTTTTAAATGATACAGGAACTTATGCCATGTCACTCTACACCTGGGCCCTCATTCATCAACGTGGACTTTGACCTTGACCTACTTCCACACGTAAGCACGGAATTTAGAACTAGCGCACGCACAGGGAAGTCGGCATTCATCACACGTGCGTAAGCAGGCTCTACGCACACCTGTCATGATGAATCCCACCTTGGCCCTGCGCCGCAGCTCGTGCACGCTTTCACGTATTTGCATACCAAAACCGCCCCGACCAACCAAATATGGTCAGGCCCTCCCCTTCAAATACCATGAGGGAATCCCTGTGCGTGGAATGTTGGAGGATGGCAAAGCGAACGAAAAAGAGAAACTACACAGACACCGAGGTGGAGGTCCTCGTAACGGAGGTGGATAAATAAAAGGCGGATTTGTAAACGGTGATGTCAGATATCAACGGCTCCCTAAGACCATTGCTGCAATTCTGCCTGGACAGCTCAAAATACTAATAAAGACCGTTCGTTGACCACTGTTTGGCGTTGGTTGTGTTGTGTGTCATTATAACCGTGCTGTACAATATGAATGCCTTTATTAGTTGTGTTCGATTGGCTATATGATTTTTAGAGGCATCTATTTTGTTGTCGGCTAATAAAGACCGCGCTGGAATATGACTGCCTTTTCCCGTGTTGTTTGATTAATACCCACGGATTAAAGTTCTCCTCAATTCTATTCCAAATCGCGATGGATCTCCCGTCAATTTTCTACCTGCTGCATGATTTCTAGAGGCATACTACTACAATCTATTTTGATGTCAGTATTGGGTAGCCTATATAAACAATATAATACGAGAGCATATACAAGAACAATGAATCTCACTGCATGTATGATGTATCCTGCCTTTCAATACATGAACTTGAATTCCATCATATAGTCTGTCCACTATCTGCATGGTGTCATTGCAATGCGTTTTCTATTCTTTCTTGTACAGTAAAAAGGGGGAAGAACACTATATTCATATGACTTATTCTGCTTACAGCTTCGAAATTCCACTTGTTTCGTTTAACGTAAAGCCTTTTAAATATAATCAAAACGTTCCCGTGTTTCGGCGGTCTGTGCGCAAAATAATAACGAGTTGCGCTTTATGATTTATGATGAATTGAAAATGGGGGACCCTGATGTAAACAGGACGAAAGTTGGTCTGCATCCCCAATCAACAATTGTATGTACTGAGCTGTACTGTACTGTACCCATTCTGCAATCTGTTAATAAACTTTTCAATCAATCAATCAATCAAGCTACGCGGAGCGCAGTCAGTCAGTAGCCTACACCCCGTATATTCCGATAACGCTATATAAACCATGAATGAATGAATGAATGAGAACTTTATTAACAGATTGCAGAATGGGTACAGTACAGTACAGCTCAATACATACAATTGTTAAGGGGATGCAGACCAGAGAAAGACTTTCGTCTTGTTTACATCAGGGTCCCCCATTTTCAATTCATCGTAACATATATGACATGCTCCATTCATTCTGAGAGAAAGATCTATTATTCCAAATGCTATTTATAGGGTTTTGACCATAATTACACTACTGTTGCTATTTTACAATGAACTATAATGAACGTTAGGTTATGACTATAACCAAGTTCTGTTAGCTAGGGGCGATGCTTGGCATCGCCTTCTGCACTATCTCGCGTACGTGCACGCGTACTGAATAAACCACAAATGTACCTCTAATACCAGTATTAGTCTGACCACACCCCTCATCAGCTTACCTTCATAAGCAGGTGTGTGGTCACCTGCTCTCCTCCTTCCCAAGCTTTCACCACAAGGTGAGGACAAGGGCTGCAGCGGCGTCCGATGCCAAGCATCGCCCCTAGCTAACAGAACTTGGTTATAGTCATAACCTAACGTTCTGTATCGCTAGTGGCTTAGCTTGGCATCGCCTTCTGCACAAGGGAGGCCAAGCGGAGCCACTTGGCTGACAAATACACCCCGCTGACAGCCCCCCAAAACCATCAGAACAGGGAGGGCCGAGCCCCCCCGACCCCCCCTAATGGAGGGTAGCCCCCCTATTAGGGACGTCACGGGAGGGCGACGGACCCGACCGTGCGAAGAGGCACTCAAGCAACTCAACGCACAGGGTGAGCAGACCGTGGCTTGACCCACGACTACACACACGCACAACCCGCATGCCACCCGGGAACGAACGGAGGAACAACCTCGTTACTGCCCCCAGAATCACGGGGTCAAGGGCAAACCCAACCCCGTGGCAAGGCCGTAGCAGCGGAGCACGAAGGAAGACCCAGACCCACCAAAAGGACTGGACTCCCTGGAATGGGGGCCCGGAGAAGTCCATGATGCCAGCATCAAGACCCCACCAGGTGGGCACGTAGTGCCCCGCCCCCCACATCGCCAGCGTATTCGGACAAAGGCCCCTCAGTTACTGCACCTGGTATTCCCAGGCGGAACCAACCAGGCCAGTAAGCCGAGCGGGCCCCGTCCCCCCAATAGTACACCGCCTGGCACACTGACCCTGCAGAATAGGCAGTCAGCATGGCCGTAAGCACACAAAAAAGGTTAACCAACGGAAGCAGGCAGCGCACCGGGGAAAAACCAGGCAACAGGCTGTTAACCCTAGCCTGGAGACTGCGGACGAGACAGGCGCCAGAGGGGACAGCTGAACACAGCCGCCCCGGCGGAAGGAGCGTAAGCTGGCGGTGTTGCATGACCAAGCCTCCATTTAACAACCCCCACCCAGAGGGGTCGAGGCAGAGAAGGCTGACACGATTGGCAGACGTCATGAACGTGCAGGGGCACCCTCAACCGGTGAACCCGGGAGTTGACACTGCTCCAACACACCAGGGAATCAACCACCTCGGTGTTACCCAATGCGGTGGTTGTTCCTATAACCCCTCAAGAAAAAACTCCAAAACACACCTGCGGGTATACACCGGCTATACCGCAGTACAAGTGTTTCAGTTTCCAAAAAGGGTTAACCCAGGCCTACGGGTCGCAAACATCACTTCGGACCGGGCCTGGCGGTACGGGAAGCACAGGGTCACCAGAGGAGGTCAAAAAACCACCCCCACAGGCCCCTCTTCGCCATGCGTGAGAGAGGAGCGAAAAACAATGGAGAACCAGCCCCTAAGCACACCGTACCTGGTATTCCCCGGCGGTCTCCCAACCAAGTACTAACCAGGACCAACCTGTGTAGCGGCCGAGATCCGACGAGATCGAGCGCGTACAGAATGGCATGGCTGTAAGCCATGACGACAGTGCTGAGTAAAAACATACCCAACCAGGGTCTCCATAGCGCTTAACCCTGTGACACCCAGACCGACCTGGCATTTTTCCCCCTGAAAAAAGCCCAAGTCCCTCAGGGTACCAGAACAGCAGATCTGCATCCCCGGCGGACAACGGGTTCAACTGATCTGGACCAGCGTGACCAGAACCAGTCCCGTGCCCTAACCACGCCGACATGCCCCAGGAAAAGGGCAGATATGCGTGTTGATCTTAACATGAAAAGAAGGCGCCACCCAGACGTCGGGACGAACCGCGCCTGGTGGCCCACCCCAAGGGCGTGAGACCCCACTACATATGTTCAGATCCATCCCGTCATCATCCCCCAGACATGAACGAGGATCCGTCGACAACCCACCCAGGTCATGGGATGTGGTCGCCGGAAGAGGAAAAACCCCCATCTCAGTTGCTTTATAAAAACGCTGTTTCAACCACAAGCAACTAAGGCGTGCCAGTCAATCGCCTGTTTACAGCGAGCTAGCACTATACGTGCGTCGGGACACACCCCCATCAATGAACAGGCTATTTAGACCTACCATTGAATCCCCAAGGCGCCCAGGGGAACGACAAGAGGGGTGTGACACTCCCTAACTCCAACACTTCTGGAATAGAAAGAAGGAAGCATCAACAGTATGTATCCCAGTCTACACAGCCGGGGTAAAAAATGTTCACATTTTTACATCCCACCACCCTCCCATAGGAAAGAGACGGGGATCCCCAGAGAGACTTCCCACGCGAGCTGTACAGATTGAAAAGAATATATTGCACCTCGAGCCATGTAAAAAACTGGTTTTAGGGCCTCCGGGGAAGAGGCACCGAACCCATACACACTCAATAAACGAATTGAATCGAATATACATACAATAGAAAAGGACCCTTCTAGAGGGTCCACTCACTTTGACAATCTGAGGAGGAAGGCTCTGTACTCTGATGGAGGCTTCCTCACATGGATCACATGGAAGAAGGAGTCCGAACTCACAGAAGGCCTGAGTAGGCGCTTGGTGAGGAGGAGCCCTGACCACCCCCCCTGAAAACAGATCCATCACATGGACCTGAACAGCACACGGAAGTCCTACCAACAGAGACGCGCACGGTGACGTACTCTATGGCGGGGGAATTCCTGCGGTGCACACGCCCAATATACCAGGCCGTGGGACCAGGAACTCCCTCCCCCCCCCCCCCCCCCCCCCCCCGTAACGTGCCGAACCGCCACGTGACGGGAACCTTGAAGGACAGGGGGTGTACCCCTGACCGACAGAACAACGGGGAGAGGAAAGGTTACCAGTTCACCCCTTTACGACCCCACACCCATGATACGACGTAACGACAAAAAGAGAATATGACACAGTCATAGTCAACTCTATGAAGCGTTTCACAGCTCCACACAGCGCACGAGCTAACCTGCTATCTGATTTTTACTAAGGAAAACACAGAATAGAGAGGGCTCTAAGAACCCCGGTCCAACATACACATGTGCTTCTGTGGTCAGTACAACCCAGTTGTAGGTCACATGACACACACAACCCATCATCATCACAATGAGAGAATACATCATTCTTGATTAGTATCGACCACAGGCCTTGCTAAGCCCACATGACAGCAACCAAACCAATTTCCCTTTAGGAAATAAGTTTCTCCAGCAGATTAGCACAACCTCAGCAATCAAGCTGAGAGTCACATCGTATCCCTACCACACAAAAGACACAATTAATGCACAACATGTCTGATAGGAGGTGATAAAGTCCCCAGGGAACCGGGGGGGAAAAACACAATCCTCCTATTTTACCCACAATACGGCCAGTTAAAACAGGAAAACCTGTTAATGTGTGAACTCACTGTCCATTGTCATTACAGTCTGAGAAAGAACATTCTTTTACTCACTCGTCACCAAGCATAGCTTCATAGGTTAGTTGCCTTAGTAGTGAGTACACGGTACACATAAACACCATGATGTTTCTCACACAACAACCAGATCAATACATCACGACCTGCACGGAGAAGCTACTGCCAGTGACAAAAACAGCTCACACACAACCCGCAACGTATCTCAAATGCATTGCAACAACACACGTTTTGGGAAAAAACACCGTCATTCACAATACATTTAGCAAGGTAAAACCAGAAGACGTGTTATGAGGGTCTGGCCAACCCCGTACCTGCCCGGAACGCAGATCAGCGAAGTGCAGTCACAAGCGTCCCGTGTTGTTCGATCCGGGCAGCGTCGCCGCTCCACCAGTCGCTACAGTCCTCTTTGTTGACGCAATCCCCGTCTAGGCTCGGGCAGGGTTGACGAACATCCCCTGTCAAGGATGACGTCGTGGTCAAAAGTGTAAAACATGTTAAAAATCAAAGCACGTTCAACAGAATAGCATCAAGCTAACGGCTGCTCCAGCCGTTCGGGTGCTATCGCTTCCGCTCGCGAGACGCCGATCTACGACGCACGCGATCAGGAGCGAGCTCCCGGCGGCGCGCGAGAAGCCAAGCCACCCCGCGCCAGGCCACCGACCGGCTAACCGTAAGCTATGAACATGGAAACAATGACATAACACTCACCCAGACAGGCCGCCGTTCTGAACCCTCCTCACTTTTTAAGAGAAAAGGGAAAACAAGACGTCAACACCGCTTCACAACGGTGACAATAACACGTCCGGCGGAATCAGCACAGTACCAACTGGCCTGTATAGCTGACTTTGAACATGAATCTGCCGCTATCGCACATTACATGCACATATCCCCTCGTGAAGGAATACTCTCATTTGGATATGAAAGATGGGGTCTTAACACGGTGACAGAGAGAATCCACTCGTCCAGAACACACAGGGATCACCAGTGTCAATGGTCGCGGCCCACTAGTTAAAACTATAATGGTCGCCAGACCAAGGCCTTCTGTCGCCTAGACGGCTAAACAAAGGACCCTAGCCTGGGGCCGGTTTCCATAAACTTCGTCTAGTAGCCCCCATAGCACTAACAGACAAGTGGAGCCCGCCAGCAAACACTACTCACCCAACCTGGAACGCACCGCTCCTCACAACAGCGGCATGTCCGACAGTTCAGCTGTGGCCTGACAGGTTTCACCCCAACAAACACAGCAAGGAACTGCAGTTGAGAAGCATGCAGCGGCGTGCTCCCAATACGAAAACCGGTGGAGGGTTTGTAGAATGATCATCATCTTCTAGACACTCCAGTACGAAGACAATATCGCCGTATTTTCTCGAAAATAGTGAGAGAGAAAATAAAGATATGATGTCAACGTATCCTTGTTTCCCAAGCTGTTCCTAATCCAATTTCTTCCATCATGGTGTCAAGTGTGGGGATCTACCGAGGCACCTCTTCCTTGTGGTGAAAGCGAGAAGGAGGAGAGCAGGTGACCACACACCTGCTTATGAAGGTAAGCTGATGAGGGGTGTGGTCAGACTAATACTGGTATTAGAGGTACATTTGTGGTTTATTCAGTACGCGTGCACGTACGCGAGATAGTGCAGAAGGCGATGCCAAGCTAAGCCACTAGCGATACAGAACTACGGTTCATAGAACATCCAGTGTTATTATGCACAGAAGCTCATTTCCTTGTTGTAATAATATATTCTACCACTGGGCGCGAGGTACGCCAGGTCCGAAATGTGCGTAGATGTAAGCACGAAGTCAAGTTCAAGTTGAAGTTGATGAATCCCACTCTTTGCTTAGAAATGATCGTACGCACGGGTTACGCACAGATCTGTGCGTAGAACACGTTGATGCATGAGGGCCCAGGGGTCAGCAATTAAGTTTGGCCTCGGGCCAAATTTTTCCAAGCCATTGTATGGCGGGCCAGAAACAAAAACAATGGCTAATTTAATATATTGATAGTGAAAACATTTTAACTCTGTGACAGACCACCTTATAACTAAGACGTACATTTGTGGCAGAGGCATAGAATGGACTAAATAAACAAGCTGCATAGGTGGCATAATAAACTGTAAACGACATACACATTTGCACTGAACATTATACCTTTGTCTTTTTGCCATTTTATTATAAAACCGAGACAAGCTCCTCTCTCTTATCGGTCTATCTTACATTACGCGCAACCAATGCGTCTATCTGACGGCCCTTTCTGTGGAGCGCACTGGACAATTTCTTTTTTGATCCACTTTTTCTCCCATCCCAATTTAGTCGTGCCAATTCCCCCCTCCCCTGTCTTGATCGTTGCTTGCATGTGCCCCCCACTGGTCGGTCATTGGGAGGGTTGAAGAATCTATCGCATGTCCCCTCCGATACATGCAGAGTCAGCCAGCCACTTCTTTTCACCTGCCAGCGCGGACTCTCATTGGCGAGGTGTAACGTGTGGGAGGCTCACACTACCCTCGACATCTCCCGTCCTTGCTGTGCAAGCGCCCTGACCGACCTGTAGGAGTCGCTGTTTACAACGACAAACATCTGTATCTCCAGTATGCACCCTCCCAAGTGATGATGTTTGGAGGGCGTGGAGGAGATGTATTATTATAAGACACGAGTGTCAGCTTTCTCATGGTTGCATTGATCCATTGGTGGACTGTTTCCAACATGGTGGACTTGATCACCTGCAGTGATGTAGACATCCTTGTCATCTGGGAACTGTCCATCTGTTAACAACTTATTTGACAGGAATGAGAAAATGTCTTGTTACACCTGGCGCAACTAACTGCTCATCAACAGAAATATCTCTACTTGAAGTGTATTGTGTCTAGCACAATAAAAGCTTTCCCATAGAGCTCTGCATGATGTTTGAAGTGCTGCATTCTCAGCTTATTTGCTGTCTTCTTCTGTGTTTTCTTCTCATGGAACAACAGTAAGTTATTTCGCTTGATCGGTGCTGTCAGAAGTCTGTCATTTGATTCAAGCACTCTTCCTGAAATTGTTGTACTGTTCTTGTCCCGTAGACTCGAGTTGATGGACAGACTCACACACCTTATTGTCTAATGCAGGGGTCAGCAACCTTTTTGACATGGAGTGCCTGTTTGAAATATAGTTGTAACTAGTGTGCCTCAACAATATTCCATGCATCGTAATTTCTTTTTCTCATAATCAGGTCTTTTTAATGATAATTTTTACATTATTACATCATTATTGTTATTGTTATTATTAACAATATTATTATGATGGTTGTATCAACCCTAAATCTGAGTTGGGGCGGGGGGGAATGCAATGCAGACAAACAGCTGCATACAGTGCGACCATTTCACTCACATTTGCCCATTCATTTTTGGACACATCAAAATGTACGTGTGCTGTCATAGCTCCACCTACAGGCCTAATGGAGAACACCAGGATGTGAATGGAGGGTGAATGTGAGGTATATCGTGTAAATAAGTTTTGATTGATCGCAAGACTACACTGTAAAAAGAAATATAATAATAAGTTACCAGAACTTAAAAATATTGAGTTCAGTTACTGTGCATTAAGGTTTTCAGTTTTCAATCCATAATAAGTTAACAGAAAAATAACTACACAACCACATTATTTCAACCTAATACAACTATGTTTATTGTCATTGTTTTAAGAACACAAGTTGACTTGGTAATACTCACATTTTGAATAAAATTTTTTTTAACATGTGCAATGTTCAATGAAATAGAAAAATAAATAATACAATTTGTTGATTAATCCCACTGGTCACAATGGTGACCGTAATAATGTTTTTGTTATAAGGCTCTGCAAATGTTACTGAATGATGTAGCAATGTATTTCCAGCTAAATTGAAATAATAAACAAATAAAGGGTCTCAATTAAATATGTGGTAGTCAAAAGAACCTGTGGGAGGATTTCAACAACATAAATGTGACAACAGTGCAACATATTTCACTATAATATTTCAAAGCAAAAAAAAATATATATATATAATTTTTTTTTTTTTTTTTTTTTTTTTTTTTTTTTTAATGCTGCCCCCTGTGCCTATGCAAATGCCCCTGCGTGCCTATGCAGGCACGCGTGCCTAGGGTTGCCTACCCCTGGTCTAATGTAACCAGGTCTTTACTGCCCTCCTCAAAGGGATTCCGATTGCTCAGAAACACCTCCATCAGGTCTTTGGCATGGCGTTGACATTGGTGCTGAGATGCAGATCCTTTCTTGTGATGAGGACGTTCTTCACAATCATCGTTTGTTCTTCACAATCAACTGTTGTTTACAGTTCTCATATCTAACTCTAGTTCTCCACATATTTATTGTCTCATTGTGTGAAATATCATATAAGATATGCTCCAATCATGTTTATTTTATTTTTATTCAATTACTCATTCATTAAAACCTAGGTACAGGCACCAACATCACCATTCTAGGTTCAATAGAATAAAAGTTATGAAGCGTAATTCGAAATAAATACAGAAATTGCAGCCATCTTTGATTTTTGCCATACCAGAATATTCAAAACATCAATATTTGAACTCCAGTTGATTCCTCACACAGTATTAACTTAAAATAGCAATACAAAATTATATTACACAGCAATTGTGTGAACATTAAGACGTTTTTAAAGAATTCATGATTTCGATTGTGGCCATTTTGGATACATTTTTATTAAATTCAACTGGTTCCTTGACACTCAAGCCAAAATTGTTCTATAGATCCTTATCTTAAAATTAGAAGTGAAAACGAAACTTTCGCATATACATTTTAAATGACTGAGTGTCCAGGCACCCCACTATCAGAAAAGTGTGTGGTTTTCTGGTCAGCAGGAGATGTGCATCTCTGGCAGCTTATGGTCAGTGACATTGTTCGTCAAATAGTGTTGAACTTGAGTGTTACACCCTGAGTGCATAGTATAATATACATATTAGCATGGTAGGTAGTAGTATACCGATAGTAACATAGTACATAGTAGTAAGGTACTAGTAAAAGACAGTTATTTATATATATATTATATTGTAGAAATCATCGGAATAGAGAAACGCACAATTTCTATCAGTTGACAACACAAAGCCGTGTGTCATTTATTTCGCAGTAGCACAAGTGACAGCTGTCAGAACTATGCCGGGCTAGCTTCCGACAGCTCGTAGTAATCAAACATTTATCAATGAAACCCCACACAGGGCGTCTCCTCTCAGCCCAACCCAAAACCAACCTCCTTAAAGTGACAGTGCCCCATCAACACATCAAAACAATACCATGGGGAATTATGTCTCTATAGAACCCACTACAATATAAATATTATATTTATTAGTTATTTATTTATTTGCATCTCAGATATTTATTGAAGATGTGTGTTTCTATATGGGTGACATGTCCCCATACACAGGGCATACGAGGGCATTCGCATGCAGTCACCAGCTCTCCACCCAATCCAATGCCTGTATGGGAGATTTCCCACGACCTGTTAAGACGGCACTCTCTTACGTTAAGACAGCACTCTCTTACGCCACCATCGCCAAAACACCAAAAGAGCATCAAATCACTGACCTCTAGGACCATCATTCAGGTCATAGTACCAGTTAGATTAGATTACATTGAAATGTATTGTCATCATACAGCATAAGTACATTACAATGAAAATAAGGGTGGCATCCAACCCCAGTGCAAATGTAACAGTAAAGTGCAATAGTAATATTAATATAGTGATTAAGCTGGGTATAAGATATATACATTTGTTCTACTGAGTATAATGCTAATCACATGTATGTACAGAGTTGTAATATATTTAAATATTTCAAAAATGTTCTTATGTACCCCAGTTGCTATTGCATGCACATATTTGTGTTTTATTACATGTATATATACATACATACCAACTATTCGCCTGTTTGATTGTCCACCCATCCATAGCAACACTATTATCACCGACATCCAAGAAGGGGGATCCCCCTTTGAACGGCCCTTCTAAGGTTTCTCTCCTCCACATCGCCTGTGGTGCTTTTTTTCCTATTGCTAGGTTTTTCCTTACCTTCGCTGGGGTATGTCTGGGAGTGTTGGATTTTTTTTCTTTTTTCTTTTTTGGCAATGGGAGTGGGTTTTTTTATTATTGCAAAACAGAAATTATTAAAAGTCAGTACTCAACACATAATGTGTTGTGAAGGATCAGATTAAACCGAATATATATATTTATTTATGGATATATATTTAATAGTATTTGTATATCGTTTGATATCCCTTGTATATTCCTTGTACATATACACTGAATATCCCTTTGGTCTACTAACAGCCCATAATAGTTTCATTCTCTCATTGGACAAGAACTTGGCGCCAGCAGCCAAGCCCCTTGGTTCAAGTTCAATCGTGCCGACGAACATGTCGTTACTAGCCCCGGTTCCGCGTAGGAATACGTCTGCCGAAATACGAATGGTACTATTTGTTCACAGCGCATATATATATGGCGCAAGTAAAGTAGAACTTCCCTTAGCCCTTAGTTCTTTACCCTCCAACCTAGTGGCAAGACGTTAAGCCTCACCCACGATACACGTGTGGTGCAGTATGGTCAACTTGGCCTCAGAATGGCATTGAGACATCGTGTGGATTAATAGTTGAATTGTCATAGTTTGGCACTATACCGTCGAGTGGGACGTATTTCTATTAAGTTAATAATAGTCTATTATGTATGGTGCATCGTTCGGTTAGAGTTATAAAGTGAGCAGTACCCCCATCGTTTTCCTCGCGTTATCTAGAGTCTTAACCAGGCTGGGCAGACCACGTGTGGTGCTTTCATCCGAGGAGTTCTGGGCCAGGACGAGTGGACCTGCACATTGAATTACCTTACCCGGACGACGGCGAGCCCTACACGGCTTGGATTATCTACTTGCTTTGGGTGCTTTGATTATGCCATGGATAACAGCCAACACTGGTAAGTGTTGGAACTACCCCCGAGAGGAGTCCAGGTAAGACGGCGCTCTAACCCGAGTGAGGTCGCCTCACGTCTCTTCGTTGTGGACCGGCAGCTACCGTCTACAAGAGGGCCCAACTGTATTCATCTGTGGACCAAGGTTCTGTGGGCACCGTGTTCAGCACTCTGAATTCTCCCAAGAAATCGTTGGCCAGATGGGATATCGCCAGCGGCTCTCCTAACCCCCCCCCCCCCCCCCTACTGACTTACAACCAGCGGGACCCCCTTTAGTGTATCCAGCTATAATCATTAAGTACCATCGCTATAGTTCCCTAAAGAACCAGGTTGTATACTTGCTTCCTGCGTAACCAGAGATTGGACATTCAATGTTGATTTGCCTACGAATACTCATTTGCCTTACAAGTGCATTCAAATCATAAATGTCATTACGTGAACGTTGTATATACCCTTTGCTATATATTAAAGATTCGACGGATACATTTGTGTGGACTTGGTTTCATCAGGTGGGAAAGTGTTCATCATATCTATATCATGTACTGTGTGGCCAGTAGTTAAAGTACATAAAGCGGTAGTGGTTTAATGATACCATACTTATCAATACAGTCAGGGAATTGTACCCCTCAGTTACAATTGGTCCTTCGAGCCGGAGGGTAACTAGTGTAATATTAATATAGTGTTATTAATATTGAAATGGCCTATGATGAACACTCCACGAAACGGTCCTCCTAACGTAGAACGCCCGCGGCGCAGACGACAGCCACCTCCGTACTTAGAGGATTACGCTGTCAGTCAACTACCTAGCCTTCTACAAACGGTAAACGCGGTAAAAGTAGAAAGTAAAATTATGTCTGACCTTAACGACCAGGTTACCCCGACCACAGAGGCCCTAGTGGGTTCTAATGTAACTGACCAAGCTCACGGTGGGGACCAGGAGGGAGCTGACATGCCTTTACCCCCCGCCAATACCGAAGAAGTAGTCCCCGACCAGCCCCAGGAGGAAGACAACCCTACAGAGAGAGAACTCTGCATGGAAGAAGAGGAGGAGAGCGCCGAGGAAATAGAGCTCCAGGACTCCCCAACGAGTACCGCCAGGAGCGGCTCACCTCTACAACCGTCTTCCCCCAGCGAAGCGGAGAGGATGCTATCACAGGCGTTCCTCGTCAGCCTGACAGCCTCTACCGAACGCAATCGACTCCAGGGTGAACGCGATCGACTTCAGGGTGAACGCGATCGACTCCAGACACAGCAACGGAGCGAAGAAGAGCGCATACGCCTGGAGATGAGACGCCTTCAGACGGAAGAGAATATGGCAAGAGACCGAGCAGACACCCAGCGTGCCGCTGCCGGTGCCCAAAGAGAAGCAGAGCGCGACCTCGCTCTCATCCAGCGCGAAACCGAGCGCGACAGACTACAAGCCGAGCGCGACAAGCTACAAGCGCAACTAATGGAGCAGCTGATCCTCAAGGCAAGGGCAGCGTCTCCTAACCGAGCAAGCGACCCTGAACTTGACCAACAGACCAAGCCTATACCCCCCGCAGACCCCCTTCCCCGACCGGTCCAAGCGAGACCCAGCTACAAGGAAGGAGCAGCATACACTGCGGAGAAGCTAAATAAACGACTACAGGATCTAGAGGACCTGATAGAAGAAGAAGAGGGAGAGGAGGAGAACCAAGCCCGACGACAGCACAGTACTCCACCGGACCAGGAGGTCCAGTACAGCCCAGGCTATACCCCCGCGGCGCTGCGCTACAGACCCCCGACTCTATTCACGGGTGAGCACGACGCACGACCAGCCCCGAGGAATAGCACCTGGACCAGCGGGCCATGGTACCCTGCCGGTACCAGCCCACAGAGAGGCGCAAGAGGAGACTCGCCTAGGAGGCCTCTCCCCCAACGCTCGCCGATGTATCAGCCATCCACGGCGTCATACATTGCCACACCGACCATCCCAGACTTCACCCATGAGAATCGGGCACAGTACACGGAGCTCCGAATGTGCTTAGAGACAATGATGGTGGATGTCGTTGATGAACGTCACAAGTATGCAATATTACTGAAGCACCTGAAAGTACCCCGAGCGCACAATATAGCGCTAGCCTATGCCACCTCTACGACCCCATACACCGCGGCTCTAGCAGCGCTGGACCAGAGATATGGACGTATATGGGATTACGTAATCCAAGAGATAAGGCATATTGACCGCCTACCCCCAGCAACAGACAATCGCTCATTAGACGACCTGTCTATAAAAGTGCAGTCCCTGGTAGGGATGCTGGGAGCGCAACGAGAAAAGGGTATGCACGAGCTATACGCCAACTCTAACGTCGAGAGGATTTTAGAGAAGCTGCCACCCGCCAGACAAGAGCGCTTTAGGCGGCAGAGAGACCACCGTGATCCTAACGGTCCCGAACGATCCCTCCTCGATCTAGCCGACTTCCTGGCGAGAGAAGTCAGCAGCTTACGACTGGATACGTTCGTGCGGAGCACACCAAGCTCCAGAGAGGGACCCAGGAGAATAAACGATGGAAGAAGATCGGTGACTGTCATGCACCAATCAGAATCAGTACCGAGCAGTAAGAACCACAGTACCCCCTCGAGAAAAGAGAAGTGGAAGATGGTGTGCCCGTACTGCGAGAAGGAACACTGGCTGTCACAATGTGACCTGTTCACAAAGATGAATGCAGAAGAAGTGAGTCAATGGATAAAGTCCAACAGGCGCTGTTACCGATGTGCGCGCAGTCACATGGCAGCCGAGTGCCGCCTAAAGAAGAGGTGCAGTCGGTGTGACGGAGCCCACCTAGATGTCCTACACGACAGTAACAGAAGAAAGCCTGCACCTGCACCATCGAGCGGCACCAAGGCAAGTGTCATGTACATTGACCCCGCCAGCAGCAGCGGCGCCCAAGTGCTCTTAAAGGTAGTCCGTGTAACATTGAGCTACCAAGATAAAGTCATGGACACTTACGCCGTCCTTGATGACGGGTCAGAGAAGACCCTTCTGCTCGCGTCCGCTGCGGCCCAGCTGGGACTGCGGGGGAGCGAGAACCAAATGACGATTCGGACAATAAGAAGAGATTTAAAGACGATAAAAGGCGAGAATGTCTCCTTCACTATCGCAGCAAGCGGGCAGCCAGAGCGACGGTATAGGATTACAAATGCTTTCACCAGCCAAGAAATAGGACTATCACAGTACACCTACCCCATCGCCAAGCTGATGGATAAATATGTGCACCTGCGTCAACTACCTATCCCGCTCATAGACGGCGCCACCCCGACCCTGCTGATAGGCTCCGACCATGCAGACCTCATAGTCCCGATAGACCGGGTCCATACAGGACCCAGAGGCTGTCCTGCAGCAGTCGAGACCCGCCTAGGATGGACACTACAAGGCCCCCTCGCTAAATCTCTCAACCGAACAGCAGCCACTAGCTGCCTCCACTCCAGAGTGACAGAAGAAGACACCACTCTCCTGCAGCATGTCGAGAGGCTATGGACACTAGAGACAATGCCCTTTAAGAACGAAAAGAAAGACATTCGTTCTAAAGAAGACATTTACGCCATAAACCTCCTCGAGCAAGGGACAAAGAGAGTCACAGTCGGCGGAGTGATGAGATACACAACTCCACTCCTGAGGCGAGAGGGAATGCCCACCTTTCACGCCACGAAAGAAGCTACGGAGCGGTATCTATTGAACACAGAGCGGCGCCTAGCCAAAGACCCCGCTCAAGAGAGTGTGTACCGCGCTGAGATTGAGAAGCTAATCACAGCGAGACACGTAATGAAGATTGACATTAAAGAGGCCGATCAGACGACCGAATCATGGTACGTGCCGCACCACAAGGTCCACCACAACGGCAAGGATCGCATTGTGTTTAACTGCAGCTACCAGATCGGATCCCAGAATCTGAATAAAGAGCTCTTGCCCGGCCCCACACTCGGCCCCTCTCTACTAGGCGTGCTACTACGCTTCCGCCAGGACAAGGTGGCTATCAGCGGGGATATCAAAGGGATGTTCCTGCAGGTGAGACTAGTGGAGGAGGATAAGCCCCTACTGCGGTTCCTATGGAGAGAGAGGATCGGAGATGAGCACCCAGCCATCTACCAATGGGAAGTCCTCCCCTTCGGAACCACATGCAGCCCGTGCTGTGCTACATTTGCACTGCAGAAACACGTCGCAGAGGACCCAGCAGCAGATGAAGAGGTCCGACACAGTGTGAAGAACAGTTTCTACGTGGACAACTGTTTACAAAGCGTTTCGACCCAAGAAGAAGCCGAGGCTCTCCTACTCAAGCTACGCGCCTCCCTGATCAAAGGCGGCTTTGATCTCAGGCAGTGGGCCAGCAGCGACCCGCACGTATTGCGCAGCCTCTCCCCCGCGGACAAGGCTGCCAGCAGCGAGACCTGGATGGCGACAATCCCAGGAGAAGCCCAAGAAATGACACTAGGACTAGTCTGGCGCTTCAAAACAGACTCGCTCCACTATAGACACAAACCCCTGACCACGGAGCAGGGAAGGTCGACGGCGATACCGTCCACCAGACGGAGTGTGTACAGAACACTCGCCAGACAATATGACCCGTTGGGATGTATTCTACCTTACACCACCAGGGCAAAGATGATTGTACGAGCACTATGGGACAAGGACCAGGGCTGGGACGACCCAATACCCGCACCCCTTGCCTCCACATGGAGAGAGTGGGAGACGGAGCTCCGCTCACTCCCAGGCGTCAATATACGCCGCAGCTACTTCCCACCCACAGTGAGGCCAGAGACATGCAAGATGGATCTACACGTCTTCAGCAACGCCTCCGAAGTAGCCTATGGATCTGTGGCCTACTTGCGTGCCCAAGAGAAGGGAGGAGAGATACACACTGCTTTCATCCTGGCTCGCTCAAGAATAGCCCCACGAAAGCAACAATCTATCCCGCGTCTAGAGCTCTGCGCAGCCCTAGCAGGAGCGCATCTAGCCACGTTAATCCAACGTGAACTCACCATTCCGGTGCACAGAACAATCTTGTGGTCAGATTCCACGACAGTACTCACATGGATCAAGTCTGATTCATGCAGATACAAAGTCTTTGTGGGAGTCAGAGTCACCGAGATTCAAGAGTTAACAGAAGCAGCGAGCTGGCGGTATGTGGACACCAAACACAACCCAGCTGACGTCATCACCCGGGGAATGTCCCTAGATGACCTCACCCGTCACAACATCTACAGTGACGAACCAGAGTTCCTCAAGCTCCCGGAAGGAGAGTGGCCTACGCCCACCCCACGGGAGGCGAGTAAAGAGGAGGCTGAGAACAAGAAACCTATGTTCTGTGGACTGAGCACAGTCGCCTCCACAGACCCCAACATAGATGACTGCCTCACCCTACAGAGTGCGCAACTAAAGACATTCCTGTGGCACCACCCAGAGATTCAGCCCACCACTGACATTTCAGCAGCTGACTACGAAGAAGCAGAACTTCTTCTACTACAACGAGCCCAGAGAGACTCGTTCCCCGATGAGCTAGACTGTCTACAGGGAGGAAAGCCCGTCCCATCAGACAGCAGACTGCTCCACCTGGCACCCGAGAGTGACGCCCATAATCTCATCAGAGTGGGTGGTCGTCTGCGGAGAGCCCCCGATCTACCGGATGACGTTAAGTACCCGATAGTCTTGAACAGCCGACACAAGGTCACAGAGCTGATCATAAAGAAATACGACGAGGATGTGCACCACGCAGGCGCAGAGAGAGTCTTCGCGGAGATCAGACGTCGCTATTGGATACTTCAAGGGAGAGAAGCAGTGCGACGCTTCCAGCGAACCTGTCTAGACTGCCGAAAGTGGCGCGCGCAGCCCAGCATACCCCGGATGGCTGACCTACCTCCCTGTCGCCTCCGACTCGGCGACAAGCCATTCCACTCCACAGGCATGGACTGTTTTGGCCCGTTGTATATAAAGAAAGGAAGAGGAACCGAGAAGCGGTGGGGTATTGTATTCAAATGCATGACCACCAGAGCGATACATATCGAACTCCTTCCAACCATGAGCACAGACTCATTCCTTATGGCCTTCCGAAGATTCACATCACGGAAAGGAAAACCGTCTACATTGTTGTCTGATCACGGGACAAACTTCAAAGGCGGAGAAAGAGAGCTGAGAGAGAGCTTCCAAGCTATGGGCCCAGAACTTAAGACCCACCTCGCTCCATCCCGGATTGACTTCCAGTTTAATCCCCCGAACGCACCCCACTTCGGTGGAACCTGGGAACGAGAAGTACGTTCTATAAAGACAGCCCTGTACGCCGTGCTTGGGGCCCAGACTGTAGCGGAAGAAGTCCTAATGACAGTCCTCACGAAGATCGAGGGAGTATTGAACTCCAAGCACCTCGGCTACGTCTCCAGTGATATAGCAGATGTCGACCCAGTCACCCCCAACACACTCTTGATTGCGCGGCTGGACCCCGCGCTACCCCAGACAATGTACAGGCCTGAAGAAGCGAACGGCCGAAGAATGTGGAGGTACAGTCAAGTACTAGCTGACAAGTTTTGGAACAGCTTTCTACTCCACTACCTACCGTCTCTACAGACCCGCCAGAAGTGGGTAAAAGAGAGAGACAATTTGACAGAAGGAACAGTCGTCATGATTATCGACCAGTCACTACCCAGAGCTATGTGGCCGGCTGGCCGCGTAAGCAAAGTGATCACCGGTGCCGATGGCAAGGTCCGAGCAGCTGAGGTGCTCGTCCAAGGGCGAACTTACACACGACCCGTGGCGAGGCTAATAGAACTGCCCAGACTCCCAGACACTATCGATGACGACCATGACCCCATGACTTTGTGAGTTGACTGACCCTTACAGCGGACCTTGAGTGGTAGACAGTGCGGTCAATCTGTCTCTGCTTAGCTAATTAGGTGGGACTAATTAGGGGGCGGCTGTTGTGAAGGATCAGATTAAACCGAATATATATATTTATTTATGGATATATATTTAATAGTATTTGTATATCGTTTGATATCCCTTGTATATTCCTTGTACATATACACTGAATATCCCTTTGGTCTACTAACAGCCCATAATAGTTTCATTCTCTCATTGGACAAGAACTTGCCGCGAGCAGCCAAGCCCCTTGGTTCAAGTTCAATCGTGCCGACGAACATGTCGTTACTAGCCCCGGTTCCGCGTAGGAATACGTCTGCCGAAATACGAATGGTACTATTTGTTCACAGCGCATATATATATGGCGCAAGTAAAGTAGAACTTCCCTTAGCCCTTAGTTCTTTACCCTCCAACCTAGTGGCAAGACGTTAAGCCTCACCCACGATACACGTGTGGTGCAGTATGGTCAACTTGGCCTCAGAATGGCATTGAGACATCGTGTGGATTAATAGTTGAATTGTCATAGTTTGGCACTATACCGTCGAGTGGGACGTATTTCTATTAAGTTAATAATAGTCTATTATGTATGGTGCATCGTTCGGTTAGAGTTATAAAGTGAGCAGTACCCCCATCGTTTTCCTCGCGTTATCTAGAGTCTTAACCAGGCTGCCTGTACGTTAATGCCAAGCAAGCAGTGCAAAAATGCTTCCGCATTCGTCACCGCACGCTAGTGCGGTAAAGCGCCCTTCTTTTCAGACAAATGCTACCGTGCGTGCACCGGCGGCGGCGTGCTCGCTCAGGTGCGTGCGTGCGCCGGCGTGCTCGCGCGAGGTGCCCGCGCATGCGACACGAGCGGAGCTCAATATATATAAGTCACCGCCCCTTATTCAGTATCCAACAAATAGCTCAATTGGCAAGGACACATGGCTGTGGATCCTATGGCTTGTTTGCTGGCGAGTTCGAATCCCATCGAAAATATTTTTTAACGTGATTTTTTTTTAACGTGTATTCTTTCGCCGATTAAGGTTAGGCATTGTTTCGGAGTTGGTTAAGGTTAGAACGGTTAAGTTTAGGCGCTGTTAAGGAGCTGGTTAAGGTTAGAGTTTGTCAAAGAGAATGGCAATATAATTTCTATGGTTAAGGTTAAGGTTAGGCATTGTTTCGGAGTTGGTTAAGGTTAGAACGGTTAAGTTTAGGCGCTGTTAAGGAGCTGGTTAAGGTTAGAGTTTGTCAAAGAGAATGGCAATAGACAGCCTATTTCCGCGAAAATGAAAGGCGCATTACTGCATGCCACTACGGTAAATTTTTGCACTGCTTGCTTGGCATAAAGCTACACGCAACCAGGCTGGGCAGACCACGTGTGGTGCTTTCATCCGAGGAGTTCTGGGCCAGGACGAGTGGACCTGCACATTGGATTACCTTACCCGGACGACGGCGAGCCCTACACGGCTTGGATTATCTACTTGCTTTGGGTGCTTTGATTATGCCATGGATAACAGCCAACACTGGTAAGTGTTGGAACTACCCCAGAGAGGAGTCCAGGTGAGACGGCGCTCTAACCCGAGTGAGGTCGCCTCACGTCTCTTCGTTGTGGACCGGCAGCTACCGTCTACAAGAGGGCCCAACTGTATTCATCTGTGGACCAAGGTTCTGTGGGCACCGTGTTCAGCACTCTGAATTCTCCCAAGAAATCGTTGGCCAGATGGGATATCGCCAGCGGCTCTCCTAACCCCCCCCCCCCCTACTGACTTACAACCAGCGGGACCCCCTTTAGTGTATCCAGCTATAATCATTAAGTACCATCGCTATAGTTCCCTAAAGAACCAGGTTGTATACTTGCTTCCTGCGTAACCAGAGATTGGACATTCAATGTTGATTTGCCTACGAATACTCATTTGCCTTACAAGTGCATTCAAATCATAAATGTCATTACGTGAACGTTGTATATACCCTTTGCTATATATTAAAGATTCGACGGATACATTTGTGTGGACTTGGTTTCATCAGGTGGGAAAGTGTTCATCATATCTATATCATGTACTGTGTGGCCAGTAGTTAAAGTACATAAAGCGGTAGTGGTTTAATGATACCATACTTATCAATACAGTCAGGGAATTGTACCCCTCAGTTACATAATGCATAATGCAACTAACAGTCAAGGTGGTTAAAATCACATGCAAGTACAGAAACAAGACAAAAAAAAAAGTCTATAATAATATTTTAACCGTATACAGTGTATATCCAGCGAAATTAACAATTATCCAAATTCTTATATAGGACATACCCCTAATACCTATTTTCTAAAACCCTACACACATATGCTCCAGCTCGAACCCCCCCCCCCCCCCCTCCCGGACCCCTCCTTGGATAGTACCTCCATTATCCCTCACTCAACCAGACACTACCATTATAAGCTAGCTTTTATTCTCTCCACCACTTCTACCCACATTGACATTTTGGATTCGTTGAGACCCAGAATTCTTGCTGTAGATATTTCTTGATATATCACATCGAGATATGTAAGAGACCAAACTTTACGGCACATTTTTTCCGGTTGAAACCAGCGTGATGCGATCAGTTTTTTAGCTACTGTGATACCCGATAAGACCAATCTCTTTAGCTGTGGATTTACTGCAAACTCAAAAACATCATTCAAAAGCAATACAGAGGGGTGTACTGGTATATTCCAAGATACGAGTTTTGATAATTGATGGGTCACATCTTTCCAGAATGCCTTAACTGGTGGGCAGTCCCAATACATGTGCATAAATGTCCCTTCGTCTCCATTTGTACATTGGGAGCATTTTGAGTCCTGTTTCAGGCCCATTCTGTTCAGTCTTATAGGAGTCAAGTATGTCCTGTGAATATAGTTAAGATTGATTTGTTGATGGTCCGGGTTCCTTGATGTAAGACGGACATTTGCCCATGCTTCTTGCCAATCAAAGTCACTTTCCAGGTCTGGAATATCCCTCCTCCAGACAGTGTCTAGTTGAAGGGTTTCATACGAGGACGTTAGTAATTGATAATAAAAACCTGATACAAAACCTCCCAAAGTTTCTCTTTCATAGAAAAATTTGTGGTATCTGTGGTGTTCAACTGGTATGTGTAATGGAACACCGTGAGACTTCAAACATAGGCGTAACTGTATGTAAAAAAGCCATGTGGACTCGGTGAGGTTAAACTTTGTGCATATTTCTCCATAACTACAGAAGCCCTGGTTATTAAAAATATCCCCTAATGAGTGTATGCCTTGCTCTTCCCATATAGGGAATCTTATAGGACGTTTTCCCATTAAGAGTGCATTGTTATTGAATATGGGAGTGTGATTATGCCATTTTTGAGGGTTAGGATATTTTTTTTGTGTTTCCCGCCATGTTCGGATTGCATGGGTAATTATGGGGCCAAATTTCCGCTCACAGTGCTTGATTGGAAGTTTAGTGTGTGCTATGTCCTTCAGTCTCTGTGGGGCTACTATGTTTTCTTCCAATTCTCTCCAAGATACCAAAGCCTGGGGATCAAACCATATTGTCAATGGTCTTAATGTGAAAGCCTTAAAATATTGTAAAAAATCTGGAACTGCCATGCCACCGTCTGCTTTATTTCTCTGTGCGGTGGATCTTTTTATGCGAGGTGGTTTGTTATTCCAAATAAATTTGTATGTGGAGGAGTGTAATCTTTTCCAGTAGCCCTCTGGAGGGGGTAACGGTAGCATTGAGCTGATGAAGTTGATTCTTGGTAATACATCCATCTTAACTATTGATACCCTTGCCTGTACTGAGTTTTTAAGTTTTGCCCACCTGTCCAGGTCGTCTTTGATTTTGTTCTGTATTTTTGTGTAATTGTGCTTCACCGTTTGTCTTATGGTGGGAAATATTTCCACACCCAAGCATCTAAAATGTTTTACCATGGGTATCGCACCTGGGAGGGTTGTGTCTTTTTTTGCATGGATGTTAAGTGGAAGGAAAGCCGACTTCGGCCAATTTATTTTAAATCCCGATAAATCTCCAAAGTTCTCTATCAACTTGAGTAGATGAGGCAATGTGGTGTTGGGGCTTTGCATGAACAATATTATGTCGTCCGCATATAAACTAATTTTATGTTGTGTGCCCTTGATTACGATTGGTTCTATGAATTGGGATTGTCTTATATATTGTGCTAAAGGCTCTAATGATAGATCGAATAGTCCGGGACTAAGAGGGCAACCCTGTCTGGCTGAGCGTGATACCGGAAAGATTTCGGAGATGAATGTGCCTGTTGTAATCATGGCCGATGGGTCCTTGTATAATACTTTAATCATATCAATGAATCCTTTTCCTAACCCCATCCTTTCTAATACTGCCCATAGAAACGACCATTCCAGCCTGTCAAATGCTTTCATAGCATCCAGGGATAGCATCGCCTTAGGTGTGGTGTCCTCTTTGTCTGCATCTAGTACGTGCAGTATTCGTCTTATGTTATCATTGATCAGGCGACCTCTTATGAAGCCAGTTTGGTCCGGATGAACTAAAGACGTCATATGCTTTTGCAATCTGATGGCTAATACCTTAGAGTACAGTTTGACATCGGTTCCGAGGAGGCTTAAAGGTCTGTAACTACCGCACTCGGTGGGGTCTTTGTCTTTTTTGAGAAGGACTGAAATGAGTGCGATATTGTGGTGTTTATGGAAGCTCCCCTCCTTGACTGAGTATAAGATCATATTTAGTAATAAGGGTCCAAATATGTCCCAACAAGAAAGGTACATTTCTGATGGGATACCGTCTCTTCCAGGAGCTTTACCATTTTTCATTTCGGATATGGCCTTCTTGAGTTCCTCTAATGTGATCGGTGCTTCTAACTGTTTAGCGTCGTCCTCCGAAAGTTTAGGGAGAATAATTTGATTAAGATATGTGTCCAATTTGTTTTGATCAAAGGTCGTTTCTGAATTATATAAGTCGGAGTAGAATTCTTTGAATGTATCGTTTATTATTTTGGGGTCTGTTACAAGTACTTGTTGTTTTCTAATGGCAGTTATATCTGCAAATTTTGCATTAATTCTTAATCGCATGGCTAATAGGTGACTAGGTTTAGAACCTTGGAAATACTGCTGTTGTCTTGTGCTGCGTATTTGCATTTCCGATTTTTGTCTGTATATTGCATTGATCTCTGTTTTTAGAACGTTAACTTGATTTTCTAGTCTAGTTGAGTTGTTGTATTTTAAAGAATTAAATAACGTTGAGTAAAGCGTTTCCAGTTCAGACAGTTTTGTGCATTGATTTTTGCGCAATATGGAGGAAAATCTATCCGTGAAATCCTTGATCATACCCTTTACCGACATCCCTATTATTCTGGGGTCTTGCACCGCGTTTGCATTCTCCCGTAGGAATACTGTGAGAGCTTCTTTGAGTTGTGTAATGAATTCCTTGTTGTTAAGCAGCATAGTATTAAAACGCCATCTTGGGGCCCGGGAAGATAGTATACCAAATGTTGCTTTTAGGATTAAATAACAGTGATCTGAAAGCGCATTGGGTATCATTTCCACTTCATATTTATCAAATAATCTCGGGGATGCAAAGACATAATCAATTCTGGATAATGTGTTATGTCTCGCCGATCGACAGGAGTACTTTCGGGTCATGGGATTAAGTGAACGCCATAAATCAATTACCCCTGTAGTCTTTGACCAATCTTTTAGTGCTTTAGATGATTTTTTTTGTTCGCTGGAAAAGGCGAGGTAAGATTTGTCCATCCTTGGATTCCAAATGGCATTAAAATCCGCACCTATTATAAATGAGTACTCGGGATAGTTTAACATTTCATCGGTTAGTGAAGTGAAGAAACCCACTTCGTACAAATTTGGGGCATATACCGCTGCCAACGCTATTTTCCTGTTGTTATGTACAATCCTAGCTATAGTTATACGCCCCTCAGCATCCGACCATACCCCTTTTAATTCGATATTTAATTTACGTCTGACGACTATGGCTACACCTCGAGTTCTCGTACCAAAAGAAGAGTGACTAATATTATGGTATGTGTTATCCGCTAACGTATCTATGTCTTCCTCTAAAATGTGCGTTTCGCTTAGTAGAGCCACGTCCACATGTTCTTTTTTCATCAGTGTGAGCACGCTTTTGCGTTTGTGTTGTTTGTTTATCCCACCAGTGTTCCATATCATTATATTCAAACTAGCCATAATCTATGCATGTTTTTGTGTAGTTTTTGGTAATGCTTCTGGAGTGCGAAGCTACAATAGATGTACATCCAATTATTGAGGTCCCGTTGAGAGCCGAGCTTAAAAACATATATATATACAAATAAAAATCCCCTATTTTCCCCTCACCCAGAGAGTCGTACAGGCCTGTGTTCCAAAAACACATCCTCCGCGTATGACTTTCTCCCTTAGTCCACCGGATTGCCCAAACTGAGCATTGTAATCCTAATCTTCCTATGCTAATTGCCATAGGATCTAACATTTTCATTCTAATACAATAGAATGTCGCTTTTGGTCTTGCACCTTCCCTTACTGTAATGAAATATTGTGAAAAATGAAAAAAAAGAGAATAAACTTTCATCGACATATTCATTTGAACCCTCTACTAACATATGTAGGAAACATCAGGAAAAAGGAAAAGATTGTAGAGAAATATTGACACCTTAATGTGAAGAACAATGGAAAAGAACAATGTAAGATAAAAGAAAGAGAAAAAAAATAGAGATAATAAAAAAAAGATAAAGATAAGGAGTGAGAGATAGTATAATACTCAACGTGGAGAAGCCACTAGAACCGAATTGAGTGATTAGATAAAATAGAAAAACAGAGCCTTTTAGAGCTTCAATGTGCCAGTCTCTTCATCAGTGGAGTGATTACTTAAATTGTTAGAATAACCTTGTTGTGTTCATACGTTTAGGTGTGGTTGATTTTTTTTAAGTATTATTAAGGTCTGATTGAAGTTCAAGTTCAAGTTCTTTAATAGTTGTCATACAGAAGTACAGAATACTTTCATACAAAATGCTTCTTACTGTTACGCTCCAGAGACTGTGCTAGACAAGATAGTATCAAATAACATAATAACATAATATAGCATGAATTTAGAAGAAGAAAATGAGGTCACAGTGTTCGGTATAGACATATGTACAATGTTCTGAGTTACCATATAATATACAATACACAATACTATGCAGTGTACTAATGTACAGTACTATCTAGTGCAAAGCAGAAATGGGATGAGGTACAATTTTAGGTACAATTTACAGTAAGGTGTACGAGTTGTAGTGCAATCCTTCATCCATAAATATAAAGTGTGGGGAGTGGGTGCTACAGTGTGTTTGTTTAAAGTGGGTGTGTGCTATAAGTGTGTGGAGTGGGTGCTACAGTGTGTTTGTTTAAAGTGAGTGTGTGCGTGTGGATGTGTGTGCTATGTGCGTTTGGTGGTTGTTGTTGTGTAGTGTTCATTCATTGTTCGTTTAGCAGCCTGATGGCCTGGGGATAGAAGCTTCTTCTGAGTCTTTCTGTGCTCGCCTTGAGACTCCTGTATCGCTTGCCTGACCGCAGCAGTTCAAAGAGGCAGTTGTTCGGGTGACTGGAGTCTTTAATGATTCTCTTAGCCTTGCCCTTGCAACGCTTGTAGTAAATGTTCTGGAGGGTGGGGAGCCCCCCTCCAATTGTGCGTTCGGCTGAACGTGTCACTCTTTGTAGTCTGCTTTGGTCTTGTGCAGTGCTATTCCCAAACCAGGAGGTGATGTTGCCGGTCAAGATGCTCTCTATTGTACATGAGTAGAAGTTCTTAAGGATCTTCTGGCTGACTTGGAACTTCCTTAGGCGCCTGAGGAAGTAGAGGCGTTGTCGTGCCTTCTTCACAACACTGTTAATGTGTGTGGTCCATGTCAAGTCCTCGGATATGTAGGCTCCGAGGTACTTAAAGCTGTTGACTCTCTCAACCGGTGCCCCGTCGATGCTGAGGGGGCTGTAGTCCTTGACCCCCGACCTCCTGAAGTCCACAATCATCTCCTTTGTTTTGCTGACGTTCAGGGAGAGGCTGTTTTCCTGGCACCATCCCGCCAGGACCTTGACCTCTTCCAGGTAGGCCCTCTCGTCGTTGGCAGAGATCAGGCCCACCACCACTGTGTCGTCAGCAAATTTGACGATTGTATTGCTACTCCGCTGAGCCACACAGTCGTGTGTGTACAGGGAGTAGAGGAGGGGACTCAGAACACAGCCCTGGGGGGCCCCTATGTTGAGGGTGATGGATGAGGAGGTGCAGTTGCCTGCTCTCACCACCTGGGGTCTGCCAGTCAGGAAGTCCAAGACCCACTGGCAGAGGTCATAGCCCAAGCCCAGGTCCCTGAGCTTGGCTATGAGTATGGAGGGGACTATGGTATTGAATGCCGAGCTGTAGTCGATGAATAGCATTCTCACATAGTTCCCCTGCCTCTTGTCCAGGTGTGATGCTGCTGTGTGCAGCACATGGGATATGGCGTCCTCCGTGGACCTGTTGGGGCGGTATGCAAATTGCAGGGGGTCCATGTTGATGGGGAGGGAGGAGCAGATGTAGCCCTTTACTAGCTTCTCGAAGCACTTCATGGCTATGGAGGTGAGAGCTACAGGGCGGTAGTCGTTGAGGCAAGCAGGCTTGGATTTTTTGGGTACAGGGATAATAGTGGACTTCTTCAGGCAGGTGGGGATGACAGCCTGTTCTAAGGACAGGTTAAATATGTCAGTGAATACTGGGGCCAGTTGGTCGGCACAGACTTTTAGGACGCGGCCGGGGATGCCGTCTGGACCTGCTGCCTTCCTGATATTCACTTTTTTAAAGGTCCGCCTCACCTCATGCTCTGTTACCCTGAACACTGCGCCTCCATCAGCAGCCGACCCCCCCCCCCCCATTGCCGAGGCTTGTGAGCTGGTGTTGTTATTACCAGCATCAAACCTCGCATAGAAGGTATTGAGGTCATTTGCTAAGGAGATGTCACTGTTCAGTTTGAGGGAGGCGCCTTTGTAGTCTGTCATCATTTTGAGCCCCTGCCACATAGCTCTAGAGTCAGCTTGTTCAAACTGGAGTTCAACTTCAGTCAATTGATTATATGCTATGTTTATACACACCGGATGTTTAATGTTAGAGTTGCAAGCCTTCGTTGTCATGGTGCATTATATTCTAGAAGGTTGTAGAATACACTAGTACTAATAGACTGTTGTTGTGTTCCAGAATGATCTAAGTGACCCAGGGCAGTCGAGCGATAAACCCAGAATATTCCAGATTGTTCTTATTGCCAATGATATGTTCTTGTCTCCCCGGAGACCAGAGGTCTGAAATTATAATGTATTACGAATCGTATTATGCACAATACGCATTGGTGTAGACGGCCTGCATATCATCTGCTACTTTTGATGAACACAATAAAAGTCATTCTAATACTGATATACACAGAGAAAGAGGGAGATGAATCGGCTTATCTGTTTTCAGACAGTGTCGTTCTGCCTTGGGGGATCTGCTCCATATCGATTCCAATAATCCTCAGCCTCTTTAGGTGTGTGTAATCCAATCCTATGGCCGTCCCTGCCCACGATCGATAACAGCGCCGGGTATGTTAGCCTTGGTCTGAGGCCAGACTTGAACAGTTTTTGCATCACCTCCTTGTATGGTAGACGTCGAGCGATGGCGTCTTTGCTTAGATCCTCGTAGAAAAATATTGAATGATCACCATGTTTCAGCTTCCCACGTTGGATGCGAGCAATTTTGATGATGTCATCTCTTATTGATGTCTTCCGCAGAGTAACAATGATGACTCTTGGCCCGTTGTTTCTTTGCTCCCGAGAACCGATTCTGTAAGCTTGGTCCACTTTCGGTACTGTGTTTAGACCCAAAATCACTGATAGCACTGTTGGAAAGTTGTCGTCTGCGCAATTGACTGCTTCATCAAGTCCTACAATGCGGATGTTATTTCGCCTGTGGTAGCGTTGGGTTTCGAGTAGCCTCTCCATCGCTTCATCTTTAACCTCTTGTATTTTCCTCTGGCATGCTTCTTCCACCCTTTCTATCTCTTTTGTCACCTCTGTCATGCCAATGCAGATGGTGTTCTCGTTCACTTTGACTGCCTGTGTAATATCTGTCACCGTATTCTCCACTGTCGTGATTCGCTCAGACTGTACAGCTACCGCTTTCTTAACTTCTTCTAATTTAGCATCGATGTGTTCGAGTTTAGCATCGATGTGTGCTTTGAATTCATCTTTGAGTTCCTCGATGTGTAATCTGAAAGCGACCATCTGTTCTTTCATCAGGTTAGTCAATGAGTTGAAATCGGGTGGTGTGATTGTACTGCTTGTGTCAGTTGGTGGTATAGGTGCAGTGACGATGCCGATGGATTTGTCTGCTATTATCTTCTCAAAATCAACTGCTATATCACTCACGGAGCTTGTTCCTGTCGCTCCTGTTATGTTGACAACTATTGTCTCCCTGTCGGGGACAATAGTTGATGGTCTCGGTGTATTCTCCTCTTTATTCTCCTCGTCGGGGCTTGTCGCCAACAGATCTGTATCCGCGTCGCCTTGAACGTTTCTTCTTGATCGTGTTGTTGCCGTTTCTTGTTTCATTCCCGTCCTTTCCTTATCCTTAACCATGTTGTCTTTTGCTATAGTTAGTAGATGGTCTTATCAATACATACGATGTGGTCTAATCTCTTTTGGTATTGTCCAAATATGGTTTTTAAACAAAATTAACGTTGACGGGAGCGGAGCTATTGCCAAATGCGTGCGCTACATATTGCGCTAAACCGGAAGTCCCGGTTTTTATAAATTTCTTTATTACAGGAAAAGTAAGTTGTACACTTACAATTGGCAAAAACATCATTCATTTTCCATTTTCTTCTCTTTTCTTCCCCTTTCATTTCCCCTTCCCCTCCCTCATACCCACCCCATCCCCCCCACACCGGAGTTGTTGAAAACACATCTGCAAAACATCCAAACATACAGCATAGATGCTATTGGGAAAGAAAAACAAAAAAACAATAATAATATCAATCAGACCCATCTGTATTATGCACAAACATTTAGATAAAAAGAAGTAAAGAAGGAACTAAAAACACAGAAAGAAAACTCTCCAGCACGGCTGTGGCTGTGGAAGAAAGTCATCAATGAGATTATTTCGTTCCTTCCCTCACCCCTGTATTGTGGTAATTCTTGGGTAGTTTGACCTTCTGCAGCTGCGTCTCCCGTTCCCCTCTCCCTCCCCCAGTTACCCACCCAGCCCCCGGGGGTCTCATTCACACCCATACATACCAGGACAGGGAAGGGGGGGGGGGGGGGAACGGGAGACGCAGCTGCAGAAGGTCAAACTACCCAAGAATTACCACAATACAGGGGTGAGGGAAGGAACGAAATAATCTCATTGATGACTTTCTTCCACAGCCACAGCCGTGCTGGAGAGTTTTCTTTCTGTGTTTTTAGTTCCTTCTTTACTTCTTTTTATCTAAATGTTTGTGCATAATACAGATGGGTCTGATTGATATTATTATTGTTTTTTTGTTTTTCTTTCCCAATAGCATCTATGCTGTATGTTTGATGTTTTGCAAAGCTCTATCCTTTCTAAGTCTCTTCATTGATAGTCAGGGTATCGATGTGTTGCAGAAATGGTTGCCAGGTCACATGGAATGTTTCAAGGGAGCCCTTTAGGGAGAATCTGATTCGCTCAAGCTTAACGCAATGTAGTATCTCATGTATCCATCTGTTGTGAGTAGGTGGGGAAGGGTGTATCCATTTAAAGAGAATAAGTCTCCTAGCGAGGAGGGTAGTGAACGCCACAACTCGTTTTGCAGCCCTAGATGCAATCGTAGGGGTATTCGGGATACCGAAAAAGGCAGTGAGTGGATCAGGGTCTAACGTCACGCCCAGGACCCTACTTAGTGTATCAAATATTGCAGTCCAAAACTCTGTGAGTTTGGGGCACGTCCAAAACATGTGCATATAATCGGCTGGAGATTGTTTACATCTATTACACGCATCCGTTCTATCCGGGTATATCTTTGCTAACCTCGCATTGGTGTAGTGAACCCTATGCAGGATCCTACACAGCAGCAAACTGTGTCTTGCACATATAGAGGAAGTGTGTACAAGGTCTAATATATGATCCCATTGTTCATCTGTAATGATAATTCCCAGATCTTCGTCCCATTTGGCTTTTAGGGAGTCTAAGCAAGTTGGGTTCATCCAAAATATTTTATCATATAAAATTGAGACGAGCCCTTTCCGCCCGGTACCGAGCGATAGGAGAGGGTCAGTCCTAGAGTCTGGAGGACGGCCAGGGAATTGTGGGAATTGGTTCTGAACAAAATGCCTGATCTGAAAAAAACGGAAAAGGTGAGAATTTGGGAGAGCGAATTTTTTTGATAGTTCTGCAAACGACGAGAACACACCTCCGGAGTAGAGGTCATTAATGGTTAGCAAACCTTTGTTTGCCCAGCTTCTGAATACAGGATCAGAACAGGACGGTAAGAATAGGTGATTACGAGAGATTGGAGCTAGCCCCGATGGAGCGTGTAGGCCAAATTGTTTCCTAAACTGATTCCAGATTTTCAAAGTATCCGTCACAATTTGGTTCCGAGCCACCTGTTTAATAGGGATCGAAATGGGTAGTTGAGATGTTGCCACAGACCAGAGTGAGTACTTTGAAGAGGAGACTTCCATCCGAGCCCATTGGGGTTGGTCTTCTTCCTCCCTCCTGGTCCTCCAGTAAAGGAGTTTGTTTATATTACATGCCCAATAGTAATAGCGAAGATTGGGCAAAGCCAAACCCCCTTCCGATTTAGGAAGTTGCATGATCGTCCTCTTAATACGTGCTCTTTTGTTACCCCACAGGAATGAACCTATAAGTTGATCAATTGAAGTGAAAAAGGCTTTATTAATAAATATTGGTATATGCTGAAAAGCATATAGAAATCGGGGTAAGACCACCATCTTTATCAGGTTAACCCTTCCCAGAAGCGAGAGCGGGAGAGAGGACCATCTCGTCAGATCTAGCTTAAAGCGATCCAGCAGAGGACGGACATTTTTTGCGAAGAGCTCTGTCGGTGATTTGGCCATAAAAATCCCTAGATATGTGAATCCTTCCGTGGCCCTTTTAAAGGGGGAAAGCGATTGAGGAAGCCGTTCCGCAGATGCATTAACAGGTAAATATTCACTTTTCTGGAGATTAAGTTTGTATCCAGAGAGCTGCCTATGTTGTTCTAGAATATCCAGGATAACAGGGATGGACGATGACGGATTGGAGACATAAAGTAGGAGATCGTCGGCATACAATGAGAGTTTATGAACCAGGCCGAACCTCTCAATCCCCTCAAATCTGTCCTCACTGCGAAGCCATATGGCTAAAGGTTCTGCGGCAAGCGCGTAGAGCAAGGGAGAAAGCGGGCATCATTGACGAGTGCCGCGATAAAGCGCAAACTGGCCCGACTTGGTACCATTCACATTAACCGAGGCCACTGGGGACGAGTATAGGAGTTTTATCCATGAAATAAAACCCGGTCCCAAACCGAATTTCTCAAGTGTATGGAACAGGTACCTCCATTCCACTCTGTCAAACGCTTTCTCAGCATCCAGGGAGAGTACCATTTCTGGCGCGCCGGTCGTGATTGTGAAAAGGATATTTAACAGCCTCCTGGTGTTAAAGAAGGATTGCCTATCCATGATGAAACCTGTCTGATCCGGGTCTATCAGGAACGGGACCACCTTCTGAAGACGGCATGAAAGGACCTTAGCCAATATTTTACAATCCACATTAAGGAGGGAGATTGGTCTGTAACTGCTACAAAGGAGAGGGTCTTTACCTTTTTTGAGCAACAGGGACAGTGACGCCTCTGATAGCGTTGGCGGCATTTGGCCCTTTAGAAGGGAGTCATTATATACTCTCAGTAGAAAAGGAGCAACCAACACGGAGTACGTTTTATAAAATTCTGTAGTATAACCATCTGGCCCGGGCGATTTGCCACTTTGTAAAGATTTGATTGCCTCAGTCACTTCAGAGATGGTTATAGGCATGCCTAACTCTTCAGCTTCCGCTTTATTCGCCTGAGGGTATTTGAGAGACTTGGGGGGGTTTGGGCGATCCCAGTCCTGCTGGGAGGACTCCGACGTGTAAAGTTTGGAATAGTAGTCAGAGAAAATTTCAGAAATTTCCGTAGGGTCTGTTGTAGTGACACCTAATTGGGATTTTATCCTGGGAATCAGTCTAGAGGCACTCACCACGCGTGCTTGGTACGCAAGTAATTTTCCGGCCTTATCCCCCTGCTCGAAAAAACGCTGCTTGGTGTGCAGGAGTAGTCTCTCGATCTTACTAGTTGAGAGCAAATCATATTGTGATTGGAGCTGGAGTCGTTTCTTATATAGAGCAGGAGTTGGTTTAGATGAATACTGGATGTCCAATCGTTTAATCTCATCTGATATACCCGTTAATTTGGATTGTTCCTGCTTCCCAAAATGAGAGGTAAAGGAGATGGCCTGTCCGTGGAGATATGCCTTAAAGTAGGGATGCACCGATATGAAAATTGGCCGCCGATACCGATTGTTCAACTAACACTATCGGCCGATACCGATACCGATATTTGTATATTTGTATATAAGTATTTGTAATTTCTTTTTAATTTCTTTTTTTAAATAAAAAAAAAAAAAAAAAAATTTAATGATGAAACTACTGTATATTTGTATGTGTATGTTTGTATTTGTAGGCCTCTTTACTTACTTAAAAAAAGGAAACATCAAGAAATATGTTTATGGTATCACTATCTCTCTCCCAGTATCGTCTTGCGGCCTGCAGAGGGATACTATTTTCTCAACCAGAGCTTTTAACCAATGCAATGGAACCATTCTTGCGGCCTGCAGCGGGATACTATTCTCTCAACCAGAGCTTTCAACCAATGCAATGGAACCATTTTGATTGACAGTCGATTCGGCCAATTACGCCACACCGCTAGCACCCACCTCCTGCTGTCCTTACCACCAATCGGCAAGCGTTTATTCATTTTTCTACTTTCGGGGCTTGCCGCCATTGTTCTGTTTGCGAGAGCAGAACACACTTAACGTAGCTACGTTAGCTGCCCGGCCCGCCGACCGGCGCTCCACAGCATGACCAAATGAGACATAATGATTTTACTGCAACAAATGTTATAATAAAACAAAGCCTTTCTATACATTTGTCTGGTTGAAAACTTTATTAACAGATTGCAGAATGTGTAGTTGGGTACGGAATGAGCAACGGAATGGAACCTAGCTATGAACGGACTAACGGAGTAATGCCTTGTTTACTGCTATCTTCGGGTAAATAATATGCTTGTTATTGAACGTGTAACACTAACTATATAACGTTAATGCCACAAAACGAATGTTTGTGTCATTTTAACAGCAGATACTTTCTTAAATGCCATCTTCCCGAGAGAGGGTGTTGACGGGGAGTTGTGTTATTAATAGCATTGAACAGCTAACCGAAAGCTAGCGTTAACTATTGTTAAAGATTTAGCCATAACGTTACCTTGGCTAAAGTTGGGGCTATTCATAATGCAGCAATAATGGCTGCAGACCTGCAAGCAAAGTACAGCAAGTTGGCAAAGGAGTATTCCAACGCAAATCACATTTTCACCAGTAACGTTAGTCTTGCATCTCCCGGTAGCTAATGAACGGACTCGGAGTAATGCCTTGCTGCTATGGGTAATAATAATATGCTGATGTTATTGTCCGTGTAACACTAACTATATAACGTTAATGCCACAAAACGAATGTTTGTGTCATTTTAACAGCAGATACTTTCTTAAATGCCATCTTCCCGAGAGAGGGTGTTGACGGGGAGTTGTGTTATTAATAGCATTGAACAGCTAACCGAAAGCTAGCGTTAACTATTGTTAAAGATTTAGCCATAACGTTACCTTGGCTAAAGTTGGGGCTATTCATAATGCAGCAATAATGGCTGCAGACCTGCAAGCAAAGTACAGCAAGTTGGCAAAGGAGTATTCCAACGCAAATCACATTTTCACCAGTAACGTTAGTCTTGCATCTCCCGGTAGCTAATGAACGGACTCGGAGTAATGCCTTGCTGCTATGGGTAATAATAATATGCTGATGTTATTGTCCGTGTAACACTAACTATATAACGTTAATGCCACAAAACGAATGCCTTGTTAATCATAAGTAGTTACTTTGATGCAGTAGCTTGTGTGTGTGTGTGTGGGGGACGGCGGGCGTTGTGCAGGTAGGTCGCGAGTGAACTTTTTTTTTTTTGCCTTTTGACGCTACACAAATTGATGGGTATTTATCGGCGACTGCTATCGGCACATTTGAGCTTATCGGCCGATAGGCCGATAGCAGTCAACAAGGCACTTATCGGCCGATACCGATACCCGACCGATATATCGGTGCACCCCTACCTTAAAGGCCTACCAGAGCATGTCACTGCTAACTTCAGGTGTGTCGTTTATCTCAAAGAAGATTTTTATTTGTGCATGAATAAAATCCTTAAATTCAGGTTCAGATAATAAGTGGGAATTGAATCTCCAAAATTTAGAGGGTGTTCTACCCTGGGGGAAGTAAATTTCAACGGATGTCGGGGCATGATCTAAAGAAACTTGAAACTTGAACTTGAATGATCGGAAATGACTATACTATGGTACTTAGTAGAGACTACATTATGTAGTAGTTTTTCATCTAGTAAAAAGAAGTCTATCCTCGAATACGTGTGGTGGACATGGGAGAAGGAGAAAAGTTTATCGGTAGGAAATTTTGCTCTCCAGGGGTCTATAAGGCCAAGCTGTTCGATATGAAATTTTAGGATGCTCGCCGCTTTGGAGATGGTAGTACGTCTATCCGAAGACCTATCCAGTTCCATGTTTTGGACCTGGTTAAAGTCTCCTCCGATAATTATGTGATGATCATTAAGGTTAGGTATCGAGGAAAATAAATTAGATACAAATTTATCATTGTCCCAATTCGGTGCATATATTGAGGCCAAAACCACCGGAATGTTCTGCAGCTTGCCCGACACTATAACATATCGTCCGTCAGGATCAGTTAAAATGGTGGAAGGCTCGAAGGGTACATCCCTATGTATAATAATTGCAGCTCCCCTGGCTTTTGCTGAGAATTTAGAATGAAAAACGTGTCCCATCCATGCTCTCTTAATGCGGGGGATATCTGAGGTGCAGATGTGTCTCTTGTAAAAAACAAAGGTCACCCTTGAGGTGTCGTAGATGGTTAAGTACCTTGTTAGCCTTGATAGAGTTGTTCATCCCTTTGACATTCCATGAGACGAAACGGATGTTCCTGCCCGTCACTGCCATGTTCTGTTAAGTATATACATACCTGAGTCGAACAGATAAAACATTGGAAGAGAGGAAAAAGGTAGAGGGGGATAGAGAAAAGGGGAGGGGAGGGGGTTGATGCACACACATACAACCATACACAAACATACACAAACATACTCACCGGGGGTACATCCCTTGGTCCCTAAGGGAATAGCAACAGCTTCTGTACCTCTCCGGATACATTCCTTCCAGTGGAGACTCCATCCTCACTCCCCTTTTCCCCCTCTCTCCCGTCAATTTCGAACAGCCTCCAATAATGTTACGGATAAACCTTTAAATTTGAGTTAAAAGAACATTCGAACAGCCAAAGAAATAAGAAATAAAAACAAAAACAAAAAACGGGATGCTTAAATTCAAAAATTAAAGATTGGGATAACAATGAAAGATATTTGCAACACAACTCTGGGCTCATCCATTAGAGCATGGGCATAAAAGCGCTACCAATGACTCCCAATAAGAAGTGTGACCCATAGAAAGTAGAGAGTGAACAAGTAAACCGAGGTGTTCCAGTGTGTGTAGGTCAGCCTATAATTCAGTGGACCTGGGCAAAGCCCGCCTCCAGCCTACAACAGCTCGGGGAGAGTGTCTTTAGCCCCTGCTACCAGGCCCACTAGGGATAGGGTAGCTGTGCCATGCTCCTCCTCCTGGACCTCTCTGCCGCATTCGACACGGTCGACCACTCCACCCTGGTCGATCGTCTCGAACACAGGCTAGGTATTGGGGGGTCTGCCCTAAACTGGTTCGCATCCTACTTGAGCGTCCGCTCCTTTTCGGTCAGTTTGGGTGGACACTCCTCCCCCACAGCTAGTCTACCGTATGGGGTCCCCCAAGGTTCCATCCTGGCCCCCATACTCTTCTCCATCTACATGCTCCCTCTGGCCGAAATCATCCAGAAACACAACATTTCATATCACTTTTATGCCGATGACTCCCAAATCTAATATGCATTATATGTCCAGTGATACAGGTATAAAGACACTATGGTCAGGCACTCTACTACTGGCCCCTGATCAGCTAACACTGGAGCGGTTAAAGCTGAGGTGCCTTGCTCAAGGGCACAGCTAGCAGGCACGTGCACACATAGAGCCCAACGGGTGCACAGGCACCAGCCCTCACCTGCCCCAAAACAGATCAACAGCGACTGCCTTAATGAATATTATTGAAGAAATAACAACAGCAACAGATAAAAGGAAATTAACAATAGGGGTGTTTATTGATTTAAAAAAGGCATTTGATACCTTAGATCATAATATTCTAATTTCTAAATTACGTTCATATGGTGTGAGAGGAATGGTTCTTGAATGGTTGAGTAGTTATCTCCACAATAGGCAACAATATGTGCAGTTGGCAGATGTCAAATCTGAGCTCATGAAGATTGAATGTGGGGTACCGCAAGGTTCGGTTTTGGGGCCCAAACTCTTTCTTTTATATATTAATGATATTTGTGATGTTTCAAAACTATTACAGTTTGTCTTGTTTGCTGATGATACAACTTTTTTTTGTTCTGGAAATAATTTAAAGGAACTAGCTGAATATATTGTGTATGAAATGACAAAGCTAAAGAAATGGTTTGATGTAAATAAGCTATCACTGAATCTGAAAAAAACTAAATTTATGATTTTTGGCAATCGAAAACTAGATGAAAATATAGTACTGACCACCAGCTGATATAGAGAGAGTTAATGAATTTCGTTTTCTTGGTGTGATTATGGATGATAAATTAACATGGAAATCGCACATAGCACACGTTAAAAAAAAGATGTCCAAGAGTATTTTTGTTATGAATAAAGTAAAGGATGTGTTAGAGTATGAGGCAATGAGAACACTCTACTGCTCACTCATCTCACCTTATATCAGTTATTGTGTTGAAGTATGGGGGAATACTTATGGGACAAATATAAAACCATTATATATACTACAGAAGAGGGCTGTACGAATCACACATAAAGTGAGTTATCGAGAACACACAAATATATTATTTATTAAATCTAGAATAATTAAACTTGAAGACATGGTTAAGTTTCAAACAATGTTAATTATGTTTAGGGCAAGAAATAATACACTGCCAGAAAAACTACAAAATCTTTTTCATTTAGAAAGTGAGTTTAGTAGGAGAAAATACAATTTTAAACATCAGTTTGCACGTACCACACTTAAACAGATGTGTCCTTCAGTTATTGGTGTAAAGTTATGGAATTCTCTCCATAGCGAGCTTAAGGGATGTAACAGTGTTTATCAATTCAAAAAAATGTATAAAAAAAAAATATTTAGTCAGTATGAAAATCAAACTGTGATCTGAATAGTGAGATTTTTTTTTTTTTTTTTTTTTTTTTTTTTTATTCTTTATCATTATTATTATTATTTAAATGTTTCTTGTTTAACTGTGGATTGTGTTTCTTTTATAATGGTATAAATTATTATTTGTGTAAATAAGGTTATACGCCGACCATTAAGAAAATACATGTTAGTTTAGGAATAAGGGGCAGGTAATTATAAGATTTATTCTTCTTCCTGCTCCTTTTGTCCATGGAATGGCTATTTATGATTTTTTAATGAAGAAACTATGATTGTATTATTCCATGTGGCAAATAAAAACTCTGAACTGAACTGAACTGAACTTTTGTGCCTCATAAAAAAGTGCCCTTTTTATGCCAATTATTTTTACCATATTTTCTTTTTTTACCTCCATATAGAGAGAGTGATCTGCAATCTGCTTGGGTTGGGGGTGCAATTCCTAACAGGCTCAACCATATGGATAAAAGTTCCCATATTATGTGCATTACACAAACTAAAAACAGATATTACATTATACATTACACAAACTAAAAACAGATATTACATTACATTACACAAACTAAAAACCGATATTGTCTGAATTACTAGAAGAAAGAAATGCACCACCTTTGGCTCATAGTAATTTATAAATTTCTTAGGATTTCTTTTGGTCTAATAAATGTTTAAGGTTCTTAGATGGATCCCCTGCTACCTCCTCCTACTCTTCCTCCTCCTCCTACTCTTCCTCATCTTCCTCCTCATCTTCTTCCTCCTCATCCTCATCTTCCTCTTCCTCATCTTCCTCCTCCTCTTCCTCCTCTTCCTCCTCCTCCTCCTCTTCCTCATCTTCCTCCTCCTCTTCCTCCTCCTCCTCTTCCTCCTCCTGCTCCTGCTCCTGTTCCTACTCTTCCTCATCTTCCTCCTCCTCCTCCTGCTCCTGCTCCTACTCTTCCCTTTTTTTATATATTTTTATTTCATTTTTTGGAAGAAAAGGCACATGTACAGGCATACAATGCACATAAAACATAAATTTAAATTATTTGCAAATTACATGCATTGGCTACCCCCTAACCCCTGCACCAACCACCGTTGACAAAAAATAAATAAAATAAAATAAAATAATAATAATAATAATAATAATAATAATAATAATAATAATAATAATAATAATAATAATAATAATAATAATAATAATAATAATAATAATAATAATAATAATAATAATAATAATAATAATAATAATAATAATAATAATAATAATAATAATAATAATAATAATAATAATAATAATAATAATAATAATAATAGTAACCGCCCCCCCCCAACCCACCCCGTCATAGGCCTGAGAAGAAAATGAATTGAACAAAAATGTCAACAAAGACCAAGAAAATAAAAAATAAAAGGAATTATACAGATATAATTAGTTATGTCCTGCTAGCTATATAGTGAAGGTCCTAACTTGATAGAGAATATGGTTCCAGCTATCTATTGTTTGATAGCTTGCACCATTTAATCTAGCTGTAGAAAGCTCCATTGTTACAACATCAGCTAATAACTGTTTCCAGTGATTAAAGGGCAGAGAGTGTGGAGCTTGCTGCTCCTACTCTTCCTCATCTTTTTCCTCCTCCTCCTCCTCTTCCTCTTCCTCTTCCTCCTCCTCCTCCTCCTCCTCCTCCTCCTCCTCCTCCTCCTCCTCCTCCTCCTCTTCCTCCTCCTCCTCCTCCTCTTCCTCCTCCTCCTGCTCCTAATTCTCCTCCTCCTCTTCCTGCTCCTCCTCCTCCTCCTGCTCCTCCTCTTCCTGCTCCTCCTCATCCTCCTCCTCCTCCTGCTCCTCCTCCTCTTCCTCTTCCTCCTGCTCCTCCTCTTCCTCCTCCTGCTCCTCCTCTTCCTGCTCCTCCTCCTCCTCCTCCTCCTCCTCCTCCTCCTCCTCCTCCTTTTCCTCCTCCACCTCCTGCTCCTCCTCCTCCTCCTGCTCCTCCTCTTCCTGCTCCTCCTCATCCTCCTCCTCCTCCTGCTCCTCCTCCTCTTCCTCTTCCTCCTGCTCCTCCTCTTCCTCCTCCTGCTCCTCCTCTTCCTGCTCCTCCTCCTCCTCCTCCTCCTCCTCCTCCTTTTCCTCCTCCACCTCCTGCTCCTCCTCTTCCTCCTCCTGCTCCTCCTCTTCCTGCTCCTCCTCATCCTCCTCCTCCTCCTCCTGCTCCTACTCTTCCTCATCTTCCTCCTCCTGCTCCTCCTCCTCCTCCTTCTCCTCCTCCTCATTCTCCTCCTCCTCCTCATTATCCTCCTCCTCCTCCTCTTCCTCCTCCTCCTCCTACTCCTCCTCTTTCTGCTCCTCCTCCTCCTCCTCCTGCTCCTCCTCCTCATTCTCCTCCTCCTCCTCTTCTTCCTCCTCTTCCTCCTCCTCCTGCTCCTCCTCTTCCTGCTCCTCCTCCTCCTCAGCCTGCTCCTCCTCCTCCTCCTGCTCCTCCTCCTCCTCCTGCTCCTCCTGCTCCTCTTCCTGCTCCTCTTCTTCCTCCTCCTCCTCCTCCTCCTCCTCCTCCTCCTCTCCTCCTCCACGGGGAGCAGCATACTGGCTCATGTAAAATGGCAGGCCATGCATTATGCAGCAGCTTAGGCCATAGCGCCGGATCTCCATGTCCTCGGCTACAGTCCACTTGTCGCTGCTCTGGTTGTAGTGCTCCACCTTGGAGAGGACGGTGGAGCCATTGTAGCCTCCGACCACGAAGAGGAGGTCGTCCAGCACCGCGATGCCAAAGTCTCTGCGGGGGGTGAGCATGTCGGGCAGGGCGCTCCAGCAGTCAGTCAAGGGGCTGTAGGCCTCTGCACTACGCAGGTCGTTTATACTGTCCCACCCTCCCACCTGAGGACAGGACACATGAGAGGAATGTTTTAGTGTGTGGCTCAGGCAGGCAGACACTGTATTAATCCAATATTTAGGGAAATGAGGGCATCACAGCAGCATTGCAAGTCAAATGATACATATCTATAGAAATATCTAGTATAAAGCATTTGTCTCCGTGTGCACCTACCGCATAGACTTGTCCTCCGTATGCAGCGACTCCCACTCCGGCACGCCTGCTGCTCATGGGGGCGATCAGGGTCCACTGGTCGGTGTCTGGGCTGTAGCACTCAGCTGTGAGCAGATACTCTATCATGTTGCTGCCACCACAGATGTAAACCTGTAATAAGAAAGAATATTCTAATTTAGTTTATATATTCCATTTTATTTCATTCTACTTTAATTGTCTGTTAATGTTGATGCACCAAAGGACCCAAACACATCTTTTGTATGTGCAAGCTCAATTGGCAATAAAGACATTTATGATTTCTGATCTAACGTTCCTTGTGTTCATCTAGCACCCTGTGTCCCTCAGTTCCACCCACCTTGCCCTGGAGGGCTGCTGCCCCTGCCATGTTCCTGAGCTCCAGCATGGGTGAGATCACTGTCCACTGGTTGGTTTCAGGCTCGTAGCGCTCGGCGGTGTTCAGATGCACGCGTCCTACTCTCCCTCCCATGGCGTAGATACAGCCGTCCAATACGACCACGCTGAGGCGACAGCGGTGTGAGTGCATGGGAGCCGCCTGCAGCCACCTGCGAGTGACGGGGTTGAACCTGCACACACTGCTGAGAGTCTTTCTGCCGTCCAAGCCACCGACGCAGTAGACCAGACCATGGAGATAAGCGGTGCCGTGGCACCACCGGGGACTCTCCCCCTCAACTCTCACGTCCATCCATCCACCGGCTCGGATATTGTAAGCCTCCATGGGCAGGATGCCGCCACCCAGGCCTCCAATGGCCAATAGGACCTCCTGGGGCAGGCGTGGGCGGGTCAGGGGGTTTGGGAGACTGTCAGAGCCAGGGGGGTTCAGGACGCTGAGGATGAGGGGCCTGCAGTCGTGGCTGTCCCTCACCACAGGGTTGTTCTGGACGTTGTTCAGCAAGTAGTCAGGCCTCATCAAGCCCATGCGAACCTGGGAAGAGACAAGCAGACAACTTAGACAGTGGTTGTAGACATTTCTGTTGCTAGGGAACAGTTTGGACCCAAATGTTTGAGAACCACTGTACTAGGGAACCTAGTGTTGTTTTAATGTAATGCACAGTAATACAATTATACCTTGGGAAGCAGCAAAGGGATGTGTGTTTTACGCTCCTCATGGGAGTGGTCGATCCAACGGAGGACGGCCTCGAACACCATCTCCTCGCTCTTCACGTTCAGATCATCCCTCTCGATGATGTCCACCAGTTGCTGCAGGGACAGCTCCACAAACTCCTGTGAGACGTGCAACATCTCCTCAAAGTGGCACACGATGCAGAGATGGGCCTTGCGCCTCAGGTCAGGGCAGTTGTAGTTGTCCACGAACCTCCAGATGCCGACACAGTTTTCCAGAGACAGCTGGCCTTCTAGGAAGTCAGAGCACGCTCCTACTATGCCAGTGACGCGAAGTTGGTCTGCAGCCACCAGAAGCTCTTCCACATTCTCTGCTGTCACCAGCACAAAGCGTGTGTAGGAGTACTCTATGATGAGCTGCATCATACCCGAGGACACCCCAGGGATAGTGTGGACTGGTTTCTCTGAGTCGCTCCAGCGAGTGAAGAGGGCTCTGTGGGACGCAGAGTATAGAGAAATCTGATGAGTAAACAGTATAGTATCTGTTTACAGTAGAAGTGCATTTACATTTACATTTAGTCATTTAGCTGACGCTTTTATCCAAAGCGACTTACAAGTTATGTACGACAAGCCATCAGGAAGGGCACAACTCTATCAGCTGAGCAACAATGTTCATCAAAGTGTTGAGTGCTACAGTGTAGGTTAGTTTATTAGGACAAGTGCATGACAGTACGGTTAGTTAGGGTTCGATTTTTTATTTTTTTTTCAGATAATTGTTGAAGAAGTGCGTCTTTAGTCGACGGCGAAAGATTGGACGTGATTCGGCTGTCCTAACTGGGGTGGGTAGTTCATTCCACCATTGTGGGGCAAGGACTGAGAATAGGCGACTTCTCTTTGATGACCCTCCCGGAGCTTGGATAGGAGTAGGTCTGAGGCGGCCAGAAGATGCAGAGCGTAGGGGTCTTGAGGGTGTGTAGTTAGAGACCATTGACCAGAGGTAGGCGGGAGCGGTTCCCTTTTCCCGCACGGTATGCTAGGTCGAGGGCCTTGAAGCGGATTCGTGCAGCAATGGGGAGCCAGTGCAGGTCCCTAAGAAGTGGGGTGGCATGGGCCGACTTCGGTAGGTTTGAGATCAGGCGGGCCGCTGCGTTCTGAATGAGTTGAAGAGGCTTAGTGGCAGTGGCCGGGAGGCCAGCGAGCAGTGCGTTGCAGTAGTCGAGGCGGGAGATGACTGTTGATTGGACGAGGAGTTGGGTGGCTTCTTTTGTCAGGAAGGGGCGGATCCTTCTGACGTTGCTCAGGAGGAATCGGCAGGTTCTGGTTGTCGCTGCGATGTGAGCAGAGAAATTCAACTGGTCGTCGAGGACAACACCAAGGTTCTTGGCGGTCGGGGACGCAGTCACAGCTGCATTCTCGACTGTGATTGAAAGGTCGATTAGGGGGGAGGATTTGGCCGGCAGGTGGAGCAATTCTGTTTTGCTTAGGTTCAGTTTGAGGTGGTTGGTCGTCATCTAGGCGGAGATGTCGGACAGACAGGCCGAGATCCGCTCAGAGACGTGGATATCTGAGGGAAGGAAGGAGAGGAAGAGTTGAGTATCGTCGGCATAACAATGGTAGGAGAAGCCATGAGACGTGATAATGTTACCCAGTGATTTAGTGTAGAGGGAGAGGAGAAGGGGTCCTAAACCGAGCCCTGGGGGACACCCGTCCGCAGGGGGCGGGTGGCCGACAGGGTCCCTCTCCATGACACTTGGTAGGAGCGGTCATTGAGGTATGATGACAGCCATGTCAGCGCAGAGCCAGCCACTCCCATTCCTGCGAGGGCCGCAAGGATGATCTGGTGGTTGACTGTGTCGAAGGCTGCAGATAGATCTAGGAGAATCAGGACAGAGGAGAGGCCTTTCGCTTTTGCTAAGTGAAGTGCCTCTGTGACTGCAATGAGGGCTGTATCTGTGGAGTGACCAGTCCTGAAGCCTGACTGATTATGGTCTAGGAGGTCATTCTGTAAGAGATGAGCAGTAAGTTGGTTGGATACAACACGTTCAAGTGTTTTAGAAAGGAAGGAGAGAAGAGAGACAGGATGGTAGTTGCCTATGACGGTAGGGTTCAGGGTTGGTTTTTTTATGAGCTGCGTGACTCTGGCTTGTTTTAGGGAGGTGTGCACCACCCCCGAGTTGAGTGAGGAGTTGATGGTTGCCGTTAGGAATGGGATGATGTCTGGTGCTATGGTCTGGAGGAGTGGGGAGGGTAGCTGGTCCAGCTGGCAAGTAGTCGACGTTACCAGTGTCAGGGTCTCTGCTTCTGTAATGGGAGAGAAAGATGACAGAGTGAAGGATGAGGTTTTCGATTCAGCATTTGGAATGGGTGGGGGTTGGGAGAAGGAGCTGCGGATGTTCTCCACTTTTTCCTCAAAGAAGATCGCAAAGTCTTCGGCAGAGAAAGATGAGGGAGGGGGGGGGGTGGGGGGGAGTGAGGAGGGAGGACATGGTAGCATGCAGTTTGCGAAGATTCTTGGCAGAGGCCTCGATCCTATGGTGGAAGAAAGAAGCTTTGGCATTAGTGATGGTTTTGGAGAATGTTAACAAGAGGTTGTGATATGTGTCGATGTCAGCAGTGAGGCGTGACTTTCTATACTTCCTTTCAGCTGCTCTCAGGACCTGTCTTTGTTCTCTCACTGGATCTGTCAGCCATGGACTGGGTGGGGAATGGCGGGCAGGTTTCTCAACGAGGGGACAGAGCTTGTTGAAGGAGGTTGCAAGGGCTGAAAGGAGGGTGGAGGTTGCCATCTCTGTGGAGATAGCAGAGAAGGTGTCACTCAAAGGTAGAGCGGATAGTATGTCAGAGGAGAGGGTGGAGGGGTATAGGGAGGGCAGGTTGCGTCTAAGTGAGACTATTTGAGTTGGGGTGAAGACCTTTCGGTTAAGCATGAGAGTTAGTGAGAAGGATATGAAGGAATGGTCAGATAGATGTAGGGGAGTTACTGTGGTGTTAATGATGCTGGAGTTACGGGAAAATATGAGATCCAAGGAGTTGCCTGCTTTGTGGGTGGGAGGCATGGCAGTGGGAGTCAGGTCAAACGATTGTAGGAGGGAGACTACTATGACTGACTGAGATGAGTCAGGCAGGTTGAAGTCGCCCCATATGAAGGAGAGGGGTACCATCTTCCGGGAAGGAGCTTACAAGCATGTCCAGCTCATCTGTGAAGTGATCAAGTGGACCTGAAGGGCGGTAGAGTGTAACAATGGTGAGATTGAAAGGATTAGAGACGGATACTGCATGATATTCGAGAGAGGAGAGTGACAGTTCTGGGAGTGGTGTTACGTTTGTAGCCCATGAAGGAGATGTCATGAGGCCAGTGCCTCCACCCCGTCTGGAAGGTCGAGGTGTGTGAGTGAAGTTATAGTTTGTAGATAATGCTGCAGGTGTTGATGAGTTATTGGGGGTTATCCAGGTCTCAGTTAGAGCCAGGAGCTGCAGATTTAGACTATGGGCGTAGGCAGTAATGAAGTCAGCTTTCTTGACTGCTGATTGACAATTCCATAAGCCTCCCCGTACTGTGACAGGTGTATTAGTGGCTGTAGGAGGGTAGGAGAGATTAGCCGGGTTGCTAGCAAACTGCCGTGGGTGGGTTGAATCTGTTCTAGAGGAGCAGATTGTGGATATAGGTATGAGACACATTGTCTTGTCAAGAGTGGCAGGGAGGAAGTAGAGAAATAGCAGAGTGGGAGGGAAATATAGGATTATGGTGTACTTAGCACTGGGTGGATCGGTGGATCCCTCGGCGGAAAACTCCAGGAAAACTCCTCCTCTTTGTCCCTCTTCGTTTCTCTTCGCTGACGCTAAGCCAGCAAGCCTTTAAATCTCTATCACTAATTAGTGCTGTCTTAACACCTGGCCCTTAATGGGGGCACTTAACTAAACAAAATGGCCGTTTTAAACACGCCCCTTTAATCAAGTCAGCTGGTTCCTCACTTTTAAGATTCACTAATAAACTTAAAATGGCTTACCCTAGTTTTCAGTATAAAGCAATGTTTCTCAGTGAGTGTGTCCTGTCCTTCCTTAACAGAGCTCAGTACAGAGTGATTTCAACACAGTCTGGACTTCTGCTTTTAAACAGGGCAGGCTCTTAATGGCTCACTTAGCAAATCAGTTGCTGCTAGTAAATAGGAAACAGTCCCTTAATGGGGGCACTTAACTAAACAAAATGGCCGTTTTAAACACGCCCCTTTAATCAAGTCAGCTGGTTCCTCACTTTTAAGATTCACTAATAAACTTAAAATGGCTTACCCTAGTTTTCAGTATAAAGCAATGTTTCTCAGTGAGTGTGTCCTGTCCTTCCTTAACAGAGCTCAGTACAGAGTGATTTCAATACAGTCTGGACTTCTGCTTTTAAACAGGGCAGGCTCTTCGAAATGGCTCACTTAGCAAATCAGTTGCTGCTAGTAAATAGGAAACAGTCCCTTAATGGGGGCACTTAACTAAACAAAATGGCCGTTTTAAACACGCCCCTTTAATCAAGTCAGCTGGTTCCTCACTTTTAAGATTCACTAATAAACTTAAAATGGCTTACCCTAGTTTTCAGTATAAAGCAATGTTTCTCAGTGAGTGTGTCCTGTCCTTCCTTAACTCTTTAAATGCCATGCCTGGTTTTCCATTTTACCGCTTGAATGCCACCATCCGCGCCAATGTTAACGTTAATATCGCCTAATCTATGTTTTAAATTATGGCTATGTGTCTAATCTGCCCATCGCATTATCAAAGACTATGTTCCAGACAGTGCTGTGAAGGCAGATTGTTTTTTTATCGCGTCGTTGCCGTTTCAGAGCAGTTAGAAAAGCCCCCGTTTTGATATAAAAAACAACTCATTCTGGAGCATTCTATGAAAATCGTCTTTTAGTGGAATATTCCACAACGTTGATATTCGTCGGCCTTTTTATGAATCGTTTTCAAATAAACGCTAGATGATCAATATTATACGTGCACGCACGCACATTACGGCCGCGCGCGGACAATCGCCTTGTTGATTTCCTCTCGGACTTTTACAGTGAAAACGAAAGAAGAGATTTCACAAAACAGCTTATAACTTCATCAAAATTACTCTGATTATCCTACCACTGATAACATAGAGTCCTTACCTGACATCAGATGGTATCCAACTGGTATATTCCAATTCCTGATCACCATTCGAAAAAATCGATACGTGTATGGATCCAACGCGACACAGTGGTTCTCCATGATCCGCGGAGATCTGAGGCTCCAGAATGAACTCTAGTAACCCCGGCTGGATCAGTGAACTGGAAAATGTGGAGTACCGGATTTTTTTCCCCATTCATTTTCATTGAGTCCATTCCAAAATCACTTATGTCATCTGGGAGACGACAGGGGGCGCTTTTTTCCACAGTGATCACCGGCGCAGCTCGGCAATACTCGGGTAGGCTCGGGTGATGCAATAATTTTTCAGATCGCAAAAAAAAAAATAAAAAAAAAAATCCGAGAAATCTCGTGAGTGGCTAGCAACCACCTATAAAAAAACACGAGAAATCTCGTGAGTGGCACTGAAAAAGTTAACAGAGCTCAGTACAGAGTGATTTCAACACAGTCTGGACTTCTGCTTTTAAACAGGGCAGGCTCTTAATGGCTCACTTAGCAAATCAGTTGCTGCTAGTAAATAGGAAACACTCCCTTAATGGGGGCACTTAACTAAACAAAATGGCCGTTTTAAACACGCCCCTTTAATAAAGTCAGCTGGTTCCTCACTTTTAAGATTCACTAATAAACTTAAAATGGCTTACCCTAGTTTTCAGTATAAAGCAATGTTTCTCACAGTGGCGAATCCTTGTGGAAGCCAACGGAAGCCATGCCTCCCTATAAATTCATATCAAATTATGAAATATGAAAAAAAAAAAAATATATATATAATTTTTTTTTAATATAGTTTACATTCTTTTTCATCTGTGCATCTGTGTTATATATATATATTTTTTTTTAATGTCTCCCTCTTCTCCTTCTCACTCCCTCTAACACACTGTCAGACTGTGCTCACTACTGCAGCTAGTATAGGAGAGAGGCAGTGGGTAGGTCTCTTTCTCCAGGCTTCCAGCATTATAGAGTGAGTCCAAACTCCAAATCCGATCCTAGCCAATCAGATTCGAGCTGACTGCCACTGTGCCACACCCTAAAAGTTTAAAACGGAGCTGGGAGGAAAACACTCAGCATATTTTCCCCCTGGAGGCGGGGCAGGTCAGAAGTTCACGTTTCCACCTGACTACCTAACGTGACATCCCATTAGTAGTACTGAGGACCAGCAGAGCACACCACTGTGGATATTATGATTTAACAAATCTATCTGGCAAGAGGAGGACCACATTATTGACCAGGTAAGCACTGAGCAGCCTGACTGACTAACTAACGTTATCAGGCAAGCTTGTATACCCTTTCATGACTGCAATGCAAGCCAGGGGCTGGTATACGCAGTCACTTATTCCTCCGTAGTAGCCAGGTTAATGTGCACCATCAAGCACTGCTTAAAAGCGGTGGGTCCAAAATATATCGGATATAAATGTCAAAGGTACCCAGCGTTCCATTAGGGTTTCACACACAGATGCGGCGGGGTTTGAAAGCTCGGCGTTGCTAATAAACATTTTAAATAATTTTTATAAACGAGTAAAACTGAGGCTGAAATTACTGCTTCCGCATTTTACAGTAGGAGCGCTCTGATGGCTGGGCGCGCCGCGCAACAGACACTTGAATGAATGAATGAATGAATGAATGAATGAATGAATGAATGAATGAATGAATGAATGAATGAAAACTTTATTTAACAGATTGCAGAATGGGTACAATACAGTACGGCTCAATACACACAATTGTTAAGGGGATGCAGACCAGAGAAATACGTTTGTCTTGTCACGTTTGTCTAATAGACAGTCATATTCTCTCCCGGTGTTCTGCGGAATCCTACTCCCTCCTCGAAAACAACACCGGCCGTATGTATATTTCTCTCCCACCCACCCACCCCCTCCTAATGTACAGTCCCCTCCCCATCATATGTATATACTCTGTCAGGATCTATGGGTAACAGTACTGTATATTTGATGTCATGATGTCTTGTATGTCATAAATGTCACTATGAATTGAAAATGGGGGACCCTGATGTAAACAAGACAAACGTCTTTCTCTGGTCTGCATCCCCTTATACAATTGTGTGTATTGAGCCGTACTGTATTGTACCCATTCTGCAATCTGTTAAGAAAGTTTGACTGGCCGCCGAGCCATACTGTAGTGTACATGGTGATTGGTGACTGCTTGACTTAAAAAAATAAAAATAAAAAATATTAATAAAAATATTTAATAATTTTTTTTTAATAATTTTTTTTGGCTTCCCCTGTTATTTTACCCACGCGACGCCACTGGTTTCTCAGTGAGTGTGTCCTGTCCTTCCTTAACAGAGCTCAGTACAGAGTGATTTCAACACAGTCTGGACTTCTGCTTTTAAACAGGGCAGGCTCTTAATGGCTCACTTAGCAAATCAGTTGCTGCTAGTAAATAGGAAACAGTCCCTTAATGGGGGCACTTAACTAAACAAAATAGCCGTTTTAAACACGCCACTTTAATAAAGTCAGCTGGTTCCTCACTTTTAAGATTCACTAATAAACTTAAAATGGCTTACCCTAGTTTTCAGTATAAAGCAATGTTTCTCAGTGAGTGTGTCCTGTCCTTCCTTAACACTTTCAGTGCCACCAGGTGGCGCCAGAGTTAGCGCTTGAATGCCACCATCCACTTTAATGTTAACGTTAATATCGCCTAATCTATGTTTTAAATTATGGCTGTGTCTAATCTGCCCGTCGCTTATCAAAGAATCATTTTCCAGTCAGTGCTGTCAAGGCAGATTGTTTTTTTATCGCTTCATTTCCGTTTGAGAGCATTTTGAAAAGCACCCGTTTTGAGGTAAAAAACAGCCCATTCTGGGCCATTCTGTGATAATCGTCTTTTACTGGAATATTCCAGAACGTTGATATTTGTCGGCCTATTTATGAATCGTTTTCAAATAAACGCTAGATGATCAATATTATACGTACACGCACGCCTATTAGAGCCGCGCGCTGATAATAGCCGTGTTCATTTCCTCATGGATTTCACAGTGAAACCGATAGAGGACATTTCACAAAACAGCTTATATCTTCATCAAAATGAGTCTGATTATCCTAACACTGATAACATAGATGCCTTACCTGACATCAGATGGTATCCAACTGGTATATTCCAATTCCTGATCACCATTCGAAAAAATATAAGTATAGATCTAACGTAATGAACCCCGGCTGCATCAGTGGACTGGAAAATGTGGAGTACAGGATTTTTTCCCCCATCCATTTTCATTGAGTCCATTCCAAAATCCCTTATGTCATCTGGGAGACGATAGGGGGCGCTTTTTTCCACATCTGATCGCTGGCGGCTCTCGGGTAGACTAGGGTAGGCTCGCGTGATGCAATATGATTTCAGATCGCTAAAAAAAAAGAAATCCGAGAAATCTCGTGAGTGGCTTTCAACGTAACTATTATAAATCCGAGAAAACTCGTGAGTGGCATAGAAAGTGTTAACAGAGCTCAGTACAGTATAGTATCTGTTTACAGTAAAAGTACAGTATGGTATCTGTTTACTAACCAAGCTAACCTGAACCAAGCTAAGCTGAACCAAGCTAACCTGAACCAAGCTAACCTGAACCAAGCTAAACTTACCTGAAATAGTCACTGCAGTCACACAGGAGGGCCTTGTGGGCATTCAACTCAGTGCTGTTGACTTTAATAACCACATCACAGAACCTTCCCTCCAGACGCAGCTCATTAAGGATTGTACAGGACATTGTTTCCGTTTCCATGTGGGGATTTTAAATTGTATCTACAGAATATATTCAAGCTTACAGACAAATAGCCGGAAACAACAAGTGAGATCTTCACTTGTCTTCTGAGATCTGAGATCTTCTGAGATAATTGTTGAATATATACTGTATACACAAATGTTCTAGAATGTTCTATGACATCATACTGTGACATCACAAATGTTCTAGAATGTTTGATTATGACATCATACTGTGACATAACAAATGTTCTTTTAGTAGAAAAAGGGGGTAACCACTGCGCTCAGACAGGTGCGTAGTCCAACATTAATTAAGTTGCAAAAAAAGGAGGTAGGGACCGCACTCAGAATATCGTTGTTTTTATTTTCAAGTTGTTAAAGGGCACAAAACGTTTTCAGCCATCCGGCCTTCATCAGTGTGCAAATGACAAATGTGACAAACACAACTTAAATAGGCTGTACTTGACAACAGGTGGGAACAATCGGCAATCAGTTAACAGGCTAGGTTGACGTCATGATTAGTAGCAGGGCTAGATTGACAAGTAGATATCACAATATCACATACATGTGTATGATGGCAATGTATGAAAACAACAAATTGATAAATATTACAATATTTTCAGACCTGTATGGAATAAAAAAAGACAGTACATTGGGGTGCATCAGGTTGTTAAACCGTTCATTAAACAGTGTACTAGTTTTTTTCTCTCATACAGTAGATAACTTTGGATAGTACCTAAATAAATGGAGCTCATATAGTAGATAACTTAGGATAGCATCTACAGGAATGGAGCCAAACTGGACTCTTCATTCATCCCAGATGGAATACATCGATTTGAGCCGGTGTCAATACAATATACAATATATAATTTACAACTCTGTATGGAACAAAAACACAGTACATTGGGGGTATCAGGTTGTAAGACCATTCATTAATCAGTGTACTAGTTTTTGTTTATACAGTAGATAACTTATGATAGCTAAAGGAATGGAGTCAAATTGAACTCTTCATTCATCCCAACTGGATACATAGATTTGAGCCGATGAATCCATACACATTCCCGTTGCAAAAGCAGTTGTTCATGGTTGCCACCCCTTCTATTAAGAAAAAACATCTCTAGACCTATGCACTTGAGGTCATTAATTTTATGATCCATTTCGTTAAAATGTCGTGCCACAGGGGAATTAATGTCAGTCCGCTTTATATTGCTTCTGTGTTTGTTCAATCTGATTTTTAATTTGCGGGATGTCTGTCCAATATTAATTTGCGGGATGTCTGTCCAATAACAAATGTTCTAGAATGTGCTATTATGACATCATACTGTGACATAACAAATGTTCTAGAATGTGCTTTTTTCAGTAACAAGTAATCTAACGGATTACTCTTCCAATCTTAACGCCGTTACCCAGGGCCGCCTGGGAGAAATGCGAGGCCCTGTGCGAGATTTAAACGTGAGCCCCCCTAAAGGTAAAAAAAAAAAAAAAAAATTATTTTTTATATACAGTCAACATATTCTTAAAGAGAGAGAGCAAGAGAACAAGAGAGAGCTCCCGTTCTACAGTCAATATACAGTGTTATTGCTGCACAGACCCGGCAATGCCCCTGACCAGAGGAGAGAGAAATATAATAGTTAGTAAAAGCACTATATAAGCTCAGAACACAGCTCAGAACACAACACAGCTTAGAACACAGCTCAGAACACAGAACACATCTCAGAACACAGCTCAGAACACAGCTCAGAACACATCTCAGAACACAGCTCAGAACACAGAACACATGCAGAACACAGCACAGAACACAGCTCAGAACACAGCTCAGAACACAGGACACCTCAGAACACAGAACACATGCAGAACACAGCTCAGCACACAGCTCAGAACACAGCTTAGAACACAGAACACAGCTCAGAACACATCTCAGAACACAGAACACATGCAGAACACAGCTCAGCACACAGCTCAGAACACAGCTCAGAACACAGGACACCTCAGAACACAGCTTCATCTAATGAGGCCTCGCAAGGTTTAACTGAGGCTAACGTTAACATGATGGCACACACACAGTGGCACACCCTCTACCAGAGCAAGGCCAGAGAGAGAGAGAGAGAGAGAGAGAGAGGGAGAGAGAGAGAGATGAGTCTGTGGTCCAGACAGAGAGAGAGAGAGAGAGAAAGAGAGAGAGAGAGAGAGAGAGAGAGAGAGAGAGAGAGAGAGAGAGAGAGAGAGAGAGATGAGTCTGTGGTCCAGACAGACAGACAGACAGAGAGAGAGAGAGAGAGAGAGAGAGAGAGAGAGAGAGAGAGAGAGATGAGTCTGTGGTCCAGACAGAGAGAGAGAGAGAGAGAGAGAGAGAGAGAGAGAGAGAGAGAGAGAGAGAGAGAGGTCAAGTCAAGTAATTTATTTATATAGCACATTTAAAAGCACAAGAGCCAACCAAAGTGCTGTACAATCAAAGCTTAAAATCAATGTCCTAATATAAAATACACAAATACAAAAAGGCACAGCAGGACAAGACAGTACATCAGAGAATAGGACAGTAGGACAACACACGGATAGGGGAACACAAAGTACAGTAGGACACAGGGGACAGAGGAGCATAAGAAGAGATACAAGAGGGAGGGGGCAGGATAAAATTACATGGGAGTGTGTGAGTTAGGGTGTGGGAGAATCAGGGTTTATTGAAGGCCAGGGAATAGAAGTGGGTTTTTAGACGGGCCTTAAATGTCTCCAGCGAGGGGGCAGATCGGATCTCCAGGGGAAGCTGGTTCCATAGCTTGGGGGCCACGGCCTTGAAGGAGCGATTGCCTCTCTTTTTGAGTCTGGTGCGGGGGGGACCAGCCGAGCCTGGTTGGAGGATCTTAGTGACCTGGGTGCTGCGTAGGGGGTGATGAGCTCGGTGATGTATAGGGGTGCTGCACCCGATAGTGCCTTAAAGGTGAGGAGGAGGATTTTGAAGTCTATTCTAAGTGGGACTGGGAGCCAGTGTAGGGAGGCTAGGACTGGTGTGATGTGCTCTCTCTTTCTGGTGCCGGTAAGGAACCTAGCTGCAGAGTGCTGGACCATTTTGAGGCGGGACATGGCTGCCTGACTGATGCCGGTGTAGAGGGCATTGCAGTAGTCAAGGCGTGAAGTGATGAATGCATTGACTACCGTTTCCAGGTCGACGGGTGAAAGGATTGCTTTTATTTTACTGATGTTGCGGAGTTGGAAGAAGCATGATTTGACTACGGCATTTACCTGCCGGTCGAATTTGAGCTCTGGGTCAAAGATTACACCCAGGCTCTTGACGTGGGGTTTGAGGTGGGTGGAGAGTTGTCCTAGGCTGTTGGAGAGTGTTTTGGTGGAAGAGGGGGGTCCAAACAAAATGATCTCCGTTTTATTTTCATTTAGCTGTAAGAAGTTGAGGGCCATCCAGCTTTTTATGTCCCTAAGACAGTTTTTAAGAGAGTCTAGGTTAGCTGTGTCAGAGGGGTTGAGGGGAAGGTAGATTTGGGAGTCATCGGCATAAAAGTGATATGAAATGTTGTGTTTCTGGATGATTTCGGCCAGAGGGAGCATGTAGATGGAGAAGAGTATGGGGGCCAGGATGGAACCTTGGGGGACCCCATACGGTAGACTAGCTGTGGGGGAGGAGTGTCCACCCAAACTGACCGAAAAGGAGCGGACGCTCAAGTAGGATGCGAACCAGTTTAGGGCAGACCCCCCAATACCTAGCCTGTGTTCGAGACGATCGACCAGGGTGGAGTGGTCGACCGTGTCGAACGCGGCAGAGAGGTCCAGGAGGAGGAGCATGGCACAGCTACCTGAGTCGATGGTGAGAAGCAGGTCATTGTAGATTTTGACTAGCGCTGTCTCAGTGCTGTGCCCTGCCCTGAAACCTGACTGGAATTTGTCTAGGAGGTTGTTGTGATGTAGGAAGGGGAGGAGCTGTGCCAGGACAGCCTTTTCTAAAATCTTAGATAGGAAGGGTAGTTTGGATATGGGCCTGTAATTATTGAAAAGAGCAGGGTCTAGGTTAGTTTTTTTTAGGAGGGGCTCAACCATGGCGTGCTTAAGGGAGGAGGGAACAGAGCCAGATTCCAGAGAGCTGTTTATGATAGACAAAATACTGGGGCCTACTATGTCCATGGACTCTTTTAGAAAGAGTCCATGGACTCTTTTAGGATTCGGCGCTCTCACCGCCGCGGCCCGGGTTCGATTCCCGGTCAGGGAACCATGTTACGGACGGTGTCCTCATGTGTATATATATGGGAGTAATGTATGTTATCTGTTGTGTATATAGGCATGTTTTGTTTGTTGTTGTCTTGTCTCCCTCTTGTGTCTACATATCCCACTCTCAGGTTCCCAGTTGCAGCAGCAGCTGGTCAATCAGCAACTCACCCCGGTGCAGCGGCAGCTGAGACTCGTTCTGCAATCAACATCCACTCTCCCTTCATATACCCTTTTTGTTTCAGTGTTAGTTAGCTCCCTGGTTCGTTTGGTCTGTGTGTTGGTGGTAACTATGTCTCTGTGCTTTTGTAGGTAGAGCTCTCTCCGTTTGTGTGGTAATAGAGCTGGTGAAGGCTCTGGCACGTTGTGCTGTTAGTTAGGTTAGGAGATATCTTTTGGGTTCAGCCTTATTGTAGAACTGTGGCTTCTGGAGCATTATTGTAATTGTAGAGCTGTGTGCTTTTGAGGAAGAACTATTTGGTGAATAGTTCTTTATTGGAATCCTTGTGTATTTTGGTGTTTGTAGTACATTTCTGTCTAACCTTAATCCTTTGTATATTTGTTTGTCACCCAGCCTATGGTGATTGTTTTTCTTGTTATTAATCTTTTGTTTCGCACACAGGGACATTGAGGGCAGGAAGATACCCTGGGTCTACATTCTGCATCACGTAGGAGAACTACTGTTAAAGACACCAGCTTTAGAGTGAGCACCACCACCTGTACTTTGGGGCGTCCGCGCCTGTAAAGGGGGGGGTGGGTTTTTGTTTCCTTTTAACAGTTGATTTGGTGCTCACTGGTAGGTCCTCTTTGCTCTCTGTGTTGCTGATCCTCATTTGTGAAATAAATATTATTATTTATTTCAATCTGTCTCTGGCGTTTTGTGTCACTGCACTCTCACCTACCCTGTCTGTGGCCTTGTGTTGCGTCTCCCCACGGGGGTACGTAACATAAATGGGGGCTCGGTAGTGGGCAACAGACAGTTGGTGTGCGGTGGGCACGTTGGTTAGTTTGGGTTTTGGGTGGTGGTTTGTTAGGTGTGTTTTTGGTGTGTGTATGCACTAGTGTCTGGGTAGGCATGTCGTCTTTTGGGGTGGAGGAGTTTCTGAGTGATCCCTCAGTTGATCGTTTGGATCAATGTAGGAGGGAAGACTTGTTTGCTATCGCCTCGCATTTTCAGGTCGCCCTTGCTAAAAGTTTGGCTAAGGCTGACCTGAGAGAAGAGGTGGTGCGCATATTAGTGTGGAAAAAGGTGCTCGGTGTCGGTGAGGGGGCGTCTTTTGTTTCTTCCCCTCTAGTCTCAGACGAGGAGCGGGAGGGCGAGGCACCTCAGATGGTAGACCCAGTTAAAGACCTTTCGGGTGTCACGTCTCCAGTGCTCAGACATGCTTCACCTATCCCTAGTGGGAGTACTGAGGAGGCCAGTCTTCAGCTAAGTTTGGCACGTTGCAATTTGAGGCGCAGAGGGAGGCACAGAGGGAGGAGAATAGTCACAGGTTAGCTGTCAGGAAGATGGAGTTGGAGGCTGAGGCTGAGGCTCTAGCCCGCCGGCTGGAGAGTGAGATGGAGAACCACCGGATGGACGCTGAGATTAAAATGAAGCAGCTGGAGCTTGAAGCTGCTCAACCCTCTTCCACGGCTGTGGGGGCTTACGACGTGAGTAGACTAATTTCTCTTGTACCTCAATTTCGTGAGGCGGAGGTAGACTCATATTTTAATGCTTTCGAGCGAGTGGCTACATCTTTAAAGTGGCCTAAAGAGGTCTGGGCTCTCTTACTGCAATGTAAGCTCACGGGAAAAGCCCAGGACATTTTGTCTGCCCTCCCTCTGACTGACAGTTTGTCTTATGACACAATTAAGACGGCTGTACTTCGAGCATACGAGTTAGTGCCGGAGGCATATAGGCAAAAATTCCGAGCTCACAGAAAGTTACCTGGCAGTACTTTTGTGGAGTTCGCTCGTGAGAAGGAGTCTCTATTTTTTCGGTGGTGTAAGGCAAGTGACGTGTCTGATTTTAATTCACTGGCTGAGTTACTGTTGCTGGAGGAGTTTAAAGGTAGTCTGTCTGACCGTTTGGCTACATATTTGAATGAGCTAAAAGTGGGTACGTTGGCTCAGGCTGCAGTGCTCGCTGACGAGTTTGTGCTGACCCATAGGCAAACTTTTGGTACTCTCCGACATGAGAGTAGGACCTTTTATCCCTCTGCTCACACTCCAGCTAGGTCACATGTTAGTCCGCCGCAGATCCGCCGCAGTGGCTATATTGGACAGACTAGTCCGCCCCGCTCAGTATCTCCCCGCTACAAGGAGGAGCGGGAGTGTTTTTACTGTCATCAAGTGGGCCACGTAATAAGTGACTGTGTTGTTCTGAGACGCAAGGAGCAGTCTCAGACAGATGGACGACCTAAAGCGGTTGGTTTGGTCCAGACAGTGTGTGACATCCCAGGTCCCAGTTACAATCCGTTTATGTCGGACGGGTTGGTCTCGCTCAGTGACAGTGAGTTGGACCAGCGTCCAGTACGCATACTGCGGGATACTGGGGCAGCACAGTCATTCGTCATATCAGACATGTTACCATTTTGTGATGAGTCATCGACTGGCTCTAGTGTGTTGGTGCAGGGGATCGGCATGGGCTTTGTGTCGGTGCCCCTCCATCAGATACATTTAACCTGCGGGTTGGCAAAGGGGGTGTTCAAGGTGGGCGTGCGCCCGTCATTACCAGTGGGAGGTGTCACCTTTTTGTTAGGTAATGACATCGCTGGTGGCAGAGTTATGCCATGTGTTGAAGTTTTGGATCGCCCTACTGTTTTGTGCCCTGATGTGTTTGCTCCGTTTCTCCCAGATGTGCCAGTGTGTGCAATCACCCGTGCTCCACAACCTGTAGTTGTGACGAGTGACAGGGTGACAATTCGACGGGGAACACTAGCCTCTGAGACAACACGGTTACCCAGGACTTGTGGTAAGCTGGTAGTTGCCCAGAGTGAAGACGCTGGTTTGGTCACATATTCAGTTACTACTCCTGCTCCAGGGATAGCTGGAAGCAGAGAGGTGGTCAGTTCAGTTGTGAATGAAATTCGGTCAATAGGCGGCCCTTTGAGGCTGTTGAAGCAGCTGATGGGAGGGACTCTTCACAACAATCCTCAGGTGAGGGGTTTGTTGTCTTGTGTGTGCAGGCTTGAAAAGTGGCTGCATGGGGCTAGTGCTGTCTCTGAGGGGGGTCTCTCTGCTGCTCAGCGTATTGTAATGCTGCATTTTGTGCTGTGCTGTGTGGACTTTCTCACATTGTATTATGTATTTTACTTTGCGAGGAGGAAGAGGGCAGCAGTCTGCCATTGTGCATTTTAACCATGAACCGTCCCTCTGTTTTCTTTTTGTGAGGTGCCTTCTCAGACCACGGTCTTAATACTTTTGATGTTGGTGTTGGGACTGCTGTACCCCTGGACATTTTGTGTCAACAGCACCCCTGATCATATCAAATGCTACCAAGAGAGGTATGAAGAGGCGGAAGTTGATGGTCTGTTTGGTTGGTGGCAGTGGTGGATGTTTTGTTTTGTGTTATGATGTGTGTTCTTTGGGAAAACTGATGGGGTACTTGGGTGGTATGTTGTGTTGTCGCCAGCCATGGGCTGACTCTTTATGGGGGGGAGTGTTTCTTTTAGAAAGAGTCCGCCGAGAGAGAGAGAAAGAGAGAGAGAGAGAGAGAGAGAGAGAGAGAGAGAGAGAGAGAGAGAGAGAGATAAGCAAGACAGCTAAGATGATCCCCTAAAGGATATTCAACTTTTAATGGAAGAACAAAACAGAAGGAAAAGATAACTTCACAAAGGCAACATGAATATACATAGATCCAAAAGGACAAAGATCAACACTTAAATCCAAAGAGAAGAGGGTCTATACCAGAGAAAACAAAGTAGCAAGGAGCCAACGGCTGACATCAGCTAAAGAGGCTAACTGCAAATAGAGTGGCCAGTGTTACGTACCCCCGTGGGGAGACGCAACACAAGGCCACAGACAGGGTAGGTGAGGGTGCAGTGACACAAAACACCAGAGACAAATTGCAAAATAATAATATTTATTTCACAATATTCAAAACTCGGCAACACAGAGAGCAAAGAGGACCTACCAGTGAGCACAAAATCAAATATTAAAAGGAAACAAAACCCCCCCCTTTACAGGCGCGGACGCCCCAAAGTACAGGTGGTGGTGCTCACTCTAAAGCTGGTGTCTTTAACAGTAGGTCGCCTACGTGATGCAGAATGTAGACCCAGGGTATCTTCCTGCCCTCAATGTCCCTGTGTGCGAAACAAAAGGTTAATACAAAACAAAGCAATCACCATAGGCTGGGTGACACAAGGAATAAACAAATACACAAACAGGTTATGGTTTAACAGAAATGTACAACAAAGAACACACCAAAACACAATGGAGTGAACCAGAGCTTTCGCCAGCTCTCAAACACCAAACATGAGCAAATAGAGCATTACCTAGCTCACACACCAAACATGAGAGCAAATAGAGCATTAACTAGCTCAAATATACATACCCACACTTACAGTGGCAAATGGCTAAACAGGGCCAACAGTATATATACCCCACACAGGGTTTGGTCCACGCAGGCACACACAGAACTATCACCAAACACAGAAACTAACTCACACACCAAACATTAGAGCAAATAGAGCATTACCTAGCTCAAATATACATACCCACACTTACAGTGGCAAATGGCAAAACAGAGCCAACAGTATATATATACCCCACATACAGGGTTTGGTCCACGCAGGCACACACAGAATTATCACCAAACACAGAGAGACACCCACCACCACACTGAGCCAAAAGAGCTAACTAACACTGCACACAAAATGGGTATATGAAGGGATGTGGAGATTAATTAGTCTGATGAGCCTCAGCTGCTGCTGCTGCTTCTGCTGCTGTAACTGGGAGACACCTGAGAATGGGATATGTTACACAGGAGGGAGACAAAAACAGAACAACCAAAACATGCCTATATACACACACGCACAACAGATAACATACATAACCCCCATATATATACACATAAGGACACCGTCCGTAACAGCCAGGTACTGACGCTAGCTCGACAGAACGTTAGCTACGACAGCTAGCCGGCCCGTTTGGCTCAATATAACGTTAGCTACGACAGCTAGCCGGCCTGCTTGGCTCAATATAACGTTAGCTACGACAGCTAGCCGGCCCGCTTGGCTCAATATAACGTTAGCTACGACAGCTAGCCGGCCCGCTTGGCTCAATATAACGTTAGCTATGACAGCTAGCCGGCCCGCTTGGCTCAATATAACGTTAGCTATGACAGCTAGCCGGCCCGCTTGGCTCAATATAACGTTAGCTACGACAGCTAGCCGGCCCGCTTGGCTCAATATAACGTTAGCTATGACAGCTAGCCGGCCCGCTTGGCTCAATAATAACGTTAGCTACGACAGCTAGCCGGCCCGCTTGGCTCAATAATAACATTAGCTACGACAGCTAGCCGGCCCACTGGCTCCACATAACGTTAGCCAACATGACGTTAGCCACGATAGCTAGCCGGCCCGAGAGAGAGAGAGAGAGAGAGAGAGAGAGAGAGAGAGAGAGAGAGAGACATCTCCACGGCGGGAATAGAATAGAGTGCATTAAAAACTCACCAAACGTCCAAGAGGAAGGAGAGTTGACGAAGTTCATCTGCCGAACGACCGTCCTCTTCATCTTGGCATAACCTCCAATGCTGCACGCGCTCTCTCTAGGTTAGCTAACGCTAGTTAGCCTTTAGCTAAGCTACTAGCCGACATGGCTAACCCGACTGAACCACACGTTAGCACTCGATACCGTAGCTAAAGCTAACTAGCTGTCCCTGCCTTTAGCTAAGCCGACATGGCTAGCCTGACTGAACTTTCTAACATGCAACAACTTTCATCTTCAGTCCATTTGCCGAACGACCGTCCTCTTCGTCTTGGCATAACCTCCAATGCTGCACACGCTCCTGTGGAAATAGTCAGACAGACGCATATGTGTATGTTTTGATAGTTTGTTTGGCGAGCCCAAATAATCCAAAACGAATCCAACAAACAACACAAGCGAGCAGTCAACGACAGACCATGAGCGTTTTTTGTTCACTCTTGTGTGAGTTGTGTTGCAGCGCAGGGCACTACAGTAGTGGAGGCTACAGCCTTATCAACAGTGCTGCACTTCCTGGTTTAATAGCACAGTGTTCAGGTGCTCATATATATATCTGTATGTCATGCATGTCTTAAATGCCATGATTAGATTAGTTTAGATGATTAGATTAGATTCTTATATCTGTATGTTGTGTATGTCATAAATGTCATGAATAAAAAATTGGGGACCCTGATGTAAACAAGACGAAAGTCTCTCTGGGCTGCACCCCCTTAACAATTGTGTGTATTGAGCTGTACTGTACTGTACCCATTCTGCAATCTGTTAATTAAAATGTGCAATCAATCAGGATATATTTGTTATTTATTTTTGGTATAGTGCTTAACAAGCATAATTTAATGTTGCCCAGTTGTGGCCTGTTGAGGGGCAATACATATCAAAAGTTCCAAAACATCTATTGTGTTTGTATTTGTATGATCCACTATATAAACATAGTAATTATAATATCTACATACATGGCATTTGATTGGAAGCTAGTCTCACTTTGTCCCACAGCAACATTAAAATAGTTTAGATTTGTGTATGTTGTTTATGTAACAAATTTACTTGAAAGTAACGCAATAGTTACTTTCTGAAGTAACTAGTCACTTTTATAATTTGTAACTGAGTAAGTAATTTAGTCACTTTTTGGAAGAAGTAACTAGTAACTGTAACTAGTTACTTTTTAAAAGTAACTTGCCCAACACTGGTGACATCACAACGGAACATGTTTGAGTTCCATTTGAATAATTTAAATAATATGTTGACATTAAAAAAGAACAAATAAAATGATTAAAAAAAACTACATAAAACAATGATACAAATTATAATAAAATATTTAAGTAAAATGTATAGAAATAAAGAAAAATAAGACAATGAAATAAAGATAATAATTCATTTAAAAGCTATTTTAAAAAGGTAAGTTTTGAGCAGTGCCAACCGAGTCTGCTGTCCTAACAGACTTGGGGTCTGTAGGGTAAACACTTATTCCCTCCGCCCTGAACATTTATGGAGATGTATGGGCCTTTTAAGTCAGTGATAAAAGTGTCTTTCAAGGATAAGTGAGCTCCTGCACTGATTATTATAGTTCAATATTCAATATTTGATCACCAAAACCCCCCCAAAAGCATAAAAAGGCCCCTCCCCGCCCAAAAAGGGCCCCCAAAAAGACCACAGGCCCAGTGCCCTTTTCAGCCTTTGAGCACCTGCCCCTCTAAAGTCCTGTGCACGTCCCTGTGCACCGGTATGTTCAATTGATGACTGTAATCAAATGATGACTTTGTAAACAAAGTTGCTGATGTAAGGGCAAACATCACCTATCCTCCTCCCTCCTCTCTATGTGTAAAGAACCAAATTCCTCTGTTTATAACATTAGACTTGATTTTACGTGGAATTGCTTTTGCTGTCTTTTATTTTGAAAATACTTGTGGTTCCCTCACGCCGTGGCTACTCTTGCGTAACAACGATATCCGGTTAACTTTGCAGGGTTCAGAGAAATGGTTGACGAGAGAGAGTACTAACGTAAATAATGGATATCTCTCATTTATAACCGTTCGTGAAGGAAACCCCCTTTTTACCTTGTTTAGCACCTAGCTGGAAGGCGAAGAGGTATGTGTTTATTTATGGATTGTGTTATTTGTGTTATATTGGCAATCTTCATATTTTATGTATTGAGCTGAACTAGCTAAGATGCTAGCCAGTGCTACACCTTTTCCGAGGAAACATAATGCAGGACCTGTTCAGAGGTCTTTAACATGGTCTGGATAAACGAAGGACTGTATGTCTGTTTCCACTTTCAGCTCTTACGGTGTGTAATGGTGAAACTTTGTCAATAAATGGTTGGCATACCGCACCATGGCCATCAGTCTCAAGGAATTCATTTTGTCTGAAGTAAAGTCCTGCTGGGAAATGCTACACTATGGGTTATATGCAGGTAAGATGTAATCATGTATGGTAAAAAAATATATATATACGGTATATACAGCATTATTGTACATGCTATCATACAGAGTTATATGGGTAGACTATAGTTTCAAGTTTCAAGTTTCTTTAATAGTTGTCATACAGAAGTACAGAATACTTTTATACAAAATGCTTCTTACTGTTGCGCTCCAGAGACTGTGCAAGACAAGATAAGTATGAAATAAAATAACATAGTAAAATTAGAAGTAAAAAAATGAGGTCACAGTGTTCAGTTTAGACATATGTACAATGTTCGATGCAGAATAGACGTAGTTACCATACAATATACAATACTGTGCAGTGTACTAATATACAATACTATATAGTGCAAGGCAGAAATGGAGAAATGGGACGAGGTGCAATTTAGGTACAATTCACAGTAGGTGTACGAGTTGTAGTGCAAATCCTTTATCAATAAATATAAAGTGTAAGTGTGTTTGTGTGATCTAAAGTGTGGAGAGTGGGTGCTGCAGTGTGTTGTTTGTTTGAGTGAGTGTGTGTGTGTGGGTGTGTGTGCTGTGTGCATTTGATGGTTGTTGCATAGTGATTATTGTTCGTTTAGCAGCCTGATGGCCTGGGGATAGAAGCTTCTTCTGAGTCTTTCTGTGCTCGCCTTAAGACTCCGGTATCGCTTGCCTGACCGCAGCAGTTCAAAGAGGCAGTTGTTCGGGTGGCTCGAGTCCTTAATAATTCTCTTAGCCTTCCCCTTGCACCGCTTGTTGTAAATGTTCTGGAGGGTGGGAAGCCCCCCTCCAATTGTGCGTTCGGCTGAACGTGTCACTCTTTGTAGTCTGCTACGGTCTTGTGCAGTGCTATTCCCAAACCAGGAGGTGATGTTGCCGGTCAGGATGCTCTCTATTGTACATGAGTAGAAGTTCCTAAGGATCTTCTGACTGACTTGGAACTTCCTTAGGCGCCTGAGGAAGTAGAGGCGTTGTCGTGCCTTCTTCACAACACTGTCAATGTGTGTGGTCCATGTCAAGTCCTCGGATATGTGGGCTCCGAGGTACTTGAAACTGTTCACTCTCTCTCACGAGTAATGAGTACATATACATTTTCTGTTAATAATAAAGAGTAATTTTCATGTAAAAACTACTAGACCGTCGTGGGTTCGATTCCCTGTGATCATAAATCACAAAGGCTAAAGTTAAAAGGATGTGTATCAGTGATAATCAAACCATAAACAAAGAGGCCTATTAAGAGTTTGGATCCTAATATGAAAAACGACGTGATTTAATGCTTCGTCTTACCATGACTTCGTCTATTCTATACTTGTTTTATGTCTGCACTTTATCCATTGCTCTTGATCTGCCAATTTTGTGTTCATTTTAAGCCTGTTTTTTCTTAGTGCAGTGAAGCACTTTGAGCAATTCTTGTATGAAAGGTACTATACAAATAAAGTTTATTATTATTATAATAATAATTATTATGAGGTAGGTAGTTATGATCATGGCCGCCTAGTTATAGTTGAAAGTGGGGGTGCAAGTTTTTTTTTTATTCTTTTTTTTTTTTATTTTTTTTTTGCAATGGGTGGTTTGTGGCAGATTTTTTTACATTTAATGAACACCTGTATGTGCAATTTCCTGCAATATAGAGCCTTCAATCTTGACCAAAATAAAGCTGCTCTTTTCACTATAAAACTCAGTTTATATTGCAGTATGATAGCTATAATAATAATAACTTCACTGCGAGGGCTCTTTTAGCTAACGCTAGCTAGGCACGTATGATAGCCAATTACTATTATAATAATAATAATAATAACTTTCCCATCCTCCCAAAGCCCCTCCAGCCCCGTTCACATCCGCAGCACCAACAACAACAACAACAACAACTAATTGACGCTATCAATAGCCCCAGTGAGCGCGGCGGCTGAATGAATGAAAACTTTATTTAACAGATTGCAGAATGGGTACAATACAGTACGGCTCAATACACACAATTGTTAAGGGGATGCAGACCAGAGAAAGACGTTTGTCTTGTTTACATCAGGGTCCCCTTTCGTGACTGTGCTGCACCGAGTGAATCCACAGTCACTTGCTCCTCAATGGGAAACCAACCTAGATTTACCATGAAGGACTGGTTCTGGCCGAACCGTTCGTTATACAAGTATCACAGAGACATTACAAAGGTGCTCACAGTTGCACGAGGGGTTCGCACAGAGATACGGGATGGTTTGAAAGCTCGGCGTTGCTAATAAATATTTTTTATATTTTTTTATAAACTGCTCAAAGCGGCATTATTTCCGCCGTTGGGTGATCACAGCGCCTGCGCACCATCCTGTATCTCTGGATTCACTCGGTGCAGCGCCGAGGCTCACCATACGAGAAATATTCAGTTTCAATCTGTTTGCGCATTTAGTATACAGTCACAGTGTTCGACTTACGTGATGATTTGCTCCATTTTGATGTAAACGCCGAAGAATAATCCTCACGAGTCACAATGTTATCCAATATCCAGCCTGAATTTTTCAAGGGCTTTCGAAAAAGCCGCCTCCCCCAACATGTCGTATACGTCATGCCGACGAACCGTGGCCTGTGGGCACTGGATCAAACCATTAAAGTGGGGGGTCACACAATCTTTGGAAACTTAAAAACTTGCTATTAAGTGTCATTGCGTATTATTAATTTGATTGAAATTACGTAGTTATGGTTCGATAAGATTTATATATTGGGGGGGGATATTTATATCATATGATATGATCAAAAAGTGAGGGAGCAAAGAGACAAGCTTGCTCCCCCAAGTTCAATAGTCCTGGAGCACGTGCATCGTCTGCTCCGTTAAGTGGGCGCCTATGCATACAGGTGTTCATTAAATGTTAAAAAATCTGCCGTGGAGGGGGTCGTGCCGGACCCCCTCCAAACCACCCCTTGCAAAAAAAAATAAAAAGTAAAGGTAAAGGTAAAGGTAAAAAAAAAAAGAATAAAAAAAAATCTTGCACCCCCACTTTCAACTATAACTAGGCGGCCATGCACACACACACACACACACTCACACACACACACAGTGTTTAGGAGAAAATCCTGACATCTACCACTATGCTCCCTCATTACAGTAACACTTGCTCTCTCCTTCCTTCTTCAAAAGCAGTGGGTGCTGAAGAATATCATGCTTGTATACGGAAATGTCATGCTCATTACCAGAGAAAGCACATCAAAGAAGATGGGAGATCGTGATTAAATGAGCCCGGGTTGCCTGGTTGAGTTGAAAATACTAAATCCAGACAGTATACAAACAGCCATGTGAAATGCAGCCATGAAGATAATCGCCGCCTGTAATCTAAATTCAATTACAATTCTATTCAGTAACACACTGAACGTCAAGCTCTTATTTTCAGATTTGCCTTGTGAGTACAAGGGCATGGACGAGAAGTGCATGTATGAATGAAATGCAGAGTCAGGCAAATACAAGAATGTGTGAGTGAATGGGTGAATGTGAGGGAAATAAATTGTAAAGCCCTTTAGACAAAAGCGCTATATACAGCAGCGGAGCCTATCAGACCCGGGCCGGGGGGCGGGGTTACATGACCGGGCCCTTTAAAGCCAATAAAGCTTGACATTATATCGGGAGTCCGGGGTGCCGACGCGCGTCCGGGGTGGTAATCTGACGCTCGCGTAAAAAGTCTAAGATTACAATTTTAAACAATGTTTGAAAGAAAACTAACCAAAGAAAAGGTGTAATATTTAAGATTTCGTTTCTACAAAGGGTATAGAAACGAAATATATACAGATAATGATATAACATGATATGAAGCCAACAAACTACAAGAACAACGTAAACATAGCCTAATAAAATTACTACATTTCTGACACACCATTCACCACGGACCACGTGAGCAGCTCGTGGCGATGTCCCGACTATAGTGCTCTCCTGGGCAGCTTGGTGTAAACTCCTCATCCTTTGCTTGCAGTAGTGTGTTGGGGTGAATTGCCTCAAACATGTTCACAGTTGCATTTAAACTTTTGTCCCCTATAGGCTACTCCACCAAAACACTGATGGCATGTTGCAGTAGAGTAGATGCTTTGAGAATATCCGCGTCTTTTGCAACAAGCGCATCATGGCAAGATGACCAGCGAGTGGGACATAAGCGCTTGTGATACTACACGAAGTAACAACAACCATATCAACATTTACCACAAGCTCACGTTGTCTTGTTGACAGTGTGTGTTCGTGATTGTAGCCTACCTGTAAATCTGGCTCATCCCCACTAACGTTGTTGGCTGGCAGGAGGAGAGTATAGGCGGAAAAAAGATACATCTATAGCTTGGACAATTTGTCTTTTCCTTGGTCCCTTTTATCTTTTTCTTTGCGTTTTGTCGCTCCACTTGTGTTTATAACTGCTCCCGCTCATGCTTAGGCAGTGCTCTGTTGACAAGTGATTGATGATGACGTTCATTTACGTATGATGTTGATGGACGACTGATGACGCTTTTACCCAAAATACATTTGGAGATGGAGACAATAGAAGGGATTCACTTGCAATTTTTCATGTTTTAATGTTAAATGTGAGTGTGAAAATAGCAGCACAAGTTCAACTCATATTATAGGCTACGATGCTTTATACCTAATATATGACCACAAACGTCAGTGCACTCAGTGGCGCGAGGCAGCAGGGCCCGCCTGCGAATATCTCGGGGGCGGAGCCTGCTGCCTCGGCGACGGGCCCCCATTGGGTCCCGACCGTCCCGGGCCCGGGGAGCATCGCCCCTACAGCCCCCCCTGAAGCTCCGCCCCTGGCTATATGAATGCACCGGCATTTACTATACCATTTATATCAATCGCCCTCAAAATACATGTCCAGTGTTACTAGATAGTATTGGAATTGAACCCAATTTCACAGGTAACCACAGGTAATTCCTTTCCCCCATCTTCGTCATCATCTTCCTCATCCCCACTCTCTCTCTCTATCTTACATTTAAGCTCCACTACAGCAGCATTATCTCATCCATCTAGAATGCACACTTGTATGAGTCCAGTGACCGCACCCTCAGATCTTAAATGTACTGTACATTTTCAGTGACACACCCTCCTGCATGTTTTATTGTCCCCCTCTCCCAACATAGCATCTCTTGTACATCTTCAGTGACCGCACACTTGCGATGTCCACACACACACACACACACACACACACACACACACACACGCACACACACACACACACACACACACACACACACACACACACACACACACACACGCACACACACACACACACACACACACACACACACACACACACACGCACACACACACACACACACACACACACACACACACACACACACACACACACACACACAAACACATATCCCATCTGAATAGACACACACACACACGCACACACACATTTCCCAGTTAAGGAGTTTCTGTCGTTAACCTTGCCCTTGCGCGTCTATTCTTTTACCAACAAACTTGCATTTTTCCGCGATCTGATTGGCCACTGACGTTTCTGGTCATGTGACATCTGCGCCAATCGTGTGACGCCTGTTTCTGTGCCTATTTCCGCCTCTAACAGCCTGCAAATTACCTAACGCCTAGTTTATCACTGCAAGCTTAGGCGACGCTTTCGAAGTTGGTTAAGGTTAGAGTTTGGAATCAGGGCTGGTAGTCTATCGCCCTGCTCTAAGACAAACTCTAACCATAACCAACTTCGAAAGAGTGCCTAAGCTTAACCAGTGATAGAAACAGGCGTCACACAATTGGCGCAGATGTCACATGACCAGAAACGTCAGTGGCCAATCAGATTGCGGAAAAATGCAAGTTTGTTGGTAAAAAAATAGACGCTGCCCTCACACACACCCACAAGTTCACTTAAATCTACTAATTTAATCTTTACATCTTTGGCGCCTTGTCTCTCTCTCTCGTCTCTACTCCTCTAATGTTTCATCCAACAGCTGCTTATGACATAGCGGTTTCTTTCTTTTGAAACACCTAACTATTAACTATTATCCTAGTGACACATAACCCTACTTTGCCCTCGCTCTCACACATACACACACATAACATCTCTTAATCTCTTCAGTGTTACATATCTACGCCACGCCTAATATGGCTTCCCCTGCTCTGCGCCTCTGCGACTCATCTAACAGCATCTCTTCATCAGTGATATAGCGCTTTCTTTCTTTTCAAACACCTAACTATTAACTATTCTCCTAGTGACACATAACCCTACCTTGCCCTCGCTCTCACACATAAACACACATAAGATCTCTTAATCTCTTCAGTGTTACATATCTACGCCATACCTAATATGGCTTTCCCTGCTCTGCGCCTGTGCGACTCATCTAACAGCATATCTTCATCAGTGATGATAAAGCGCTCTCTTTCTTTGAACCACCTTATTATCCAATCTCTGGTCTGACAGCTCCTCATCTCACAGCATGACAGAATCTTAGAATATAGTGCTCTCTTCCCTAGCACCACCTAGCCCCATAACTCCACCAATACTATTCTCCCATTTCTTAATCTGACACAACCGCACCTTGATCTCACTTACACATACACACATACACAGGTCTACAGCTGTGTGCTAATTTTCTCTCTCGCTTTCCCCCCTTTTTGCCTCTCCCCAACACGACCATCAATTATCAAACCACAGTACGGGGAATGACCAACCGATATGTATAAATATGTGTGTAAACGAGTGCTCTGGACTTCATTTTTGCAACTGGCTTTTCCTGCGTGAAGAGTCCATGCTGTGAAGTCCAGATCTGTTCTGTGGCTTTTCGTGTGTGAATTCAGACTTTATGTAGCAGCCTGAAGTATTGCTTATTATTCAGAGCTGCTGACTTGCCTTTTTGTCTCCCCTTCTACACCAAGACATTTTAATTAGTTTCATTGAGATTCGCACGAACAATGACACAAGCGCCTTTTTCTCTCTCCTTGGAATATGGATTATAACTCTGGATTATATTCACCATCCTTCTCTTGTGTGACTGGCAGGCGGGACCAGCAGGGGGCAGTAGCAGACAGAGAGAGATGCGAGGACATATATGGAGGAGAGAAACGGAAGACGCTCTCTTCGGCAGTGAACTTGGAACACGAACAGTCGCAGCAGGCGTGTGCTCTGGATGAGCCCTGTTGAAGAGCCCGTGGAATAGTGACAGGTGATAGAAAGTACTTACTAGTGGATGTGATATCCTAGAAGTACCAGTGATAGTGTAAGAGCAAACGTTACAGAACACAGGACTAACAGTATCGGGTTATAGCAGTTACAGTGAGCGGTATAGGTAGCGTGCGGCTAATAATATATCTGAGTTCACAGTAGTCGGGTTATAGCAGTTACTGTGCCGGTATAGATTGCGAACCCAGATACGTGCGGGACCTACAAGCAGTCTGCCCCGGGCGTCAACAGCTGTCTGCACCGGCATTCTACAGCAGACCTGCTCCTGGCTGCCTGCAGGACACGGGAGTTCTTTTTCCCCAGCAGAGGTCGTCATCGCCCAGCACAAGCTCAGCCAGCACTGCCTCTCTGCTACAGCTCCGCCTGCTGGTGTCCTCGCCGAGAGTGTTCGACGCCATCTTGCCTCACGGACAACAGTGGCGCGGCGAGGCGGCCATTTTTGATGAGTATAAACGCTATGCTCCGGATCCTTACATCATACACAGTGTGGTGCAGCCTGCGGGCGAAGTTAACGTTGCTAATTACAGACCCCAAACATTACATGCCGGCATTAGCATAGGGCTTTTGTTTTGGTAATTGTGGGCTCACATTTTGTTTTATTTTCATTTCCTTTGAGCGTGATAACATGTGTGATGTAATAATATTTCCCATTCAGTGAATCCTTCTATTTCCTCCTCTATGTTCCCCTTCTTTCCCCATATTACGGAGTACGAGAGCAGTATATATAAACCCTTAGGGAAGGTAGTGATACTGTGACTAGCCCAGACGTGGGCAGCATTTAGTCTGGGTATAGCGAGAGCACTTGGTGCCTAGGCGTGAGTACATAATTATCAGACTGTAATTATTGTGTAACAATAACTATGGTGCAATAATCACCAGACGTAGCTATTGTGTAACTAGGCCAATGATACAATAATAATCATACTGAATGGGAGCACGGTGTGTGTGTCTTTTATCTTAACCCTTTTGGTGTGGGTAATGTTAATATAATTAACCCTTTCCTATTCCACTTTCCATCTCCATTGTAAGGTTTCTAGGGTCATTGAGGGAGGGTACTGCTTGCGGGGGGAACTCAGAGTATTTGATTACAATTCAGTCACGAGGTGTGGGAGGGTCTAAGGAGCAACTGGGAGGAGTGGGAGCGTGTTGGGGAGTACTGCTGACCGCCCTGCGGCAGGGAAGGAAGACCAGAGTACCAGACCAGGTTGGTAAATCCCGGGCCCCATCCACTCACACTACCAGCCTCCAGTCGACGCCCCAGGCCCAAAGACGAGGGTGCAGTCAGACAGAGTTCTACTGTGTCCAGCTACCTCCTGACTGCCAGCATCCGTTCCCACGAAGCAGGGATAATCCACCCTGCTACATTTAGTAAACCTTTTTTAGCAGAATTGCTTGTTCATCCTGACTCAGTCTCAATTTGATCAGACCGCCATTTCTCAACAAAGAACTCTGTTCATCTTTTTCAATTGGTTTGGCAGAATTGCTCGTCCATCTTACTCTCCAGCTGACCAATCGTCTTTCAAATACGAATCCAATTTAACCTAACAATAGATAGGCCTACTAGATAGGAACTAGAGCAGCCTAGATGTATTTAACTTGATGATCCAAGCTCTAGCCCTAACAGTGAAGTGTAGTATTGAGGGAAAGATGGGGAAACAGAATAAATGGTCTGGTTTTCAAAAAGAAATAACAGTAGCTTACCAAGTCATGTACACAAGATTAAAGGCGTGACCGGGCAATGGTCCTCCTGATAATAGTTCAAGTTTTTATTGTTTAGAAAACCAGTATTTGTTTAGTCACCGGACCAACCAACTATAGAAAACGATAGGTTATGAATATAACCGTAGTTCTATGAGTATTAGTATTAGTAATGTTGGTTATATTTCGTATTGCATCGCGTCCCGCTCTGAGCCTTACGAGATACTCCTATCTCCTGTGATACCTAATGTATCTCCCACGAACAAAAACACATGCACCCCACCTGTATGGGGCCCCGCCCCTTATGGTGGCACCGCCCATATAACCATGACCCTGGTCATGAAACACCCTTCCTCTATTTTCGTCCCAGCGTATTGGATGCGTGCACCATACGAGCTAGCGGAATGAAAAGATTAAGGAAGATTAATAATGTTGGAAGCTTACCGGAGGTTGCTGGCCCCTGGCATCTTCGACGCATGTTTTCGGCGACACGACGGGCCTGTGATGTTCCTCGTTTGATGACTGCACATCGAGGTTCAGCTGTACAAGGCTGGCTGTCGGGCCAGCTTGTACTCAGGTAGGCCCTGTGTCTTCAGGCATGGGTATTAGTGTTAGTAATGCTGGTTTGTGTTGTTAACACAACCTTGTTGTGTGTTGGCGCCAGGGGCAAGATGGTTTGGTGAACGTTCTCTGCAGGGAACGGTTTCCAAGCTGTCTTGGGCGTGCTGCTAAAACATCTAAAGCTATGCTAACATGCTATCGCTACTGCCGCATGCTATCACTACTGCTAATTGCTATGCTGTTTTAATGTCTCCGCCGTGAGATGTTGTCACTCTCCCGCCTCTTGCCCGGTTCATCAATGAAGGTCAGTCGGTAGCTGTTGTGGGGTTTTGAGTTCTATTTACCTTTTTCGGGTAAATGGGTTGACAACGGGGTAGGTCGTGGCTAGGTTCTAGCCAGGTATTACCTTGTGTTCCGGCGGGGTTTGTTGAACGGTGTTCCCATCTGGGTTGGCGTCGGGTAGTGGGGCTATGGGTCCAGCCGACATGGTAAACATGTTGCGTGTCTGTGCACAGGCAATTGTTGTCTTGGGTTCCACATTGCCTGGCGTTAGGCTGCAGTAGTATAAGGGCAGGGCCGCTTGGGAGAAATGTGAGGCCCTGTGCGTTTTAGACGCGAGGCCCCCCATCTCCTGGGGCGGCCCTGTGTAGGGGGCTATTGTTTCATTTTGTCACTCTGCTATGAGAAGGTCTGTCTTGCTACAGCTTTCTCTCCTCTCAAACCATTCATACTGACGGTCAATCGGTATACTGGGGGAGTAGTGCGGGGGGGGGGCTTTGTTTACCTTTTTTGGTAAATGGGCTAAACTAGGGCTGGTGTTCTGTTGTGAATATTTTGAATGAAGACGGGTCTGGTCCGTCTCCCCTTAAACTTTGTGTGTATGGGTTTGCTCATTCTACAGTTTTTGTGGTTTAGCTCTTTTATTCATTTAACCTTTTCATGGTCCACACCACAGTGGAGGGTGCTGTTTGCAATCACCACTGGTGCTCCATGTTAACGTCAGTCCTTTGTTTTTGATATATTGAAACAATGCCCCGCCCGGCCGACACCATGGGTCGGCCTGGCGAGTGGCTGGTGGGCTGTTAAGGCTTGTACCGCCACGGTATGGAATTGGCAACGATTAGAACTGTGTTCGAATTGGTGTTTTTTCTATTAAAGAAATGATGTCTGGTGGAGGGGCCTTGAGGGCCGGCCGACGTCGACACATCGCGCAAGGTTGTTGACGTTATTAGCTTTGACCCAGCCGCAAGCTATAACCGCTCAGGGTTCCCCTCTCCGCAGGGGATTTTGGTCTTCTGCTGGAGCGCGGGCGGTATTGTCCTAGGCCCTACACCGCCTCACACCGCGCAGCCAGAAGAAGAGAGAGCACGGCCTCGTCAGCGGCAATGACGGGGCCCTCGACAGGCGGCCATGTTTCCCCCGCCAGTGGTGCCCTGGTTGGAGAATCGACAGGGTATCGCGAGGCCGACAGTCTTGGCGGCCGAGGGATCGGCCATTTTGGGTGATTTCGGTGTTGGTAAACCACTCCGTCGTCATTTTGCCGCGAGCAGCCCGCTCCCCGCTCAGTCCGCTTTCTGTTACCCTCAGAAGCGGGGCTCTGGGTGTGTTCCTTTGGCTGCGGGCCACGAACCTTCTTGAAGCGTATGCGGCCCCATTCTTCGCTTCTCATGGAGACAGGGGCTGACACCCAGTTGATGGCTGAGCCTGGGTCTGTCCGTGAGAATGTTGTGCTGTCAAGCGGCTCCCACACCTTGAACTGTGTTGGTTGAGCCTGGTGTTACGTCTGTCAACTTAAGTGTTGTCAGCAGGGGGGCTCGAAACCTTTTGAGGCACACAGTGCGGGCTTCCCCGGCCTCGCCTTCGCCAGGCCAGGTATCATGTTGGTGCTCCCACTCCTGGAATATTGGCAAGTGGTCGCAGCTCACATGGTTTGGGGTGGTAGTGATATCACTGCAGGGCTACGGTGTGTAGGAACCCATGGGGGCCTTACACCTTGCATGTCCGGCTGCAGAACAACTCCTTCAGCATGTTCTGGAGGGGTGTTCAGTGGGGGGGCTTTTTTGATCGGAAGCCCCCCGTATCAGACAGGCCCTTTTCTGTCGGGGTTCCCCCTTGGGTGCGATTGCCTCGTGGGTGGTGTCAGGGTCAGGTGTTCCGACACGGAACGCGCTCCTCGCACGATTCCAGGGTTGTCTTCGCACAGCGGGGGGGACCGGGCCAACTATCTACAGTTCCTGGCGGACCTGCGCCACGTGACGGCGGGTGCGTTGGGAGTGTCGTCACATATGACTACGGCAGTACCATATGTCGAGGTAGATGGAGAGAATGGTGAGGCGGGGACTTGTGTTTACACAACCCCACCCGTTTTCAGGTTTGGTACAGACCCTGTTGTCGGGGTCTCCAGCAGGGACAGCTCTGGTCGACGAGATCCAATCTCTGTGGACGAAGCAAGCCATCGTCGTGGCGTTCTCCTCCCGGTGTTCTCTGCCCGAGAAGTCGGGAGGGAGGGGTGTAAGACCCAGGCTGGACCTGTCCCATGGGAAGGTTCAGCATTTTTTGGATCGTCTCCTACCTGTTGAACACTGTCAGGTGGGGGTCTGGTTCTCCTCCATAGACCTGTAGGATGCGTATGCGCATCCCCGATCTTCCATCCTAGGGCTTACCTACGCTTCCTTTGCAGGGTTAGCGTATGAGTACCAGAGGCTGCCGTTCGGTTTTCTCTGGCTCCCCGCATCTTCACCAAGTGCGTGGAGGCCGCACTGGGGCCTCTGCGTCATCCGGGGTTACGGAGTGTTCTGCCCTGATGACGTTCTGGTCCTTCGCGGTCAAGGTGGATCGTCAGGTCTCGTACCAGGCAGGTCTCTACCAGCCTGGGGTTGCTGTAGACTGGATGTAGAGTATTCCTCTTCCCAGTCAACGGTTGGAGGGCTATGGGCATCCATCTCAGAGCGTGTTGTCAACACGCTCGGGAGGTTCCGTCCTAGGACGGTTACGGCGCTGTCTCACGTCGCGTTTTCACCGACGCCTCCCTCGCTGGTGATGCGTCGGGCCAACGCAGTAGGGGGCAGCTGGCAAACCATGCTGCCCGGTCTGCGCTACGTTCAATGTGTTGGTGTTGAAAGCGGTCCTTCTGGTCCACAAATGGTGTTGATCAGGACGGACGATACGACGTCAGTGTCGTGTATCGACAGACAGGGAGGAGTACGCTCCCCCTGTCTGCACCAGGCGGCGGGCGGCTGGCTATGGGCGTCCTCCATCTGCGCGGCCTAAGGGCTCCCCACATCCCCGGCAGGGAGAATGTGGGTGCAGGTGTACTGTCGCGGGGCGGCCCTCATCCTGACGGGTGAGGATTGCGTCTGGACATGGCCAGGCAGGTCTGGGACCGATGCCGTGCCGCCAGGGATTCTTCCCCATACATCTGTTAGGTCAGTTGTTGGGACGGGTACGTTGAGGGGCGCAGGTTCTTGATCCTGATGGTGTTACCATCTGGAATGCGCATGCTCCCTCCACTGTCGCGCTTACGCGGGCAGATGACGTATGTTCCAAGTGTGGTGTAAGGCGGGGGGCCAGGACTCAGTCTCCTGCCCCCTGTTTGCTGTCCTTAGTTACCTCCAGTCTCTCCTTGATAGACTGTCGGCTTCGACGGTGAGGGTATATGCAGCAGCTATATCCTCCTATCATGAGGGGTTTGAGGGGATGTCTTGTTCAGCCACCCTCTTGTGAAGCGTTTCCTGCTTGGCGCTCGACGCGTTAAGCCGGTGCAACGCTCCTTGGCTCCGACTTGGGATCTTCAATTGGTCCTCGGTCGGTTGTCCTTGGCCCCGTTTGAGCCGCTCGAGCGGGCGCCGTTGGGACAGCTGTCCTTCAGGACCGCGTTCCTTCTGGCTGTCACTTCCGCTAAACGCGTAGGTGAGCTCTGTGCTCTCTCGGTACATCCAGAGTGCCTGTCTTTTCGGACCGATTGCGGTGTCACTCTGCGACCTAATCCTGCTTTCGTGCCTAAGAATATCCGGAGTTCCTTCCGCTCCCGGGATATTGTGGTTCAGGCGTTTCGTCCTCCTCCTCACACTGGTGAGTTAGATGCGGGCCTTCACCTGTCATGTCCAGTCCGTGCTTGGGGATTTACCTCAGCCGTACTCAGGATTTCAGGGTTACCGACCAGCTTTTTGTCTGTTACGGTGGGGCTCGTGCTGGTAAGGCACTGTCGGAGCAGCGCCTGTCCCATTGGTTGTGCGAGGGTGTTACCCTCTGCTACACGCTGGCTGGGCAGGATCCCCCTGGGGGCGTCAGGGCGCACTCCACTCGTGGGGTGGCTGCCTCTGCCGCTCTCCTGGGTGGGGCCTCGGTGGAGGCCATCTGTGCTGCAGCTTCATGGTCCTCCCCGGGCTCCTTTGTAAGGTTTTTCCTCATGGACATGACCGGGGGTTCTGTCTCCCAGGCGGTTCTGGGGTCTGTGGCCTTTCCTGCTTCCCGTCCTTTGGTCGGGTAGCAGGAGTGTATGGGTATGGGCCGCAGTGTGTTGAGTCACACGTGGTTCCGCCTGTACGGTGTGTTCAAGGGGTTCTGGCTCCCTCTTGTTCGCATTCAGGTGGAGTTGACTGCGCCCCCCCTTCGTTAGGAAGGATGGGGTGACAGGGCTCCCCGCACCCCTTGATGTGGGCTTACGGGTCCTCAGGGGGTACATCTGTCGGGTCTCGCGCCCGCTCTTCCCCATTATCTCGTAAGGCTCAGAGCGGGACGCGATGCAATACGAAATATAACGATAGGTTATGTAGATAACCTAGTTATATTAGTATTGGCTAAGCGTCCCGCTCTGCGCGCCCTGAGTTCCCTCTTGAGGGATCTTTTCCTGGGACGGGTTTTGGCGAGGAAGGGTGTTTCATGACCAGGGTCATGGTTATATGGGCGGTGCCACCATAAGGGGCGGGGCCCCATACAGGTGGGGTGCATGTGTTTTTGTTCGTGGGAGATACATTAGGTATCACAGGAGATAGGAGTAAGGCTCAGAGCGGGACGCTTAGCCAATACTAATATAACTAGGTTATCTACATAACCTATCGTTTTGTTTCATCAATAAATGAGGCAGAATACACAGTGAATGTATCCTTTTTTGTTTATTGCACTTGTTCCTGCTGCAAACAAATAATTAATCCTACGCGAGGCATTAAAGATGGCGGGTTTCTGTTTTTGTGCAGACGCTCCAACGTGTGACGCTTCTCTCTTTTTTTCTTTTCTTTTTTTTTTGATCTTTTTTGTTACCATAAAATAAGCCATGTTTGGTTTTCACTTCCTTTGATAGTTTATCTATTAAACAATAACTTGTCAAGGTTTGTGGAACCAGCAACATTTTGGCTCCATAGTAGATGCAGTAGAATTTAGATTTAGGACATTTACTGGGGCCAGTTTCTAATTGCAGCCACCCGTAGGTGCTCTTTGAGAATGGTTTTGAAGGAGGGTAGGGATTCACATTCCTTTATGGCTGTGGGTAGGGCGTTCCACATTATTGTGGCATAATTGCCAAACGTGTTTAGTCCCTTGTTTGAGCCGAATCTGGGTTGAACATGATTTGTGGAACTCCCTCTGGTCAGGTGTTGTGGTTGTGGAATTCACGGACCTTTGGGAAGTATTTCGACATGTACATGGGTATCTTAGTGGTGTAGTGTATCTTGTAGACCAGGCCTATTGCAAGTTGCTGTACTCTGTCATCTACTCTAAGCCATCCTAGGTTGTCAAAATGGGCAGGGGTAAGGTGGTCACCTGCTGAACAGAGGCTAGGAAATACCGTCACATTTAGCAGCGATGATTCACTTGGTGGCTGGTTTGAATTTGACACTCTGTGTCCATTTTGTGTGAGTGTAAGACTAAAACATTTGACTCCGCCCACACTGAACACGGTTTCTCATTGGCAGAGGAGTCTGTCAATCCCACCTAACCCAGTAAATACAACATTGGACTTCAGCAGAGAGCAAACAACAGCAAATTCATTCATTCAAAACTTAGTATCGGGGCGTCCCAGTGGCGAACCACATACTGTAGCGCGCTCAGCCGCGGCACGGCAGACCCGGGTTCGATTCCCGAACCCGTCGTTATTTGACGAATGTCTTCCCCCCACTCTGTCTCCCATTCCTCCTCTCTCTCTCACTACTGGACTGCCCAGTAGAATAAAGCGATAAACGCTAAAAAATAAATCTAAAAAAAACTTAGTATCAATATTGCCATTTTCAAGCTTTCAAACACTGAATTTCAACCTTTCAAAGCTTTTTTTTCTGTTTCCTAATATGACATCATATTAATTCCATAGAACTGTTGTTGTGAAAAGTATGACTATAGCCCTTTAATCTCTATCCTGTGCATATCAACAGAATCAAGCCATTTCCGATATCCAAACTGCTTCCTTGAGGAGATTGCATAATGTAGGTTATTCTGATTGGCCCATCAGTCACTATAGCTAAGTGGTGTAAGGACACGGTGAGTGGTCCTTAACAATCAAGCATCTATAGCAGGGGTGGGGAACCTTTTTGGGAACAAGATCTACTCTGCCCTTTTCCCAGGCTTGAGAGCCAAGCAGACTGCTTTTAGGCGTTATTATAGGCTGCTAATCAGAATAATGCAAACATATCAGTAAATCATTTTATATTAATGATAAACAATGTAAATACATTCTGACTATCTTTGGAGAAAGTATTATGCACATTTATATGATAAAATAATAATTAAAAATAAACATTTATGGATTCTTTAAAATGCAGATGATAGCACTCCTGATTATTTCAGTTAAGAATGAACCCTGTTAATAAATGTTCTGACTACCTGAGGAGAAAAGTATTATAAACATTGATATTATCAAACAATAATAAAAAGACATTTCAAATGCTGATGACAGCACTTGGTCCTGATTACAGTAAAAAAAAACAGCACTTGGTCCTGATTACAGTAAAAAAAAAAAAAAAAAAAAAAAAAAAATTGCATGGCTGATTACATAAAGAATATTCTACTATGTTGGCAACTTTGCTTTGACACATTTCCAAGTTGTTTATTTTAGAACTCAAGAAATGCACAACACAAAATAATGAATATATTGCAATAACGTTATTCTCTCTTCTTTGAGAGGGGGGGGGGGGTCAGAGCGGCAGCTATTACTTTCACTTCAATATAAAATCAAGACTGTACAAAAGAAATCTGACGCTACAAGGAAAAGGCCATGAAATCCAATTGCAAGTCTGGTCTCGGCTGTGCTACAACAGTAACGGCCTGAAAGCAACAAACACGCGAGGAGACGCTCCGGGCATTCACTGAAATAATGTAGGCAGGTTCTGTGGGATAGATATGTCATGATGTCTGATTTTGATTTGTTTAATGTTCTATATTTGTTTGTATATTTTGTTGGTGTTTTATTGATATTTGTTTTGTTTTTATGTTGTTTTATTGATTATTCTTGTTTGATTTTTATATGTTTGTATCCAGACCCCAGGAAGAATATAGTCGCTGCTGAGGCAGTGACTAATGGGGATCTGAAATAAAGAAATAAAGAGCAGAAAGGCAGACAGGAAATATCAACCCCGGCCGTTTCCTGGTCAAATTGAATAGTGATTGAAGGATATTTCATTAATATCTCACACATTAATGTCTCACACATCTCTGTCCCTCTCCCGCTGTCCCCCCCATTGCTCTCTCTCGCACTGATTTGGAGAGTATTCCATCATTAAAAGGACAACAAAAAACGTCTCTGAAGGCTTATATTGTCAGAGAATAGGCTACGGTGTCAGATAATTAGGAGAATTAGGCTACGCTACGGTATGCTCCAAATGGCATTGAGTTTATCTCGTTCTATGTCACGGATAGGCTAGGGGACACAAATTCAGCCTGAGACGTTCAGAGTCACTCCGGCCCGCACGCACACACGCACACACACTATTGTCACCTTTGTGTGTCATTGCGCTCTGGGTAGTGTATCTGTAGTAGAGCACTGTGTAGGCTACATCATCTGGACGGACAGTCGACTGTTTCTGTGCGAGCGAGCATGCGTACTATGGAAGTTAATCCTGCCGGCGCCACTGCCGGCCCACACACCGGTCCACACACTGGCCCACACACCGGCCCACACACCGGCCCACACACCGGCCCACACACCGGCCCACACACCGGCCCACACACTGGCCCACACACCGGCCCACACACCGGCCCACACACCGGCCCACACACTGGCCCACACACTTCTGTGGTCATGATGTCATCACATCCTTCTGTGGTCATGGTGTCATCACATCCTTCTGTGGTCACGATGTCATCACATCCTTCTGTGGTCATGATGTCATCACATCCTTTTGTGGTCATGATGTCATCACATCCTTCTGTGGTCACGATGTCATCACATCCTTCTGTGGTCATGGATCACATCCTTCTACAAAGAGTTCCATTATAATTGTAGGTGGCTAAATGCAGTTTTTTGTAAAATATTTGACAAATTCATATTTTGCTATGAATTAATCATTTGATTTCATATATTTACAATGTGTGTAGATCATTACATAAAAGCTCATTTAGAACTACTTTTGTCTAAGAGAGGGTTTAACAAGATCCGGCTCCCCGCAAATGAAACACTACAGAACAACAGCAACAAGGTTTTTTGAGCAGTTTTTACTCTCCCTCCTGTGGATTATGGACTTGTACATTAATTCACCATTGAAACAACTCCTGACAGAAGAGGAAAGTAACGAATGCGCAAAAAAACAGTCCCATTGTGACTTCTGCTTGTTGAAAGGCTCGGAGAGGAAGCATCTCGTGATTGGAATAGCAGCGATACACAAAGAGTTAACGGCGAACCCGGATCGCAAGAAATTACCCCCGACAGTCAAGTTTGATAGAAAATCAATGATCTTCTTATACTTGCTCCTGTCGGGAGATATCCACCAAAATCCTGGTCCAGTTACTACTCGGTACCAAGCAAGACAACTCGGACTACTGACACAAGCAGCGACTATCACCGTCGCAACAAACACAACAACCAACATAGCCAACCCTCCACCGCTCAAGACTGGACCCCTGACGCATCTACAACTGAACGCTCGAGTGACCAGAACGAGAGGGAAAGAACCGGAGGTTTCAACACTGGTGCCCAACACGGCGCGAGACGGAAATCTAACCGACAACCTCACGATCAAATCGCCTGCTAGCTTAGCCAACCTAGCCAGGCTAACCGGCCCAGGACAAAAGGTTGCCAGCAGAGAAGACAAAGGACCGCCCCCTCCCCACATACACACACGGACCACAAGAAGACATCAACAAAGCCACTCCCCCCCACAGCAGCACCAGACACAGATGGACAACAATACCTCAAAACGGACGACATCAACAAAATAACAAAAGCAAATGGAATTGGAGGGGGGCTTCCCACTCTCCAGAACATTTACAACAAGCGGTGCATGGGTAAGGCTAAGAGAATTATCAAAGACTCCAGCCACCCAAACAACTGCCTCTTTGAACTGCTGCGGTCAGGCAAGCGATACCGGAGTCTCATGGCAAGCACAGAAAGACTCAGAAGAAGCTTCTATCCCGAGGCCATCAGGTTGCTCAACGAACAATAACACTATGCAACAACCATCAAATGCACTCACAGCACACACATCCACACGCACACACTCACTTTAAACAAACAACTCACTGCAGCACCCACTTTAACCACTTTAGAACACCTAAACACACTTTATATTTATTGGCAAAGAATTTGCACTACAACCCATACCTCAGTACACCTTACTGTAAATTGTACCTAAATTGTACCTCATCCCATTTCTGCTTTGCACTATATAGTAGATTGTATATTAGTATATTGTATAGTATATTGTATGGCAGTGGTTCTCAAACTGTGGTACGCGTACCACTAGTGGTACTTGGTGGTACTGCTGGTGGTACTTGAAAACATTTCCAAAAAAGCTAAAAAAAGCTAAAAAAAAAAAATGTTTGTGCAGTCAGGCCACTGAACTTAGAAGCAGGCCAGGCCAGTGTTTCTGGTTGCTGCGGCGCGATAGTTAGATAATCTAAGTGGGGAACAACCAGGAGATCACTGTGACAGAGAGTAATGCAGTCTAAACAGTCATAAATCTTTAATTAAACTTCAGCCCTGATCATAACCATTTATTTTTAGATTTCTTGTAATGTCAGATAAAAAAAATGAAATACTCCCACTTTTCTGAAAAGAGTTGGTGTTAAATCTGACATTACAAAAAATCCATCAAAATATGTGTTGCTGCTAATCATTGACACATGCCTAGCCTGTAATAATCTCCCCCAGAAAAATTTACTTTGCATTTGATATATTGAAAATATTTTACTTTTTGTGTGTTTTTTTTAACAATAATTTGTGATGCCATCACACAAACTGGCATTTAAAGGGTAAACATTCAAAAATGTATTGAATATGTGTTTTCTTCTTTTTTACAATAATTTGTGATGCCCATCACAAACACTGGCATTTAACACTTTGGTTGCCTAAGGTTAAATTCATGATATACCATAGGTTGCCAGCGCTATTTGTCTATGGAGAAAGTCCCCTTCTTTGCAGGGCTATAACTTTTTAAATTATATTGCTACATTGCCATTATTAGGGCCCATTCAAAGTCCTATATGTATTGTTCATTGTGTAGCAACGTTAAACTTTTTCATTCACATATTCATAGTAAAGTATGGTCTAATGTATAAGTATGTTTTCATCTCTTTCTGCAGCTTTCTCCAGAACGTGATATATAGCCCCAAATGCATTATATTGATGATGAAATACAGTTTGATGGCAATCAGCGCGATATAAAAAATTCCAACTAGACGTACTTCTAGAAGTTACTACACGTCATCTGATGTTGACCGGATGGGCGAGGGGGCGTTTATAATTCCGTGGGCAGCGTTATACCAATCATCTAATGTGGGTCAAATGTTGATAATAGCAGTTATATCGAAGACGGTAACGTTACATGCTGAAACTCACCCCAGTCTCCGCGCGCCGTTGGGCGATCATCGTCGAGTAGAAATTGTATCATTATGGGATATATTTTTACCCGGTCCATCTCCAGGTTGTATAATGGTATATACGTCCAAATCATGTTGTTTATCGAGTTATTGCCAATCGATCACCGTGTAGCGTGACGAGCCAGAGTCCCATGAACTATAGCGAGCGCCCGGAAGTACTACGGTCGTCATGACAACCTCTATTCAACATCCTGTTTGGCGATTGCGCCGATCGGCCACCAGATGGCGCTCCTGAACCGCCAGAGAGCTCAGTGGGTCCTGCTGGTGGATCTCAGGCCAGCGGAGGGGACAAATGAATCCGATCGCAGATTTTTGAAATATTGATATAAGGACGCTGTACAGCGTCCCCCGGCAACTTAAGCATGGCCAGCAATGACGTGAAAAGACGTTTCATGGCAGTCAAAGTGTTAAAGGGTAAAAATGCCTGCACCAGAATGCAGGAAATTAAGTTTTTGTAACAAAATAAGTGTGTGTGTGTGTGTGTGTGTGTGTGTGTGTGTGTGTGTGTGTGTGTGTGTGTGTGTGTGTGTGTGTGTGTGTGTGTGTGTGTGTGTGTGTGTGTGTGTGTGTGTGTGTGTGTGTGTGTGTGTGTGTGTGTGTGTGTGTGTGTGTGTGTGTGTGTGTGTGTGTGTGTGTGTGTGTGTGTGTGTGTGTGTGTGTGTGTGTGTGTGTGTGTGTGTGTGTGTGTGTGTGTGTGAGAGAGAGAGAGAGAATGACGGACAATTGCTTGCTGTGTGAGAGAGAGAGAGAGAGAGAGAGAGAGAGAGAGAGAGAGAGAGTGAGAGAGAGAGAGAGTTTGAGAGTGGCTTCTACATGATACACTGGATGGGTGTTTAGCCGGGGTGGAAGGTGTAGAAAAGATTCTTATCTGGGACTGGAACACGGATATGCTACGTAAAGAAGCACCCGTCTTCAAGGCCTTCGGTAGGTTTGGTGATCTGCACGGTTTCAGCCAGCTAATCACCAAACCCACAAGAGTATGTGATTCAACACAAACTACCATTGATCTAATTCTGACCTCTGACAAGTCCATGATCTCCAACAAAGGGGTGATAGCATGCGGGTTAAGTGATCATTATATGATATTCTGTACCCACAAAAAGCTAAAACAAAAGGCTGGCTGTCACAAAACAGTCACATCTAGGGACCTCAAAATCTACTCTAGAGAGGCCTTTAACCAAGAACTGGATAGCATGGACTGGTCAGATGAGCTCAGTGGTACACTAGTTGAAGAAACATGGCTTGGATTCAAAACCAAATTCACAACAATACTTAACAACATGGCACCCCTAAGAACCACCAGGGTTAAAAATCGTGCTGAGCCATGGATGCACACAAATACTGGCCGCTATGAGACAAAAAATGCTCGGAACTTCATAAAAGTCAGACAAAGCTTACCAAAAGCTCAAACAGTGAACTCCAAGCCCACGTGGTTGAACAAAAAATATAAAGAAACAGACTAAGAAATAACGTAAACACCATGATCAAAACCGCAAAAAAGAATTTCATCAATGACAAAACTGAGGAAAACAAAAACAAACCCTGCGAACTTTGGAAATTACTCAACAACAACAACAACAACAACAACAAACAACTAGGCTGCAGCAAAAAACTAAAAACCAGATTTACAAACATAAAGACAGAAAACACTGAAATCACAAACAAACTGGATGTGGCCAAATACCTAAACATATTCTTTACAAACATAGCCACAACACTGGTTAATAAACTACCCTCCCACTCAGGGCATTTTGGGGTAGAACACATAGTAGGCGCATACTACAAAAACCTAGGGGTACACTCCGCAAAGACAACTTCAAACTTGAAATGGTAACAACAGATGAGGTCATCAAAAAACTGAGCGCCATCCAACCTAACAAGGCCACTGGCCATGACAACATCCCCTCCAAATTCCTCAGAGACTCAGCAGCCGCCATCACCCCAGTCATCACACACATAATAAACCTCTCCATAAAACAGGGACACATACCCAAAGACTTCAAAATCGGCTCGGGCCCTTCTTGTACAGTGCCTCTGCGTGTTTTGACCCGTTCAGTTTGTTGTCGATGTGCACACCGAGATATTTGTACACCTCAACCATGTCCACATCAACTCCCCTGATGGAAACGGGGGTCACAGGTGCACTCCTCCTCCTCCCCAGCTCCACAACCAGTTCCATGGTCTTCGCCACATTTAGCTGCAGGTGTGGCAAAGTCCACTACCAGTTCCCGGTATTCCCTCTCGTCACCGTCCTTTATACATCCCACTATCGAGTCATCAGAAAACTTCTGAAGGTGCAGGACTCTGACCGATAGTGGAAGTCGTTGGTGTAGACAGTGAAGAGGAAGGGAGAGAGGACTGTCCCCTGCGGGGCCCCGGTGTTGCTGACCAGTCTGTCTGACACACAGCCCCGTAGGCGCACGTACTGTGGTCTGCCCGTCAGATAGTCAACAACCCAGGACACCAGGGGGGCCTCTACCTGCATCGCCTCCAACTTCTCACCCAGCAGCCCAGGCCTTATGGTATCAAAAGCACTGGAGAAGTCAAAGAACATGACTCTCACAGTGCTCCCCGGCTTGTCTAGGTGAGTGTAGGCTCGGTTCAGCAGGTAGATGACAGCATCCTCTACCCCCAGTCGGGGCTGGTAGGCGAACTGGAGTGGGTCTAGGTGGGGTTTGGTCACCGGGCGGAGTTGCTCCAGGACTAACCTCTCCATGGTCTTCATTATGTGAGAGGTTAGAGCCACCGGCCTGTAGTCCTTGGACGTGCTGGGACGCGGGCACTTAGGGACAGGGACCACACAGGAGGTTTTCCACAGTGTCGGGACTCTCTGCAGCCTCAGGCTCATATTGAATATGAGCTGGAGCACATCACACAGCTGAGAGGCACAGGTTTTGAGTACCTTTGGGCTCACCCCATCAGGACCCGCAGCCTTGCCTGCATGTAACTTGCTCAGCTGTGTACTCACCTGGTCTGCAGAGAGCCACACTGTGGGGGTCTCAGGTGTTGGGGGGAGGAGCGGGTCTTCGAGCCGCAGGGGGCAGACAGGCTGCACCAGAGATGAGGGGGCGTGGGCAGTTGGGGGGAGGGAGGGGGTTGCTCGAGTTGAAGAGCTGAGAGGTGTGGGGGTGGGCAGGGCAACTGGAGTAGTGTCGGGGAGGAGGGGGGGCAGACTGGCCGGGGCCGCTGTATCAAACCTATTGTAAAACAGGTTTAGCTCATTAGCCCGGTCTACGTCTCCATCCACTCCCCTTCCCCCCGCCGGTTTAATGCCGGTTATGGTCTGCATTCCAGTCCACACTTGTTTGATGTTATTGTTCTCCAGCTGGCCTTCCAACTTCCTCCTGTATTTGTCTTTGCCCTCTCTGAGGTTGATTCTCAGAAGCCCCTGAACTCTTTTGACCTCCTCCCTGTTACCTTCGTTGAAAGCCCTCTTCTTCTCGTTCAGTAGGGCTTTGATGTCCTTAGTGACCCATGGCTTGTTATTAGGGTAGCAGGTAACAGTCCTAGATGGAACATTGGAGTCCACACAAAAATGTATGTAGTCTGTAATGCACTCTGTGAGCCCATCAATGTCCTCTCCGTGGGGCTCACAGAGTGCCTGCCAGTCTGTGACCTCAAAGCAGCCCTGTAGTGCCTCTTGAGCCTCCTCCGACCACCTTCTTACAGTTATTTTGGTCGCAGGCTGTCTTCTGACCAGAGGCACATAACAGGGGTTGATGTTGGCATAAAGCAGGTCCAGGGTCCTGTTTTCCCTGGTGTGGCAGCTGTCGTATTGTTGGAAGTTTGGTAGTGATTTGTCCAGTTTTACATGGTTAAAATCCCCTGAAATGAGGATTAGAGCCTTCGGGTGTTTCGTCTGGAGACATGCAATAGTGCCGTGGATGACGTCACACAGGGCCGTCGGGTTTGCCGAGGGGGAGATGTAAACGGCCATCATTATAACGTGGGGGATTTCTCTTGGCAAATAATATGGTCTGAGTCCTACAGCTAACATCTCTATATCCGGGTCACAGTGTCGCTCTTTGATCGTAATATGGCTGGGGTTACACCATCTCTTATTAATAAATAAAGCAATGTGGAATGCCCTACCCACAGACGTAAAAAGATGTGAATCCCTACCCACATTCAAAACCGCTCTTAAAGAGCACCTACGGGAGGCTTCGAAACTGGCCACCGTAAATGTCCAACCCCCCCCCCCTCCTAATAGACAGTCTCCTCCCCACCGTATGTATACATTCTCTCCCCACCGTATGTATATATTTCCTCCCACCTACCCACCCCCTCCTAATGTACAGTCTCCTACCCATGTATATATTGTCTGTTAGGATCTCTGGGTAACAGTACTGTATATTTGCATATCGTATATGTCACAAATGTAACAGTACTATATACCTGTATGTCATGTATGTCCCTATGCCATAAATGTCATGATGTCATGTATGTTGTGTATGTCATAAATGTCACTATGAATTGAAAATGGGGGACCCTGATGTAAAAAAGACAAAAGTCTTTCTCTGGTCTGCATCCCCTTAACAATTGTGTGTATTGAGCCGTACTGTATTGTACCCATTCTGCAATCTGTTAAATAAAGTTTTCATTCATTCATTCATTCATTCATTCATTCATTCATTCATTCATTCATTCATTCATTCATTCATTCATTCATTCATTCATTCATTCATTTACTGGTATGTAATCCCACTCACTACCACTAGAGGAATTATTTTCTTTCTGTATTCAGCAGGGACAGAACAACATTTGGTTGTACAGGTGACTTAGTTTCACTTTTGTTTTTGAATAATTATGCTGAAGAGGGGGCGGAGTCAGAGCCAAGTAGAGAGTGGAGAGGGGGCGGAGTCAGAGCCAAGTAGAGAGTTGAGCCACACATTGTTTGACCTCTTCTCTTTATTCTTTATTATGATTCTCTCATGTACAACTTATTGGAATGGAAAATGGAATTGAGCTGTACATATTTGAAGAGTCGAAATTGAGAATTTGCATCACCTCTTACCTGGCAACGGCCCTGGCCCGGCCGTCGTGCCCACCGGCGCGACAGACGAATGTCACGGCACATTGTGAGGTTCTAGCGGCTCGGGTCTTAATCTTTATACAACATATTATATATTTATAATTAAAGCCACATTTGTTGCCGTTCGAATGCCACCTCACTCAACAAAAGCCGTACCTCGGTTCTCGAGTTACATGCCGATATGTCAGGCGTACGACTTTGTACACACAAGCGTCAGATTACCACCCCGGACTCCCAAGGCTCTGGAACTGTCAATCATTATTCAATATCCAATCAATATTATTGGACAGGGTTGTAGCCAATGAGTGAAAATTGACTAGCAAAAACCAGAAGTGAAAAACACACGGAATGAATTGCTGTCAATGAGGAAATGGTATATTTTCCAGCTTATACCAATTTCTTTGGATATAATTTCTTGGGATATTGCAACTACTACAGAAAAATGTGAGTAGACAGGTTCAAGTTCAACTCAAGTTCAGACCTATGTTACTCTATTTCATTAGCACTAAAAGTGATTTTTCTTTATTGTGTAAGAAACTTCAGAATGTTATCTTTCAAAAGGGACCAGGCTTATGCAGGGTGCGATCCACGAGGGGAGCCCGGTCCGCTATAGCTCCCCTAGATCAGACATCAGCTACCCTGCAAACTTGATTTGCGATTTTTTGGGGGGTCTCTAAATTACTATTATATATTATTCACTGACAGTGAAGCTGACAGAGCAGCAGGAGGCGGGAATCGGATCATCTACAGGCGCAATTACACCTGCGGCTGGTGCTGCTCCGGTGGCCGTGGGGACTATTATTAGTTAAATATAAATCATTGTTTTGAGATTCACGTCACTCACAGTGGTGACTGTGGTGGGCGTCAGCGTCACTGCAGGCAGCCAATGTATCGATTCGTCGCAGCCAATGTAAATGCAGCAAGCAAATAAATGTAGCCTATTAGGGTCTTCAAATATGATATGAAATATGGGCGCGTTTCCTAGTGGTCGAAGCAAGCTCAGTGACTCGTCAGTCGAGAAAATAATGCTTGGGACCAGGAGTATTTCATATTGTTAGTAAGTCAGGAGTCTGAGAGATAATCATCTCTATCTAACTAAATAGATACTTTTTTTTATCATGGAATGTGCTGAGGAAGCCCCGTCCAGACGGCCGGACGGTAAGTGAGTTGTCTACTCTAACTCTACTCTACCTACTACAGTCCGACTCCTGAGCACTCCTCGCTGAGAGGCGCCCCCCCCCCCCCCCCCCGACGCGGCTCACCCAGAGATCATGCTATGGGTCGCACACTGGGCTTATGCATGTGCTAAAAGGATAAAGTATAACGATATGCTTTTCAAAAAAAGTATGCAGTCCTCAAGTTCAAGTAAAAGAAATTGCCACTTTTCTGCCCGTCTGTTAACTCATTGACGGGCAAAAACGTAATATCTCGTTTTTCTTCGCCAACGCTTGAGCACCAAGAAACTTAATATCTTGTTTTTAGATCCTTTGATCTTTTTCCTTTGATACCCATTCTAAACACTCGCCCGGGGCTCTCTAGGTCTCTCTGGCTCATCTGCCTACGTTGGAATTGCAATGACAATCGAATCTCACCAGGTGGCAGTGTCGCCTACATTTTGAACTGGGGATATCAGTTGTCTTCCAGCCTGGGCCAGTACTGAGTTTACCTCCGGCTCTTTCCACCTAGGAGTGGATCACAACATAGCAATCGGTGGAAGATTTGGTGCATCAGAGCTATTCTTTCCTGTATGGTAGACATGCCAAATATACACGAGTAATTGCGATCACCATTGGTTCTACTGGGATTTATTCATTTGAGAACTTTCTGACTGAGGTAAGGTCTCCTGCTGGTATTTCTTTAACGTAAAACATGCTTCTGTAACGATCACAGTGTCGTGTTTTACCGGACATAAAACATGCTTGACAAACACGATTGCGGTTTCTAGGCAAAAGGGCTTGGCGCTCAAAGAGTTAAGAGGTTAATAAATAGTTAAATAATTATCGAGTGGTCCTGTGGATTTAATGTTGTGGATTCAGAGAGGAATTAGAGCATCAACCTAAGACTTCACCCAGTGGGAACCTATAATAATGTTATATCTATTTATCTAACCTATGATTAAACCCATCAGAACCCCCCTCTCCTGTGCTACGACACCTGACTTTCCCCACAGGGAGTAATAATGATCCATCTTATTATCTCAAACTCCAACAATGTCAGTATTATCTCACCATGATCTGTTTCTCTGCAAGTTTTCCCTGTACGACTGCAGAAATGTGTTGTAAACATTGAAAGCTGTTATCTAGCTGTCTTTCTTCCATGAACTATAAACGATTATTATTCATTATATAGTGTGATATACGGTATATGTTTTTTTTTTAAACAAGCTGGCTACCACAGAAACACTGCAAACAGCTGATTGGAGAGATGCCAAGGTGGTCCTTGGTTTCAGCTCGCAGCTTTCAATCATGGGGCTTGGTCATAAATGTTCTCTTTTTCCACCTACACGGCCCACTCAAATATGTACTGTATGTGACAACATTTTAAGCAATGAATAGGCCGGATCTTGATTCATATTTGATCTGCAACCCCTTTGGCAGTTTGATCAGAATTGTGCAAGGCAGGTACACTTCTTTGGACGGATTAATTTGGATGTACAACCTCCCAATTTGCAGCACCCCTTCCCATCGTACACCTTGAGGCTGAAATTATTTAAATGCAGCCTTGCTGCTAGACTTGGCTGCTTTCACTGAAAAGGGGCCATCAGGTTGTGGATGATTTCCATGATGTCAGTATTTTTTTTAATCACAGAACAACTCTTCAGCGCCTGAAAGGAATGCCTCCTTGAATATCTCACCATCCTGAAATGATTTCTTGTGTTTGGCTGAAGAACGTGGCTGGTGCGATAGGAGGCTGAAGAATGTGCCTAATGTGATAGGATGCTGAAGAATGTAGCTGGTGGGATTGGAGGCTGAAGAACATGGCTGACACAATTAGAGGCTGAATAACGTGGCTGGTGCGATAGGAGGATGAAGAACGTTGTTTGTGTGATAGGAGGATGAAGAACGTTGTTTGTGCGATAGGAGACTGAAGAACGTGGCTGGTGCGATAGGAGGATGAAGAACGTTGTTTGTGCGATAGGCTGAAGAACGTGGCTGGTGCGATAGGAGGCTGAAGAACATGGCTGGTGCGATAGGAGGCTGAAGAACGTGGCTGGTGCGATAGGAGGCTGAAGAACGTGGCTGGTGCGATAGGCTGAAGAACGTGGCTGGTGTGATAGGAGGCTGTAGAACGTGGCTGGTGCAATAGGAGGATGAAGAACATGGCTGGTGCGATAGGAGGCTGAAGAACGTGGCTGGTGCGATAGGAGGATGAAGAACGTTGTTTGTGCGATAGGCTGAAGAACGTGGCTGGTGCGATAGGAGGCTGAAGAACGTGGCTGGTGCGATAGGAGGCTGAAGAACGTGGCTGGTGCGATAGGAGGCTGAAGAACGTGGCTGGTGCTATAGGAGGATGAAGAACGTGGCTGGTGCGATAGGCTGAAGAACGTGGCTGGTGCGATAGGAGGCTGAAGAACGTGGCTGGTGCGATAGGAGGCTGAAGAATGTGCCTAATGTGATAGGATGCTGAAGAATGTAGCTGGTGCGATTGGAGGCTGTAGAACGTGGCTGGTGCGATAGGAGGCTGTAGAACGTGACTGGTGCGATAGGAGGATGAAGAATGTGGCTGGTGCGATAGGAGGCTGAAGAACGTGGCTGGTGCGATAGGAGGCTGTAGAACGTGACTGGTGCGATAGGAGGATGAAGAACGTTGTTTGTGTGATAGGAGGATGAAGAACGTTGTTTGTGCGATAGGAGGATGAAGAACGTGGCTGGTGCGATAGGAGGCTGTAGAACGTGGCTGGTGCGATAGGAGGCTGAAGAACGTGGCTGGTGCGATAGGAGGCTGAAGAACGTGGCTGGTGCAATAGGATGAAGAACATGGCTGGTGCGATAGGAGGCTGAAGAACGTTGTTTGTGCGATAGGAGGCTGAAGAACGTGGCTGGTGCGATAGGAGGCTGAAGAACGTGGCTGGTGCGATAGGATGAAGAACATGGCTGGTGCGATAGGAGGCTGAAGAACAAGGCTGGTGCGATAGGAGGATGAAGAACATGGCTGGTGCGATAGGAGGCTGAAGAACGTGGCTGGTGCGATAGGAGGATGAAGAACATGGCTGGTGCGATAGGAGGCTGAAGAACGTGGCTGGTGCGATAGGAGGATGAAGAACGTGGCTGGTGCGATAGGAGGCTGAAGAACGTGGCTGGTGCGATAGGAGGCTGAAGAACGTGGCTGGTGCGATAGGAGGCTGAAGAACGTGGCTGGTGCGATAAGATGAAGAACATGGCTAGTACGATAGGAGGCTGAAGAACGTTGTTTGTGCGATAGGAGGCTGAAGAACGTGGCTGGTGCGATAGGAGGCTGAAGAACGTGGCTGGTGCGATAGGATGAAGAACATGGCTGGTGCGATAGGAGGCTGAAGAACAAGGCTGGTGCGATAGGAGGATGAAGAACATGGCTGGTGCGATAGGAGGCTGAAGAACGTGGCTGGTGCGATAGGAGGATGAAGAACATGGCTGGTGCGATAGGAGGCTGAAGAACGTGGCTGGTGCGATAGGAGGATGAAGAACGTGGCTGGTGCGATAGGAGGTTGAAGAATGTGCCTAATGTGATAGGATGCTGAAGAATGTAGCTGGTGCGATTGGAGGCTGAAGAACATGGCTGACACAATTAGAGGCTGAATAACGTGGCTGGTGCGATAGGAGGATGAAGAACGTTGTATGTGTGATAGGAGGATGAAGAACGTTGTTTGTGCGATAGGAGGATGAAGAACGTGACCGGTAGAAAACCACAGTTTGCAGGATATCAGTAACCCTGTCGCTGGACTTCAACCGACTGACTTGACTGACTTCTCAAGAAGTACTGATCAGGTAAAGGTAAAGCCCGGATAAAGCCCTGGTAAAGCCCAGGTAAAGCCCAGATAACGCTCAGGTATAGCCTAGGTAAAGCCCAGGTAAAGACCAGGTAAAGACCAGGGCCCTCATTCATCAACGTGTCTTACGCACAGATATGTGCTTAACCTGTGCGTACGACCATTTCTAAGCAAAGAGTGGGATTCATCAATTTCAACTTGAACTTGACTTTGTGCTTATGTGTACGCACAGCTCGGAGCACACTTAGCTGACGCCCAGTGGTAGAATATCGTTACTACGGCATAAGCGCTCCTCAGTTCTGCATTAGTTTCAAGGCGGAAATAAGCTTCAGTGCATTAGTGTTCAACTTCTGTATGACCCGTAATTCATTATAGTTCATTATAAAATAGCGACAGTAGTGTAATTATAACGGGCTCACACGCGAACAAGAGGTTGGCCTGCTTGTTTGGCACGGGGGGCAGACGCAAAACACCAACCTCCAAACGCGATTAAATATTGTTTCAAATAAAAAGCGAAGTATTTTGTGTGTCATGTTTCCAAATAAGATTGGTCACGAAATGCTTTCTACTTCAATTTGTTGGTTAGAATAGATGACCTCCGTTGAAACTTCACTGAGACTAACAGTCTATTTGTGAGCTCCCGCTCAGATGTGATAATAATAATAATAACAATAATAATAATAGCTTCATTTTATATAGCGCCTTTCAAGAGACCCAAGGTCGCTTTACATAGATAGGGGGGGGGGGAATAACAAAGTAACAGACATAGTGGACAGACACACAACATATAAATATGATGATGGAATTCATTCAAGATCCTCTCCACCCTCGGGTCTTTGCCACCGGCACGGTCCATCGTGATATTGGAGATGGATCGAGCAATAGACTGTTACTGTAGCTGTCAAAGCTCCATCACAAATGCAGTTATGTGAATAGAAAGGGATTCCACTAAGTCAATGTTGCGATGCGCATTTGCCTGATACATGTTGTTGCTGCATGCCGGGAGGAAGGCGATGCTGAATGTTTTCAATCCACGAGCCACGGCGTAGGACCAAGGTGATATTTATCATGACAGGTGTGCGTAGAACCTGCGTACGCACGTGTGGTAAATCCCGTTTTTTTTGTGCGTGCACTGATTCTAAATTCTGTGCTTACGTGTGGAAATAGAACATTTTCTACGCCACGTTGATGAATGAGGGCCCAGGTAAAGCCCAGATATAGCCCAGGTAAAGCTCAGGTAAAGACCAGGTAAAGCCCAGATATAGCCCGGGTAAAGCCCAGGTAAAGCCCAGGTAAAGCCCAGATAACGCTCAGGTACAGCCTAGATAAAGCCCAGGTAAAGCTCAGGTAAAGACCAGGTAAAGCCCAGATAAAGCCCGGGTAAAGCCCAGGTAAAGCCCAGATAACGCTCAGGTACAGCCTAGATAAAGCCCAGGTAAGGCCCAGGTAAAGACCAGGTAAAGCCCGGGTAAAGCCCAGATAACGCTCAGGTACAGCCTAGATAAAGCCCAGGACAAGCCCAGGTAAAGCCCAGGTAATGCCCAGCTAAAGCCCGGGTAAAGCCTAGGTAAAGCCCAGGGAAAGCCCAGGGAAAGCCCAGATAAAGCTCTTGTAAAGCCCAGGTAAAGACCAGATAAAGTCCTGGTTGCTTATAGCTTATCCGCAACAGTCAGTGACTTCCGGGGTAGGCCTGATTGGCCCCGACTGGCACGTGACGCGCAACTTTCTCTGCGGAGCGGCAGAGCTTGCGGAATGATGTAACCGTCCAAATCCGCTATGACTTTCATTCGGCGCTTCAGCTCACCAGGCAGAGCAGCGGTCCTGCGATCCTGTGGTCCGTTGTTGATGAGTTCGAATCCCATCAAATTTATTTTTTTTAACGTGATTTTTTTTTTAACGTGTATTCTTTCGCCGGTTAAGGTTAAGCATGGTTAAGGTTAAGGTTAAGGTTAGGCATTGTTTCGGAGTTGGTTAAGGTTAGAACGGTTAAGTTTAGGCGCTGTTAAGGAGCTGGTTAAGGTTAGAGTTTGTGTTAGAGAATGGCAATATTCTTTCTATGGTTAAGGTTAGGCATGGTTAAGGTTAAGGTTAAGGTTAGGCATTGTTTCGGAGTTGGTTAAGGTTAGAACGGTTAAGTTTAGGCGCTGTTAAGGAGCTGGTTAAGGTTAGAGTTTGTGTTAGAGAATGGCAATAGACAGCCTATTTCCGCGCGACAGCTCTCAGCAGCCTCGTTGCGCGTCCTGAGTTTGCAGCGTCACGTGCCTGTCGGGGCCAATCAGGCCTACCCCGGAAGTCACTTACTGTTGCGGAACAGTTACAGGCGTCCTGGTTAAGCCCATGCAAAGGTCGAGGTATAGCCCAGATAAGGCCCAGGTTAAGCCCACGTAACGCCCAGATAAAGCTCATGCAATGCCCAGGTAAAGCCAGGGGAAATATAAGGTAACGCTCAGGTAAAGCCCAGATAAACCCATGGTAAGGCCCAGATTAAGACCGGAGATAGTTCTTGAAAACCCCAGGTAAAGCACAGGTAAAGCCTTGGGAAAGCCCAGAGAAACCCCAGGTAAGGCCTAGATCGATCCTAGGGAAAACCCAGGTATAGACAAGATATAGCCCAGGTAATGAGCAGGTAAAGCCTAGTAAAAGCCCATATAAAGCCCTGGTATAGCCCAGGTAAATCCCAGGTAAAGGCCAGGTAACGCTCAGGTACAGCCTACAAAAAGTCGCGGTAAAGGCGAGGTAAGGACCAGGTAATGCCTGGGTAATGCCTAGGTATCGCTCAAGTATAGCCTAGATAAATCCCAGGTAAAGCCAAGGTAAATACGTGGTAAAGCCTAGTTAAAGACCAGGTGACGCTCTGGTATAGCCTAGATAAAACACAGGAAAAGCTCAGGTAAAACCCAGGTGAGGCCCGGATAAAGCACAGATAACGCTCAGGTATAGCCCAAGTAACGCCTTGATAAATCCCAGGTAGTTCCCATATAACGCCCGGATAAATCCCAGGTAATTCCCATATCAAGCATTGATAACACCCAGGTAATTCCTAGATAATGTCCGGGTAAGGCCATGATTAAGCGCAGATGAAGCTAAGGTAATTCGCAGATAAAGCACAGGTAAAGCCCAGATAAAGCTGAGGTAAAGCCCAGGTAAACAGACACAAAGGACGGGGATTAGTTTGGATTCACCTTGCACTCAGAGTGTGATTAGTTATTTTTGTCTGGGATTCCCAAATCATCCAGAGATCTGCTCAGAGGCCCCTTGAGATCAACCGGTCGCTCGAATAGATATTGTTGCCCACCTCTGATCTATAGTGTCTTGTGAACGCCCCCTCAGCCTAATGAGAGTTGGCTGTGCTCAGAGAGGTTGCACTAAAACATATAAAATCAATGATACATCTGAAGCAAAAAAAATTATACACATGACATTAACATTCCACAATAAGCAATGTAGTATTTTGAGTCTCCATTTTGCAGTAGCAACCACTGTCAATGAACAAATCTTTTTTTTTACATTTCCTTTTTTGATTTTTTTTATATATGTTGGTGGCGTTAATAAATTAACTTCATCCTAGTATAGAAAATAAAACAAGCTGAATGTTTAAATGCTGTGTGGAGTATCCAGAATTAGTCACCACTTCCTGGACATTGTGGAAAAGGGCATCACTGAAAAACGAACCCCTCCGTGGAATTAATTAGAACTATTGGCGCCTTGTCATTAGCCATAATTCATAGCATGTACTGTAAAGGCAGGCACACATGTGGCTTCTGAAACAAAGGGACTCTGATTCCACTTACCACCAGTGGAGAAATAATTGAAAATAATCTTTCAATTAATTACCATATATCATATCGATGTTTTATATTTTTGGTCCTGAAACGAATCTGATGTAAATGATTTCTTTTGCAGATGAGTAATTTAAACTTTCCTCCTTACCCTGGCCTTTCTCATTGAGCATGTTAATTGAAATTTCCAACAGTAGCTTAGATGTATGGTGGTCTGTGACAGTGGTAAATGGGACTACTGTGTGTTCATAGAGTCTGTTCAAACTTGGAGAAGAAGGAAAGTTAAAGGGGGAGGAATTATGTTCTGGCCCTCAATACTGGGATCCAGTCCATTCAAATCGCTTCAATGTAAAGCAATTATTTGTGTGTGTATGTGTGTGTGTGTGTGTCGGTCAGAGCCGATCATGGAATATTTTAATTGATCTGTATTGATCGGTATCGGTTATATTATTCAGATCCTTTTTTGTAAAAAAAAATTATAATGGTACCGTTAAGGGAAAGCTGTGATGTAGGCTATTTTCTTTCTTTAAGCAATTACCAAGCATATCTTACCTACATTGAAATGCTTTTACTAACTGTAATATATTTGAAGTGTGCACTGTACTGCTATATTATCTAGGAAAATACACTCTGAACTCTGTAGCGGCAGGTACTCAATATTAGATTACTTGGATTGGAAAAACTTGATCATCCCTAATACATACCGTGGCAGATATCACCCCCCTCTCATGGATATGAGAAGGATGGGAGATATTATTGCCACGGAAGGAGTAGAAACAATTAGGTAGCTGATTAGTACTGATAGAACACACCTGCGCATCATTAGTTCACCCACATCTCACGTGCACACACCCCAGACACACACACTACAAAGCCACTAGGTTAGTCAGAAGTAAGTTGAGTGAAGGTGAGGTTGGAGTTGTGACATAGAGAGAGATTGAGATATTCAGAGTTGTGTAAGGTGAGAGGTAGTGAGAGGAGAGGTGAAGGCGAGAAGGTGTTCACTGTGTACTGGACCCTTTTTTAAGATGTCCAGTTCCAGTGTTCTATTGTCCATTTTGCATGTATAACCCGTTATTATCTCATTAATTAGAATGTTAGAATACATTTTTGAATGATTAAATCAGTGTGACTGTACTCCTGCAAAAGTATAGTATGGTTTATTTGTATTGGGAAAGATACAGACACATTAGCTGGTTGAACAACATCTATATGTGTGGTAATAATGCAGATATTGAGTGTATTTCTGTGAAAATGCATGTGGCGCACGCCTCTGAATCCAACCAAAGCGAAAACGATCGCTTCCAGCCCGCAAGTCGTCCGTTAACATGGGAGCGAGTCTGGTGTGTTTGCACCGATAGAAGTGCTCGATTCACTACTCCACGCAGAGGCCCACAGAGCTTGCTTATAAAGAGGCCCACATGCAGAGGCCCACATGCTTATAAACCTGGCTATTCAACATGCACAGCACTTACACAATTGGCTGAGGATTGGCTAAGATATATTGACTGTAAATTATTAGTTGGTACAGTACTGTTAGATTTTAGCGCAGCTTTTGATCTCATTGATCATGAACTGCTGCTCGCAAAACTAGCTGATTATGGTTTCAAACACTCAGCTACTAACTGGATGAAAAGTTACTTATTCATGAGACAACAATGTGTCCTGTTTAATGGCACTTCATCAAGCGTTAAAACGCTACAATGTGGCATTCCTCAAGGAAGTTGCCTTGGACCATTATTATATTCAATATTTGTAAATGATATATGCCACATAGTTTAAAAAATGCAAGCAGTTCCGTTTATGCAGATGACACTACAATATATGCTTCGGCAAGCAATGCCAAAGACCTCAGCAGTTTTCTTCAAAGAGAGTTAATGCAGATTTCTGAATGGGTCACGGTAAATAAGCTGAAACTAAATGAATCAAAAAAAATTGTCTAATTATTTGTTCAAAGCATGCTCAGAGAGAGAAACACAGATTAAATATTTCTTTGCATGGTGCAGATATTGAACAAGTTAAGGAGGCCAGATTGCTCGGAGTTATAATAGATGAAACACTCTCTTGGTCAACTCACATTAACAATATTGTAAAAAATAAAATTAGCAGAAGTATTTCAATTATTAGACGGAATGCCTATTTTTTAACTGACACAGCAACCAAGCAAGACATACAATCCCTAGTTTTGTCACATCTGGACTACTGTCCAGCAATCTGGTCAAATGCATCTAAACAAGACTTAAATAAAATACAGCTTACTCAAAATAGAGCTGCAAGACTTGCATAGCTCAATTAGAAACAGTGTTGAAAAAAATGCACAAGGAACTGTCATGGATGAGAGTCGATGAGAGACTAGTGTGTAGTCTTGTTTTGTTTATGAGAAATATTTATACTTTACATAAACCTGTGTGCCTCTTTTCGCAGCTGGTGCTTACTAGTGATGGTCATGGCTATGGCACTAGACAAGCCTTGATGGGTCGGTTCGCCCTGCCGAGACCAAGAACTGAAGCCTTAAAGAAAACTGTAATGTACATGGCAATGTCCTACTGGAATAGACTTCCACAGTATTTGGTTTCAATTACCAGTAAGGTGGGATTCAAGAGGAGACTAAGAGGGGCTGTAATGCAGAAAGAGATTGATTTTGGTTGGGTCTAATCTGTGTCTAATGAATCGGTTCTTGTGTTGGGTTATGTGTTGATTTGGAATGTCTTTGTCTAGTGGTTATGAGGAGTATTAGTGTATGGAATGTCGTGCTGTTTTTGAGCACGTTTTAGTTTTCTCTGAGATGTCTCCGTTTGTTGTTTTATTGATATTTGTTGTTTTATTGATATTTGATTTGTTCTATATGTTTGTATATTTGTTATTGTTCTATATTTGTTTGTATGTCTGATTTTGATTTGTTTAATGTTCTATATTTGTTTGTATATTTTGTTGGTGTTTTATTGATATTTGTTTTGTTTTTATGTTGTTTTATTGATTATTCTTGTTTGATTTTTATATGTTTGTATCCAGACCCCAGGAAGAATATAGTCGCTGCTGAGGCAGTGACTAATGGGGATCTGAAATAAAGAAATAAAGAGCTGAAAGGCAAGTTTCAAGTTTCAAGTTTCTTTAATAGTTGTCATACAGAAGTACAGAATACTTTTATACAAAATACTTCTTACTGTTACGCTCCAGAGACTGTGCTAGACAGGCAATTTCAACCCCGGCCATTTCCTGGTCAAATTGAATAGTGATTGAAGGATATTTCATTAATATCTCACACATAAAGTATCTCTGTCCCTCTCCCGCTGTCCCCCCCATTGCTCTCTCTCTCTCTCTCTCTCTCCCTCTCTCTCTCTCTCTCTCTCTCTCTCTCTTGGTCTCCTTACTATCTCACACATAAAGTATCTCTGTCCCTCTCCCGCTGTCCCCCCCATTGCTCTCTCTCTCTCTCTCTCTCTCTCTCTCTCTCTCTCTCTCTCTCTCTCTCTCTCTCTCTCTCTCTCTCTCTCTCTCTCTCTCTCTCTCTCTCTCTCTCTCTCTCTCTCTCTCTCTCTCTCTCTCTCTCTCTCTCTCTCTCTCTCTCTCTCTCTCTCTCTCTCTCTCTCTGTCTGTCTCTCTCTTGGTCTCCCCATCTCTCCCTCTCTCTCTCCCCCTCCCCTTGGAGCCAGCCAGACACACTGTAATCGAACATACATATATCGAACACATGTATATGGAGTCAGCGAAATATCGCTTGACCTAACGACCTCCCTGTGCCTGGTGCCTATTCGGATATACTGAGTTTGTGAGATAAGAGGTAAGACAAGAGTTTTAATTGTCACGGCATACAAGTATACAATGAAATGCGGGTGGTCTTGCCCGCAACGATGTGCAATACAGTGTTACAACCTATAATAGAATCCAATAAAAAACAACATTGTGCAATAAACAGGTAACAGGTAACGGGTAGTTTGAAGGAGAGGTTAGAGCGAGAAGGTGTTCGTGTTACTGGACCCTGGACTGGCTGAGATACCCCCTTGTGAAACTGACCCTGGACCGGACGACAAACCCTGAGTATTGAACATTCCCTTTTCGTACAAGAGCCTGGAACGTGTTTTTGACCCTGGACTGTAATTTGACTACTCTATTGACCATCGGACCTGTACTGTTGATCAATAAATATTCTTGTTTATTGAAATTGTGCTTGTGTGGACATTGGAATTGTTTGTTTTGGTCTGTGTCAAGCCTGAACACCACACGTCTTGTCACAATACATACATACATAGATACATAGATACATACATACATACATACATACATACATACATACATACATACATACATACATACATACATACATACATACATGCATACATGCATACATGCATACATGCATACATGCATACATGCATACATGCATACATACATACATACATACATACATACATACATACATACATACATATGATACATACATACATACATACATACATACATACATACATACATACATACATACATACATACATACATACATACATACATACATACATACATACATACATACATACATACATACATACATACATACATACATACATACATACATACGCATACATACATACGCATACATACATACATACATACATACATACATACATACATACATACATACATACATACATACATACATACATACATACATACATACATTACATACATACATACATACATGCATACATGCATACATACATACATACATACATACATACATACATACATACATACATACATACATACATACATACATACATACATACATACATACATACATACATACATACATATGATACATACATACATACATACATACATACATACATACATACATACATACATACATACATACATACATACATACATACATACATACATGCATACATACATACATACATACATACATACATACATACATACATACATACATACATACATACATACATACATACATACATACATACATACATACATACATATGATACATACATACATACATACATACATACATACATACATACATACATACATACATACATACATACATACATACATAACATACATACATATCATACATACATATCATACATACATACATACATACATACATACATACATACATACATACATACATACATACATACATACATACATACATGCATACATGCCTACATGCATACATACATACATACATACATACATACATACATACATACATACATACATACATACATACATACATACATACATACATACATACATACATACATACATACATACATACATACATACATACATACATACATACATACATACATACATACATACATACATACATACATAACATACATACATATCATACATACATACATACATACATACATACATACATACATACATACATACATACATACATACATACATACATACATACATACATACATACATACATACATACATACATACATACATACATACATATGTATGTACTGTGGCAAACGTCGCTGTAGGCCACTGAGAGAAAGATGTCGAGGCGCAGGAATCTGGCATGGCGTCATCCGCAGCGAGGGGAAGTGACAGCGAGTGGCACGCAACGCGTCACGCCTCAAAGCGAGCTGGCCGGGATACGGTGAGCGGGGAAAGACGATTGGTGCATGGAGCGGGGAACGGGAGCGTTGATAACGTGTCTTTATTTCCCCGTTCCCCGCAGATGTCCGTTGCGGACAGAGTGGTAGCATTTAGGTAGATGTTTAGTTACTGACGGAGCACACTAGTCACACCCACACTTCACAAGCACCCATGCCCGACACACCCACTAGTTAATTAGAACGGATAAGATACACCTGCGCATAATTAGAGACACACACTCACGTGCACACACAGGATACCAGACCATTCATAAACACTAGTGTAGAGAGAGTTAGGTGAGCGTGTTGGTGGTTGTTGTAGTGAGAGAGAGTATTGTATTCAGAGTTTTGTGACAGTGAGTGGTGGAGTGGAAGGAGAGAGGAAAGCCGGTAGGTGTTCGTGTGTGTATCGACCCTGGACCGGCTACGAATCTCAATCCCTTTTCTGGAAACGAACCCCCTTTGTGTACCGATCCCCGGACTGTCTGACCATTCTATTGCCTGTCGTGCGTTTGTGGTGAGTGGGACATTTGGATGCACAGGCTGCTGGTGCATGTTATTGATTTGCTATTATTTGTGGTTAAATAAAGTAAACAAAAGAGGCTGTGTGTGTTCTTGTGAGTTTTTGGACTGTGGCGAGCCTGTTTTACACACAGTTCGTTACAGTACATACATAAATACATACATACTTACTTACATACATACATATATACATACTTACATACATATATACATACAGTACATACGTACGTACATACATACATACAGTTCAAGGATGGTGGTTCCAGGTTGAAAGAGCAGTCCTGTATCTGCCAGAATTGTTTACAGTGTACAGCAGTACAGCCATCCTGCCAACTTGTCTCAGTCTGACATGACTCAACTCTGCCACCTGTGGGCAGAACTACAGTGACTGTTGTGAGAAGCCTCGGAGGTTCAACTCACTGTAGCACAATTCTTAAAGACACAAATCTCTAATTTCAAGAAACTTTGAACCCAGTTTCTCTCACATAATCAGGGTTTCCTGCGACACTTTATAATCAAGGCACAGCACCTTGACATACACATCATATGTATATACTCTGTCAGGATCTATGGGTAACACTAGGGATGTCCGATATTATCGGCCGACCGATATTATCGGCCGATATCGGCAGTAAAATGTGATATCGGAAAATATCAGTATCGGTAAAAAAAACAAAAAAAAAATAACAATATTGCATCCAGTGAAATTATTAGTTACCTGAAATTATTCAGTTTTTTTGGGGGGGAAACCCTGCATATATCGGTATCGGTTGATATCGGTTGATATCGGTATCGGAAATTAAGAGTTGGACAATATCGGAATATCGGTATCGGTATTGGTAAAAAAGCCAATATCGAGCATCCCTAGGTAACAGTACTGTATATTTGCATATCGTATATATGTCGCAAATCGCTGCTGGCGGGACAAAACCTCATAACTCCAAAAACCCAACTTTTCAGCAGATGAAAAAAACGAACACAGATTTGAGGGCGAATAGAGTTACGAGGTTTAGACAGATTTTTTTTTTTTTTTATATGTATTTTTATTGCACATTACTTTAGTTACATTCCATATTGATGCACACATGCAATCTTATTTTTTTTTCTTGTTCAAAAACAATTGTCCAGCGGCATATAACAAAAAATATTCAAAGTAAGAATAAACATTCTCTTTCTTTTGGCGGGTCCATACATACATATAAACAGGATAGTTAAATAAGCTAGATTTTTGCTGGGAAATAAAAGAAAAAAGAGACAAAAATAAAAAACAGAGCATTAGAAAAAGGCCAAAAGCCAAGACACAACAGCGACTATACCTTCAGTTCAGACATTACTGTAATATGAGTGACCTTTTGAACTTATATTTCATTTTATATATCATTAGAAAAAGGCCAAAAGCCAAGACACCACAGAGATTATACCTTCAGACATTGCTATAATACGAGTAACATTTTGAACTTATATATCCTCTTCATCCTCCCTCAGACCCTTTAGGTAGTCCAACACTGGTCCCCATGTCGTATCAAACACCTTTCTCCGTCCTGTATTTTTAAATCTAAGCCTCTCTAAGTAGAGGGTCTCCCCCAGCTCTCTCATCCACATTTCAAATGAAGGTGCTGCATCCGACTTCCAAAGTCTCAAAATGAGCTTTTTAGCCAACACAGCACCTAAATATATCGGCCTTTTTTCATTTTCAGAGTACTTAGTGACATCGTCACTATATCCCAAAATGGCCACTAAGGGGCAGGGTTCCCACTGTTTATTGAAAACTTTTGAATAAAAGTCAAATATATCAGACCAGAACGTGTGTAAGTTGGGACAAGACCAGAGTTGATGTGTAAGGGTACCATCTTGATTTTTACATTTGTTACACAGTGGTGATACGCTAGGATACATCTTATTCACTTTCAACTTTGAGTAGTGCAACCTGTGTATCACTTTAAATTGAATCAAGTTGATTCTAACATTTACAGAGCACCGGTGAATATTTGTAAGACATGTTTCCCAGAATTCCTCATTGAGGGGTATCCCCAGTTCTGACTCCCACTCAGTCCTATATCTTTCTGTGCTAACTATTACCTGATTGAAAAGTGTCTGGTATATTATTGTCACCGCCCCTTTACTACCTGGTCTAACATTAATTATATTTTCCAGTGCTTGATGCTGAGGAATGTCTGACCATGTATCTACATGAGTCCTTACGAAGTTCCGTATCTGTAGATAGCGGAAAAAATTTGTTGACGGTAACTCGTGTTTGACCTTCAGTTGCTCGAATGATAGGAACTGGCCCTCTTGGTACAAGTCCTTCAAGCTCCCTATACCCTTCGCCTTCCACTGAGCAAACCCTTGGTCCATAGTGGATGGCTTAAAGGCATGGTTATTACAGATTGGAGTGTCTGTATACATATTTGGAGCTTTCAAGTATGTTTTAATCTGTTTCCATACCTTCAAGGAGCTATGTACTATAAAATTCCCTTCATATAATGACTTGTTTATCTTGACAGGGCTATTCAAAAGGGCTAGGAGAGAGGTTCCCTGACAGGCTGCTCGCTCCATTGAGAGCCATGCAGGAGTGACCTCCTCCATGCCCTCCGTAAGGTTAGCACTTCTCCAGAAAGCCATATTGTTTAAATGTGCAGACCAGTAGTAACATTTAAAGTCTGGAAGACCAAAGCCACCCTCATTTTTTGTTTTACATAAGTGTTTTTTGCTAATACATGCAGCTTTATTCTGCCAAATAAAGGGGATTATAATCGAGTCTAACTTTTTGAAATACCGCTGTGGTATGAATACTGGAATTGACTGAAAGATGTATGTAAATCTCGGAAGAACCACCATTTTAATAGCGTTTACTCTCCCAACCAGTGACAATGGGAGGGTCTTCCAAAAATCTATATTCTGTTTCAACTGTTTTATTTTTACTTTCCAATTCTCTTCCAGTAAGAGTTCAGGTTTTTTTAGTAACGGTCACTCCTAGGTAAGTAAATCTATCTTTGGTAATCTTAAAGGGGATAGAGTTCAATGAGGAGCTATCCTTATTTATTTGTATTGGCATTAATTCACTTTTATCCCAATTAATTTGAAAAACTGAAAGAGAGCCAAAATAATTAAACACTTCCATAATTGGAGGAAGGGACTCCTGTGGGTTAGATACGTATAACAAAATGTCATCTGCATACATTGATAAATGATGCTTTTGCCCTTTTATGGAGACAGGTGATATTCTAGGATGTTGTCGAATTTTTAGACAGATGATTGGTTTAATGCTTTCCCATTGTGTAGACTTTGTAAAACCACACACACATGGAGGATGATCTACTGAGTTGATAAAAAACAAAAAAAATAAATATGGAGTTTTTGTCCCGCCAGCAGCAAAATGTAACAGTACTATACACCTGTATGCCATGTATGTCCCTATGCCATAAATGTCATGATGTCATGTTGTGTATGTCATTAATGTCACTATGAATTGAAAATGGGGGACCCTGATGTAAACAAGACAAACGTCTTTCTCTGGTCTGCATCCCCTTAACAATTGTGTGTATTGAGCCGTACTGTATTGTACCCATTCTGCAATCTGTTAAATAAAGTTTTCATTCATTCATTCATTGACAAAAGAACCCCAGCGCCTTTACCAAAGGCGACAGTAAATTACAATTAGGCAATGATCAAACATAATAAAATATGCAAAAAATAATATATATATAAAATGATCAAATACAAGCAGAACACATATAATAATCAGTTAAAACAATTAGCCGAAATGATGAAACAGGGAGGTTTGAGATCATGGCTTTAAACTGCCTATACGTCGGCAGAGACATGATTTTCAGCAAGTGAAGATCATTCCAAGAAGTTGGCTGACTTTTCAAGTTCAGACGGTGCATGGGGGATCGTAAGCATAAGCCAGTCATTTGAGCAGTTTAGATAGGGCCCAAAGTTCCAATCTAGCATCATTGCATAATTTTTCATCAAGACAGATGCCAAGATATTATATTCAGAAACTCTCAATAGTCTATCTATTTGCAGTGGATATATGCATACTATTATAGTAAATATTCATGGCACTTTGCATTTTGTTTTATTTGCAACCTCTTAACCTGCGCCCCCAAAAGTGGCCTTTTTAGTTTTAATTTTTGAGGACTGCATACTTTTTTTGCAAACCAAAACAACATACTTTATCCTTATAGCACATGCATGAGCCTGGTCTCTTTTGAAAGATGACATTCTGAAGTTTCTGATTCCACAAATAAAGTTCAATTTGAGTGATAACGTAATAGAGTAACATAGGTCTGAACTTGAGTTGTAGAAAAACCTGTTACTCAAGTTTTTCTGTAGTAGTTAGTAGTCCAGAGGTATTTCCCCAGAAGGTGGAATGGCTTACAAATCCAGACGCACCCATAGCCTAAAGCCTTATGTAGTACATCTCCAAATTTGATAAAGATCCATTCAGAAATGAGTGATTAGAAGTGATTTTGGTAAACTGTGTACAATGAAAAACTCAGTTTTCTCATAGACTTCAATTAATTCTCTTCCTGTCTTTGTTTGTTAGTTTTTCACCTAGATCCTAGATCATACATCCCCAGATGGGGTATCATTGGAAAGCCACACTCATTGGCTACAACCCACCAAAATGATTTTCGAGATCGAATCTAGATTGACGGAACTAGAGCCCCATGAGTCGGGAGTGGTATTTTGCGCAATACCGTGTACTTTGCACAAGCCTAAAATACCGGCATGTAACTCGAGAACCGCTGAACGGATTTTGTCGGATTTTGTCGGATTTTGTCGCAACAAATAAGCCTTCAATTCGATATATATATATATTGTATTACAAAATATGCACACCCGAGCCACTAGGGGTCGCCAAAGTGCTGGTGGGTAAATCGTCCTAAAAAGGTCCCGCGGGCGGGTCGTTGCGTGGTAAGAGGTTGTACCAGTTTAAGATTAATGAGCCCATTCTATAGAGCACAAAGGAAAGTTGCAGGTTCTCAATGGCAAAGTTATACAGAATCAGTAACACAATACACAATAACGTCATCAGCATATAGACGGCCACTCAATGAAAAGACATATATATCATTATTGTGAAGAGGACAGGATCCAGAATTGGACCCTGCAGAACACCCTTTGTTACCAGCAAGAATTCAGACTGGGCACTCCCTTCACACACTGAAGCCTCTCAAATAAACAATTATGTAACCAATCACAAGCCTTTCCATCTAAACCAATATTACATACTGTAACCTTTGTAAGAGCAAAGGATGATCCACTGTATCAAATGCTTTTGACAGATCCATAAACAGAGGGGAACTTTCTTATTGTCTAAAGCGGATACTATATTATTTGTAACTGATGAAATGACGGGTGAAATTGTAACAGATGTAACAGATTTAAAACCGAAAGAATTAAGAAAGAAATGCTTTGAGTTGGTTATTTACCAGAAATTCCAGGATTTTAACTAGGCATGGTAACTTAGAGATTGGTCTGTAATTATTTCAATCATTTCTATCACCTCTTTTATTTAATAGAAATATGTGTGCCGATTTCCAAATACTAGGGACTATGCTATGAGATAGAAAGATTGAATATGTGCGTTAATTGCACTGTGATAAATGAAGCAGCCAGATTTAGAAAGAAATATTCAATTCATCTTCTCCAGTTGAGCTCCTGGGATCAATGGCTTGCAAAGCTTCAAATACATCACTAGTAGAAAAGGACTGAAAGCTAAACTGAGGAACATGGCTCATTGTGCAAGCACAATCATCATTAATAAGGGGGGTCTATGTATTCTGTATCAAATAAATGCCCAGCATCGGCAAAATGTGTATTAAAAGCTATAGGCAAACCTCTTTCTGATCAGAAATCAAGCATCTGGGTGTCTGGGTAGTCTATTCCGACAGCCATCAGACTATACAATGCATCACTGTGCATCACTGCATCACTGAGCACAGAGTGACAGTTACCATCTTCCTGGACTTTTACTTTTGAAACAACACTGTGCAATATTACACTTACTGTAGACTTCTGTCTATGTTTACCGTATTTATTTACTGTATATTTTATTCTATTCTTATTCTTAGGCTATTTGTTTTTTTCTTATTCGTGACTTGTTCTGTCTAAATGTTTAATGTGAGCGATTTGTATAGTGTAAAATTTCCCTGGGGATAATAAAAAGTATTTCTATTCCATAGAGGTCTAAGCACTCAGGTATAGCGGTACTTCCGGCTTGGTCAGACGTTTCCAACTAACACAATTGGCAGTGTTCGCGGGTGGGAAGCCGGTTGGGTATTAGTCCTGGTTGTTACAATAGCGACTACTACTAGTTGGTCAGAGCACCTGAGGGGATCTGGGGAGAGCATGAACCTCTGTGTGTGTTACACTCTCCCAACCCAGTGACAAGAAGTGGCTGGCGACTCCACATGTATCAGAGGAGACATGTGGTGGTCTACGCCCTCCCTAGACCGACAGACGGATAGCGCAACGACACACACATGAGGAATTGGCATAAAGACTAAATTAGGGAGAAGATGGGGGTAAAAAAAACGCTAAAAATAAATAAATCAAGCATCAATCATGCAATACATCATCATGTTATGTGCTGCACATTGTATAGGAATGTACATAGTAGGGCTGACCCCTATTAGTCGATTAGTCGACTAATCGGTCGAAAGGAGCCGTAGTCGACTGGCCAACCTCTTAGTCGAATATAAAATGTTTTTTAAAAAATATTTATAACTTTTTTTTATTTATTTATTTTTATCATTCTTTCCAAAAGAAAAGAGGCCTAGAAGCGTGGCTAACGCTAATGGCACGCATACCAGAGGCGAACTGCCTACGAAAACAGGCACAGAGGCACTGAAAGAGGATTTCACCCATCTAATGAACACACTAGACTAGACAAATATCAAGATGTATCCATCAGTGGACCAATTGCATGCTTTTGCAGAGGACAAGAAGCCTTCAGTCGACTCCTTCAGACATTAAGCACCCCCACAGCCCAAATGGAATGATACATTTTTTTTTTAAATAAATGAAATTTAAAAATATAATATTTTTTTTAGTCGACCAATAGTCGACTAACGGCAAATTTTGGCCAACCATATTCGAACCATCCAAATCCTTAGTCGGGGACAGCCCTAGTACATAGGATCCAGTGCCTTTAAGCGATTTATTAAGATGTCTATTTACCACGTCTTTTTTTTATTTAAAATTTACAAATTTTATTTACCATGTCTATTCTAGTTATCTTTTTATTTATTACTATTACTATTGTTTTATTGCGCAATCGTAGCAGGCATGGCCAACCGCATTTCACTCTATGTATGTGATGAATAAACTCTTGAATCTTGAATCTTTTCTCTTCTGAAATAAGGAATATTTGAAGTCTAAAGCCCTCCTCCAATAAGTGAAAGCTGAAAAGGGAAACTAATGATCATTCTTTGGTGTGTGAGTACCTCAGATGAAGCACCATGTAACTCTGTTTTAGGTTTTCAGTGGTGTGTTCACTGTTGCGTCGTTTCTTGTATTGTATCACAGTCACACTCAAAGTGATTTAAATTAACTTCACAACTGCAAAGGATTTCAAAACCGACTTATATGGTTCTTCAGTGCAAGGGTTCAATTCACAATTCTAGGGTCACGAAAAGGCATTCCTCTGATTTTAGGGATCAGGCATAAAACATTTTGAGAACCACTGGCCTTGGTGACCAGACCTTGCCACTGGAGAATCAAGCTAGTTCAGCAAGCAATTTTGTTCCGAATCTGTCGATGCTCAGAGCTGCCGTGCTGAGCATAGAGTTTGTGGTGAGAAAAGTGTCTAGGAAACCCACGATTTGACAGAACCCGCTGCCGCCGTGGTGGCCTTTGGTGACCAGTCCAGCCAGTCTTACTGGCATGTTGCAAAACGTCAGGTTCAGGATAAAAAGCCCAGGGACTTGTTTCCGAATGTCCGCGTTGTACAGATCAGCACCACCACGTTGGACAGCAACGACACAATGATGATCCCCACCACCAGCAGTAAGGATCTGCTGTGATAATTATGTGCCAAAGTCCATGTGACCTTGTGCTGATTTATGCTAAATAAAAAGACAATGACAAATAACCACAAGGTGAATTGTTACAGTCGACTGCCAGCTGGAGAATGAACTGGACTTCAAGCTGGTAACCTCAAGCTAAGACAGAACCACACCACCACACACCCCCTTGTCAGCCGGTGGTACATTCACGACACATTTCCTGTGGGACACCCTGCATGATCATATATCATTTACAGCTTTACTATTCATTATGACCTTACAGTGGCTCTGGTGGCTGAATGGATTGACACAGTGGTCCAACATAGCAGTGCATCTCTTCTACAGCATCAGTAGTATGTTCTCTAACGTTGTCAAGAATAGCAGTGCATCTCTCCTACAGCATCAGTAGTATGTTCTCTAACGTTGTCAAGAATAACTGAATGCACATATTGCAACACAAAATGTGAATTTCCCAAGCAACCGGGTGCTAGATCATACCTTGCATGTTCAGATAGTTGAAATAAGGACAACATTTTGATTTTGAATTCCTCTAAATGATGCAGTATATAGGCTAGTTCACTGTTGTATGGAGGACATCAGTAAAAAGGGTCATTTTGTTCATAAGAACCTACTGCGGTTAATTTATGTTGTCAATAGGTTTGTCGTACTGTCACCTTAATAGACACCCCCAAAGTTCCAAAGGAGTGTTAGAGAACATGTTTTCCAAATTTTTATATTTTTGTTGTTTTTTTATTTTCACTTATTTCTAAATGTTATTTATAAACAAATGTTTAGTACTTTTCCAAAAATGTATATGTGATCATGTGCTGCTTTATGCTAAATAAAAAGACAATGACAAATAACCACAAGGTGAATGGTTACAGTCGACTGCCAGCTGGAGAATGAACTGGACTTCAAGCTGGTAACCTCAAGCTAAGACAGAACCACACCACCCCACACCCCCTTGTCAGCTCATGGTACATTGACAACACATTTCCTGTGGGACACCCTGCATGATCATATATCATTTGAAGCTTCACTATCCATTATGACCTTACAGTGGCTCTGGTGGCTGAATGGATTGACACAGTGGTCCATTGTAGCAGTGCATCTCTCCTACAGCATCAGTAGTATGTTCTCTAACGTTGTCAAGAATAACTGAATACACATAATGTGAGTTTCCCAAGCAACCGCGGGTGCCAGATCAGTCCTTGCATGTTCAGATAGTTGAAAGGAGGACAACATTTTAATTTGAATGATTCAGTAATGTGGACTAGTTCACGGCTCAGTAAAATGTCTCACTTCCATGACTACAGGGTTTGAAGGGAAAGATGCAGCATCAACAACAGAGTGTTAAATATGCTTCACAGGAACACAAATATGGTAACGTGTGACAGACAGCTGAGACGAACCCTTGAAGGAGAAGCCTTGCGGTTTTGGATCACATACGAGTTATTTGGCTTCGAGCAAGGTTATTGTAATAGGAGCATGGTACTGTAAGTGAACCACTATCTAACACACACACACACACACACACACACACACACACACACACACACACACACACACACACACACACACACACACACACACACACACACTCACACACTCACACACACACACACACATAGAGTAGCCATGTCTCATTATTGTACACTATGTCCCCCATCTGATCTTTCCCCATGCGTGCACTACTGCTGAACCCACAGCAAAGCCACTTATTATGACCCATCATCCACACTGCACGCACTCTAACACACAGACACACACATTAACACACACCCACTTTAACACACACCCACTTTAACACACACACACACACACACACACACACACACACACACACACACACGCACACACACAACCCCACTCCCAGCCCCTGTAACCCTTTCCATTCCCATATGACACACAGACACAGACACAGACACATACAGACACACACACACACACACACACACACACACACACACTCAGCATGGGCCACTACACACAAGAGAAATCTGTAAATCTTCCCAGCGAGGCTTGAGGCTGTAAACAGTAGTTGTGTGTGCGGAAGGAGATATGGTGCTGCTATGTTAATGCAGTGGACCAAACTAATCTGACTGGAGTCAAGTCAAGCATCTCTTACTGTAGAAATACCATGTGTGTTTCCAACAGAGGTTGTTGGATATGGCTGATGACTCTCAGTCTTTGTAGTTTACTGGTGTGTTTGAATCACGATACTGGTGTGTTTGAATCACTATCACACTGATGTCTTGCAGAATTTAATATTTCCCAGCGCCACTGTGGTTTTCCCCGCTGAATATTTTTAATGTTCCTGTCTATGTTTTGATACGACATAGATCTTAAAAAAAGACTATAGTGTACAGTAGCTCCTAGTGACGTGTCCAGTGTTACCATTAGTCACGCAATCACACATCTGTTTCTATTTTTACACATCTATTTTTGGCTTCTTTGGGGTGGCACTGGCGTGATTTAGAGTGAGACCAAGGTTTGTATGATAGAAGCACGCCCGAAGACCCGACGCGTGGGAGACTTTTATGCGCGTCTGCAAAGCATGTCCATCTATTCAATGCGCAATTGCGCAGCAAGGATTCCATGCGCTTTACGCGACCAGCTGGCAAGAGACGACTTCTTGGAAACAACAGCGTCTTCACAACAACTGAACCGCTTTCCCTGTCAGGCTGTCACAGTTCTTTGGAAACTGAGTTCCAAATGAAATAGACGATTGATCCGCTCAGGATACCTTGCGAGAATTTCCAGCGAATTCATCATTGGGAGCAGGGGGTGTGCTATCCTATCAGCTGACGATACTGGGAGAGTGACAGTGTGTAGGATGTAGCCTATATAGATGGCTGTCATTTGCAACAGGACTGTTGTATCTATAGTCATCAAAAGCCCGGACATTTGAGCACCATGCTCACAGGAGCAGACATAGCTGCCTCGCTGCTGGTGGTGGGGATCATCACTGTGTCGTTGCTGTCCAACGTGGTGGTGCTGATCTGTTTTCTTTACAACCGGGACATTCGGAAACAAGTCCCTGGGCTTTTCATCCTGAACCTGACGTTTTGCAACGTGCTACTAAGCGTGTCTAACATGCCAGTGACACTGGCCGGACTGGTCACCACCAAAGGCCACCCCGGCGGCAGCGGGTTCTGTCAAATCGTGGGTTTCCTAGACACTTTCCTCACCACGAACTCTATGCTCAGCATGGCAGCTCTGAGCATCGACCGGTGGGTCGCGGTGGTTTTCCCGCTGAGCTACCACTCCAGAATACGCCACCGGGACGCGGTGATGGCACTTGGATACACGTGGATACACTCGCTTTGCTTCGCCACGGTGGCCACATGCCTCTCCTGGGTCGGGTACCATCACCTTTACGCGTCGTGCACGCTCTGTAATGCCAGAGCGAGTGCAGGCGCCGCCGGGACGCGGCAGTACATCGTCTTCACCGTGGCTCTGCATTCGCTCACTTTCCTCCTCACCTTGGTCGTGCTGTGCGTAACGTACCTGAAGGTGTTGAAGGTGGCGAGGTTTCACTGTAAGCGCATCGACGTGATTACTATGCAGACGATCTTGCTGCTGGTGGATATTCATCCCAGGTAAAAAGATTATAATGGTTCCCGTGCCATTATGTGTCTTTACATGTCTGGTTGTTGTCGTGATTACACTAACAGTTCCATTAACTACAACACGTGGAGTCCGTGAAGTCCCGTGAAACAGTTGTTGTTGTTGTTTTGGCTTTGGAATGGATTTTTTCCGTGCAGACTTTCAGCTTTAATTTGGGGGTGTTTATGACCATATGTAAGAACTGTAGCCCCTTTAAATAGGGTCCAATGTATGGGACCAAAAGGAATTCGATAGATTAACATAAACTTAATTAAATAACGTTGTCACATAAAATATGTGGTGGCAAATCAATGAAGTAGAGGAGTCCACTCAAATGAAACCTGAAAGTAAATGTAACCTCATAGTCATTGTTCCATTTCAAATCCAAGGTGCTGGAGCACAGAGCCAAAACAACAAAAACATTTCACTGAACTCAGACTTAATAAAACTATAACTGCTCTGTATATCACAAAAGTCAATTCTCAAAGCAAGTGTTTCTCCGCCACAATCTTGGTCCAGTGAGTGAAGCATTCATTTCAGCACCACCATTTTGGTCCAATGCCAAATGTCCTTTCCCTGCTTCCTGCAGGCTCATCTCAAGGAGAATAAAGGCCTTCATAACCAACAAATACAGTTGAGTTTAGACACTAAGAGCACGTGTTTGGCCCAGGTTACATCTATAGAACTAAGAATATGATTGGATATCCAGATAGGATGTGAATGAGGAATCTGTAATCCTATATTCTGCCATGCAACAGTGTTTGGCCCCAACAGAGCTTCACCAGGTTTACAGGAGATGACAGGGTATTTAAATAAATACACATACCAGGAGATCCAGAGGGGATCCAATGGGGATCCAGGCCAGACCTTTACACGTTGCATTTGGTCATTTAGAGAGGGGGTTTTCTATCATGAGTTGTTTAAAAAATATATAAATTCTATGTAGAGGGGAGAATATGGATTTATTTTCACAATTCTTTCACATAAATACACCATAAAATGGACATGACTAAATAAAACAGCTGTAAAATACCAGCTATTGCTGTTAGGAAGCACCATGTCAAATGTGGTGGCAGTACTACCTATAAGGTAAAGTGGGAAAATAATGTTTTCTTTTTGCATAAAGGGAATATGTTATTTTCAGAAAATGGTCATTAAAGTATGTCCAGTTTCTTGGTTTACATGATGCACCTACAACAGCATACAAAAGTGCAACAATGCTAAGTTTATAGCTGCTTTTGATGATTGCTTTTTATGTTTTATGAAACTATGATAGGTGTAGTGGCAAAATATGATGATATCAACCAAAATAACTATTTCCTATCCATCCAAAATCATAATGTTCAACCGTAGTGGTAGTTGTCTTACCTTGCAACTTCCACTGATAGCCAAAACATTTATATATATTTATAAAATCCATCAAAAACGCCTCAGAGTATCTTCAGTTTGTTTGTGTTGCAGGTCCACCATGGCTAATGGTTCCCTCTAAATCAACTCATGTCTGTGTTGGTCATGCCTGTGTTGGTCATGCCTGTGTTGGTCATGTCTGTGTTGGTCATGCCTGTGTTGGTCATGTCTGTGTTGGTCATGTCTGTGTTGGTCATGCCTGTGTTGGTCATGCCTGTGTTGGTCATGTCTGTGTTGGTCATGCCTGTGTTGGACATGTCTGTGTTGGTCATGCCTGTGTTGGACATGTCTGTGTTGGTCATGCCTGTGTTGGTCATGTCTGTGTTGGGCATGCCTGTGTTGGTCATGTCTGTGTTGGGCATGCCTGTGTTGGTCATGTATGTGTTGGTCATGCCTGTGTTGGTCATGTCTGTGTTGGTCATGTCTGTGTTGGTCATGTCTGTGTTGATCATGCCTGTGTTGGTCATGTCTGTGTTGGTCATGCCTGTGTTGGGCATGCCTGTGTTGGTCATGTCTGTGTTGATCATGCCTGTGTTGGGCATGTCTGTGTTGATCATGCCTGTGTTGGTCATGCCTGTGTTGATCATGCCTGTGTTGGTCATGTCTGTGTTGGTCATGCCTGTGTTGGTCATGTCTGTGTTGGTCATGCCTGTGTTGGTCATGTCTGTGTTGGTCATGCCTGTGTTGGTCATGTCTGTGTTGGTCATGCCTGTGTTGGTCATGTCTGTGTTGGTCATGTCTGTGTTGGGCATGCCTGTGTTGATCATGCCTGTGTTGGTCATGTCTGTGTTGGTCATGCCTGTGTTGGTCATGTCTGTGTTGGTCATGTCTGTGTTGGTCATGTCTGTGTTGGACATGTCTGTGTTGGTCATGCCTGTGTTGGTCATGTCTGTGTTGGTCATGCCTGTGTTGGTCATGTCTGTGCCTCCTGGGTGGATAATGGTGTCTTCATGTTCGGACAGCGTCCGCCAACG